>NC_050175.1:23179179-23533345 GCF_008315115.2 Sander lucioperca | reverse complement strand
TCTTTCCAGGCAGCACTGCCTGGAAGGCAATAGGATTAGGCAATGGTTATGGTTAGGGTTAGGTGCCTTGAAGTCAACGGTCGCAGCGCTGCCTTGAAGTCGATTAGGCAATGGTTAGGGTTAAGGTTAGGGCAGAGCCGGTCTACGGAGAGCCATTTCACTCCCTATTTAGCCCCATTGTACCGAATTTGGTTGCAGTTCCACCAGAGTTCCACTGGGGGTGATCGCAGGCGAGTGCAAAATGAATGGGAATCTACGGAGCTAGACGGCTAAATTTGTCTCTGTCGCCTGATTGTCGGTGAGGAATCTCAGATTTGATTGTAGTTTTTGCAAGTTCAACATGGATTATAGGTCAAAAGTTGAATGAACGAGTACTTATGTCCTTTTTGATTTCTTACAGGTTGAGTCGTTGTTGCCCATAACACGCTAGCATTCTGCTAATGAATGCTGATTGGTCAGTGAAGGACTGATTACGACCAGAGATCCCACTTGATGGCATCCGAAGCAGAACCAGAATGTCAGAGTGAATATTTCAGCATGGTCTTTAAACATTAGCAAACTTCTTTCTAGCACGTGTATTGACAGGGAGAGTCTTACCTGTCAGCTGTGTTGTCGATGCCTCGAGAGAAAAAAGGAAATGACTCAGAGCTTGCCGTAAAGCAGAATCTCTGGCCGTATGATGTCATTGACATTTGAAAAGGCTTTTTAGAACAAAAATGCCACTTTAAAAAAATATAACACCCAGCAGTGTGTATTTTCTTAGCCTCCCCTTTCAAATGCAACATTCAAATTACTTGACAAAAAATGATATCCTGAGAAAAGTGGATTTTGAGGGGTATAACTCCATAGACCACCATTCATTCTGCACTCGCCTGTGAGCGCCCCCTATATTGGAACCAGAGTGGAACTGCAACCAGTTCAGAAGCCGGAAGTATCGAGAGAGTGGAACTTCTTCCCTTATTAGAAATTCTTTGGTTAGGTGCCTTGAAGTCAACGGTCGCAGCGCTGCCTGGAAGGAGACGTTGGGGGCTTAAAACACCATCAAGCACATTTGGGAGGCTGCTGTAATTTATCTCTGTCATTTTCTGCTTTTTCTTCAGTGTATCGTAGGATAGTGGAATCGGACGTGGGTGACTCCTTCTACATTCGGACACATTTTGAATATGAAAAAGAGTCACCGTATGGACTGAGCTTTAACAAGGGCGAGGTGTTCCGTGTAGTGGACACGCTCTACAACGGCAAATTAGGATCCTGGCTTGCTATCCGTATTGGCAAGAACCATCAGGAAGTGGAAAGAGGCATCATCCCCAACAAGAACAGGTAAAAGAAGTTTGAGGTCACACCTTTAGTATGTGTACAGCTTGTACTGGCACTTTTATGAATGGGCAAGGGTGGAGGCAAAGGAATAAAAGCATTGTGGTTGATCTGAGAGTAGCAAGGAAGGATTTGAGAGCAGAACTTTTTAGTTACTTATTTATTTAATTTACTATATTTTAAACATTGCAGATTTTTTTACTGCTTATTGTTAGTGCTTCTGTAATTCTGTGTAAGGCTTTACTTCTGTGTTATAGTCCATTATAAAGTAGAATTGTTTTAATAGTAGGGCAAATTTAACACATTCTGTGTGTCAGGGAAATGGTTTTATTTATTTTAAGGATTACTGTGGACTTTGTGAAGCCTGTGTGTCTGAGGATATGTAGTATAGATCATGATCCAGCCAACAGCATTGTTTTATCTAGGCCTGTCTCCACAGCCTTCGACAGCCTCTGGCTGTGTTTACACAGAGAGTCCTCGCTGTCCGGCTGACAGAAAAGACAGCTTTCCACATGCTGCATGCATTTATATCACTTACATTAAGCATTGTGATGAAATATATCTTAGCTTCTCAGCCAAGCTAAACCTGCCTCCCTGGATTTTCCTTGAAAACATAAAACCCTAAAATCACACTCTGAATTCAAAAATATTATTTTAAAAACATACATCCAAGTAAGACCATTATTATTCAAAGCTAATAGGAATGAGTTCTTTCCCCCGTTGGCTCAATGCCTCAATCACCTAACTGCTTACCACTGTTTGTGTTGTTTTCCTTTTCTATGTTAAGAAAATGTATTGACCTATTTGCAGTGATCTAAGGGATAATGTAGAGCGAAGCGGTCATTATTGCAAATTAGAACCCTGTTGAATCAGCCTTATTTATACAGAAAAACCAGACTGTAGAATGCTGTGATTGACCAACCACAATCAAGTATTCTGATATTCTGTATCCTTGATGGCCTTTATCATAAATTCATGGTTTGCAAATTTGTAATGGTGGAAATTGTGTCAGTGTTTTAAAAATAAGACTTGGTTTTTTGTCGGTGAATAATGGCAAGTACTCCATAATCAGATGACAACCATTTACAACTCAGTACTGTACAATGGTGTTACAGTACCAGTATATAACTAAGGCTTTTCTCGTCAAACAGTCGTAAGCTGAATGCTTAATACCTGAACTGTCTAAAAGAGGCCTTGATCGTAGTTTTGGCTGAAATCCTAAAAGCTGACCTTACTCCTCCTCTTCTTCTCTGTCCAGAGCTGAGCAGCTATCCAGTGTGCAGTACACCCTCCCCAAAACACCAGGGGGCGACAGAGCAGACTTCTGGAGATTCCGAGGATTGCGAAGCTCGAAGAGGAATTTGCGGAAGAGCAGGGAAGACCTGTCAGCCCAGCCAGTTCAGACCAAGTTCCCTGCCTATGAGAGGGTGGTGCTGAGGGAAGGTAAGAGTGCATCGCCAAAGGCAGTATCCGCAATCAACTGCCACATATCTTTATACTTTATTGTAGGAAGAATTTACAAAGTAGTGGACTGATTTCATCCTTGTAGCTAAAAGAAACACAAGGCCCTCCACGCCACTTATGAGTTCTAGCTAACTGATGTCTGTAGTCATACCATTCTATGCTTGCAAAGTTAATAATTTGTACATTGTGGTATTATAATGTAGTAAAATGTATGATCTTAGTTTTAGTATTGTGTTGTAAGTGTTACATGATGCTTACCTTTGGTACTCTCCATGACATGGTATTGTTGTTGTACAGCTGGGTTCCTGAGGCCTGTGGTTCTCTTTGGGCCGATAGCAGATGTGGCCAGAGAGAAACTGGCCAGGGAGGAGCCAGACGTTTTTGAACTAGCAAGTAAGTGATAAATACCCATCTCCCTCTTTTCTAATGTTCAAGTTTTGTGTAGTGGCCTACTGCATGTCTTGCATTGATAGGAGACCACACTCTCTACCTCTACTACATACCCTACACTTTTCAAATCCAAATATAGCTCTGCATGTCTGTGAAACACCTTATTGAGTCTGGGAATTTGTAAAGATATTTTCAGCTTGTCTACATTTAACTTGGTTTTAAGATTGGTTTAACAGAGAAAGATAGCGACATTTGTAGTTTATCATCTCTGAACAAATTATGGGAATTCTTTTGTCAGTGATTTGTAACAGTACAATGCAGTGCCAAACAAGCAGCTTGTTGAAGCTGCATCTGATTAAACATTTAACTTGATTTAGTATTTCATATCCACTTGTTAAATGATTGTTATTATGTTAAATTGTTATGGTCACAGATTAGAAGGAGAGGATGACAAAATAATTATAAACTGAAAGATTGCAGGTGAATACATGTAGTTTTAATCTGCAGAAGGTTAGAAGCAATATATTTTGGTAGTTTTTTCTTTTAGTCTTCAGTATTTTTCTGTAGGAATAGACCACTGCTGTTAGCTGGTCAAATTCATTGACAAAATTCATATTCACTGGATGTTAAGCAAATCTCTTCAAAACATTATTATATTTTATTATTAATTATAGCATGGCATTCTGCTTAACTCCAGAATACTACTACTACTGCTAGATATTCTCAATGTATTTTAGTATATGTTAGTCTACTCCTTCAGGTTAGTCAAGTTGTGTCTGATATTTCCCTTTGTTTATTTAAAGCTCTCTCTTCCTTTTATCTGTTTATCTTTCACTCTCCTACACTCCAAGAAGAGCTGCACACCCTAATTAATTTCAGTCCTTATCCTATGCCTCTTACTTCATGAAACTGCAACCTTCTTTAATTTGTGGTTTTTACTCAGCACTGAATTTCAATTACTTTAAGTGCTCAACCACACATGCCAGTGCAACCACACACACACACACACACACACACACACACACACACACACACACACACATACTCAGTATACACCCACATAAAAAGTCATTCCATTCCTTCATGTTGATTTGCGTAACTCCAGTGATGTTTGTGTAACTGTATTTTCTTTTCAGAAACACAGCAACAACACGGAGGGGAAAGTATGTCACTTAGTGCATCAACTTTTATTTGTTTTATTTGATTCAGTGAATGGCAGATACTCTGTACACTGGTGTTTGGTGGCTAGCTGGCCTATAGATGTTTAAACAACATGGGGGGAATAGCACTTGATTTAGAAATTCACATTTGTCATTACAATTGGCAATTGTTTTAGTATATATTAGCATAATCACAAAACAATTCACAGAAGACCTGACACTGAAAAGAAAAGCAATATCATACTTACACACAGCTTTTTTAATTTTTGTGTAATTTTCTTGGTGGAAAGAAAATCTACCCTTGGTATTGTACTTGACTTGAAATTGCACTTGACTCTGGAAAACAAAATAACATTTATCAATGAAAATGTATCTATTTAAGATTTAAAAAACGCTCTTTAGCATAGCATCTCAACACGCTTAGGAAGATGTCTACATTAAATATAATGAATTTGTTTTTTCATTCTACATTTTTTTGTCCAAACCTAAGTCTCTAAGAGCCTGTTTGTCATTGTGATATTGCATGTTCATGGAAGAGATTAAATGCTGATATATGTACAGTATCCTTGAATAGGTACAGTTGTAATTTTATAGTTAAATTCAGTGGTATTCCCCTCTTAATGGCCTCATGTAGAAAGACAACAACAAGGCAGCATGTGTAGCTGTGCAGTTACAGTAATATGCCATTAAAACTGACACATGAAGTTTCTTTTCAACAAAATTATAAGCAGATAGACTGGGAATGTTGAGTTTATTTGGGATTGACACCCATTTCTATGCCTTTTGTACTAATTCTTAATGCTAAAAAAACAGCAAATCAACATGGCATTAACTTTGCCCATGAAAATTAAATGGATCGTTCTTAGTGTATGTTCTTGCCAAATGTCCACAATACCATAACAATACACAGCACGTAGTATTTATGAAATGAGATGAAATAGTAGCAGTCAGCTGAAAAATTAACCATCTATTTATGCGTTAATTTCCTAAAATTACTCTCACTACACCGTCTGCATTCAGATACATTATCCATACAGGAATACGGAAAACTGTCACCACATATTTGGATATCAGGTTTATGTACACGCTGGACCAAAAATGTATCATGAAATTTGATCAAAAGGGGTCATTATGGCTTACAATTCAGACTACAATTAAACCTCCACCTGTGATGCTACTCTACAAAAGCATTGTGTATTATACAAAGCTGACAGTGGTGTGTGTGCCTGTGTTTCCGTCTAACTTTTCATAAAGCAGCGATGGTGTAAAGCCCCTAAGTGTCAATGGATAGACTTCCTTATACCAAAATTGGTCTTTCAAATTTTGTATCGATACAGACATTAGTGAATCCCAACATTCAATTTTTAACATTGCTGCATATGCTTAAATCTTGACTTTGCATGGCTATATTTATCTGCTCTACCTAAAATGTTTTTGGGTTAAGAGCAGTGTTTTCAGATCATAGATCCTATTAGAAATTAGAAATGTTAGAAATGAAACCTCGTCCTATGATGTGTTTGAGTCATTGCTATGCTACATCCTGGGCAGATGACTGCCCTGATTTGAACCTTGTGTGTCTAGGCAGGAAATCATTGCTTATCTTTATGTAAATCATAAACCCCTCTACACATCCTTGCTTAAATCCCTGAAGCTTACAATGACACTGTATTCTCATTAATCCCAAAATGACCCTCATGCTCTGGTGTGTGCATATTTCATGTCAGTGTATCTCGCATAACGCATTTCCTGCACCATAATTTATACTGTTACATGCAGTTTCACTCACACATTCATTAAACACTGAATTTAATTTCCCTAAACCTACCCAAAATACCTAATGACTATTGCATGAATTGGCTGCTGTCCTCATTTACTATCTAGCTGTTTTCATAAGCGTACACTTGTCCTCTCCTGTACGGAGATACAGCTCTATTTATTGGAGTCGACAACTGCACGCTACAAGGATGTCTAATTGGGGCACATACTGGTTTTATTGTTGCTTGTCTCTTGTGTTGATGTGATGCAGTAACTCTGTCCATTTGTCTTCCATAGAGAGTGAACCCAGGGATGCAGGAACCGACCAGAAAAGCACCGGCATCATTCGCCTTCACACCATCAAACAGATCATTGACCGGGTGAGAAACTAGAGATGTACACACACATTTAGATATACAGACAAAAGGTAGAAATATAAACATGTTTTGACTGATTTGTAATGGTAATGAAATGATGGTTGCGAGCTATGATGATATGCACAGCTCACTGCTGCCCTCTGGTGTACTTCATTCTTCAATTTTATTAGTTGCCTGAAACTCAACAAGGTGGTGAATTATACTGTGGCAGGTTCACTTGAGAAACTAATCCAGACTGATAATCTGATTTTATAAAATAGTTCAAGATCTGCTGCACACAATATGTGAAAAAAAAATCATTATAGTGTTGGCCATACAATGCTCTTTCTTTAATATTCCTTAGCTTGAATTTCAAAAGTGGAAATATTATGGAAAGAAATACATTTCCAACACATTTATGTTTTTATTTGTTTCCTGTGTATGAAGGACAAGCATGCAGTGCTGGACATCACCCCTAATGCAGTGGACCGTCTGAACTACGCTCAGTGGTATCCAATTGTGGTGTTTCTCAACCCAGACACAAAGCAGGGCGTCAAGACCATGAGGACCCGCCTTTGCCCTGAGTCTAGAAAGAGCGCCAGGAAGCTTTTTGAACGAGCCCTCAAATTACGGAAGAACAACCACCACCTCTTTACCAGTGAGTCCAATGGGAAAGAGGGATAGGTAGATGGGGGCTCCAAATGAAGGGAGGAGAATGGTAGAGATTTTAAAGGCAGCACAGACGCATATTCAAAGGCAGTTGACAATTGAGTGCCGCAGTGTTGGAGGCTGTGGCTACACTGCACTTGTTGTGCCTGGCTGTGTTCTGTCAGACTCCTTCACAAACGCTTGTTCAGCACTGGCCGTCACACCAGAGCACCCACCGGGCCCTTTCTCAGCATGCACTCTTTCTGTCAAGGGGTGTGGTGGGACCATGCTTGAGGACCATCTGTCCTAGAGAGTGTTCTTCTCGGCTCATATTCAGTCTTTGCATCAAACACATAAGTTCTTCACATTATCTTCTTTCCAAACAGCTATTACACAGCAAGCTGCATCTGTACCTCTACGCCTTTTTCCACCGGATTTCATTTATAAGTTATTCTCAGAATCGAGCCTCATAATCATGTTCTACTATAATTACTGTAAATAAAACTGGGAAACAGATATCGCTGTAATATTTTTGATATTTAGAATCTGGCTCATGGGACTAGACTGGAGTCCTTACAGACATGATACCAATCATGTAGAAGCGGCAAGGCATTTATGGATTCAAGTGCATGTCTAAAAGGAACTTGGTATTATGATGCTATGGTTTTTCATTCAATTGTTAATTGAAAAAAATGTTGGTACTCATTTGATTAGAGAGATTTGTTTTTTCTTCTCTTCTGCCCTTTCCTCTCTGTGTATTCAGCGACTATTAACTTAAACAACATGAATGATGGTTGGTTTGGAGCACTAAAAGAGACAATCCAGCAGCAGCAGAACCAGCTGGTGTGGGTTTCAGAGGGCAAGGTAAGACACACACACACACACACACACACACACACACACACACACACACACACACACACACACACACACAACCATGTAGACCGGAAATTATCTTTTCTCACTCTCTCTCTTTACCTTTTGTTTCCCAGGCTGACGGGGCAGCTGAGGATGACCTGGACATCCACGACGACCGCCTGTCCTACCTGTCGGCGCCAGGCAGTGAGTATTCTATGTACAGCACTGACAGCCGCCACACCTCCGACTACGAGGACACGGACACGGAGGGTGGAGCCTATACCGACCAGGAGCTGGATGAAACGCTGAATGATGACGTGGGTCCACCCACGGAGCCTGCCATCACCCGCTCGTCTGAGCCTGTCCGTGAGGACCCGCCTGTCATCCAGGAGCCCCCTGGCTACGCTAGCTTCCAGCACACAGTGCAGCCGGACCCCCTGAACCGCATTGACCCGGCTGGATTCAAGGCACCAGTGCCGCAGCAGGTAGCGTTTCTGAGAGGTGCACGTCTTCCCTGTTGTCTGGAGGACGTGGTTTGCGTTAGAAGGGTTTTCTGGAGGCGCTATTGAGGGCGCTTTGTTATTTTTGCAGTTATTCTGTCTGTCTACTGTTACTAAACAATATCAGTGGGAAAGTGAAAACTTCTGTGGTCAGGTATTTATCGCAATATATAAATATTATATATAATATATATATTTATCTATATTTATGGTATTATTTATTTTATCTATTTGCCTATATATGATTGTTGGTTGATGTTTGTGAGCGTGTGTTTTTTATTTTTGAAAAGGACAAAAAGTTGATCAGTTTTACTGTTACTCTTGTACTCTGTAATACCACAAGCTGTCTTATTGGTGTGACTGTTGCTGATGTCACTGGGATAAGAAACTTATGTTTGTCTAAGTGTCTGTACCAGTACTCACCTATGTGCACTTCCTACCTTTGTTTTACCTGTGATCAGGACTGTGACGATACGACACAAGAAAGTATTATGTGCATGTTGGAAATGCCAGTGTTAATCCAGTATACCTGTGAAATGTATTTATCAACACGCGATTGGCCATTGTAACACCCAAATCTAAACGTTTGTCGTCTCATGATGTGTTAAGGAACATTAAAAGAGGGAAAAAGAAACTGTATTGTAAGTAACCGTAGAATTAAACTCATATTAGTATACTCTAACAATGACAACTTGTCCTGCTGCTAATTCCTAACTCTCACATGACATTGGTTGATCCACAGCTACTGTTAAATGTGGAGGCGGGTGATTGGCTGTTTGAATCCATGTAAGCTGTAGGCAAGTGAGGAGCAGACCGTTGTTAGTACTGCACCGTAGTGTCAGCGCGTGTTATTAAACATTTCTGAACCACTTCACAGAAAGCAGAGGCCGCTGCCGTCCCTAGCATCCCCCAGCAGCCTGAGCCCCTGGCTGAGACAGTGCCCCCAGCTGTCGACGTTACTGTAAAAACTGTAGGGGGTCTGAGCCCTGACGAGGCTCCTGCAGCTCACAGCCAGCCAAGCCCCAACCCAGAGGCTGGCTCACTTAGGAGGCCCACCCCTGAGCTAGCACCTCAGAGCGTCACACCAGAACCTCTACCGTCTGGACTGGCCAGTTCAGAACCAAAGGTATACATCTGACTGTCACTGGACGCTCCGTGATCCGGCTCAGTTCAGCTCGGTCTGACCCGGCTGGCCTCCTGTATTGCTGCTGCTGCCTGTCTACCTACCTACCTACCTTCTGCTGCCACGCTTCTTTCTCTCTCCTTCCGCCCTGCATGTCTGCTGACCACAGTGCTGCCCAGAAGAGACAGAGATGTGTGTGTGTGGGCGTTATTGTGGGTGTGAACGTGTGTATGTGCGTGTGTGCACGTGCGAGCAAGTGCTGGTAAACAACAGTGGGCTTGGAGGTGATATAGAGGCGCAATGGAAATCCTGCAGCTCTCACTGTTGCTTATCCTCTTTGCATGGCTGCAACATGTTTGCCTCATTATCTGGTAACCACTAGAAGCAGATATCTTATTGCTGTATTTATCAGTGCAAATTGAATGGATCATTTTTTTTGTAAAAGTAGCCATTCATTTTCCACCCATTTTAATTTTTATCCTGCGTTTGACATGTAGCCATGGTCAAGTAACAAAGACCACCAAAACAAAAAATTCTGCAGATTTGGATGGATAATTAATGGTTACTTCTCAATTATCAGGATTTTAAATATTTTTTGTACAATGGGTATGTGCTTTTAATGTTAAATATTATTGTGGATGTCTAAGTTGCCTTTATAATTGTAAAAAAGACAGTGGGTGACATTTTTCCTTGTGAATGCGGCAGTGCACATATTATGTGTGATTACTATTAGTCAAATTATCAATAGGCCTTCAGTAAGTAGTTTACATTAGTTTTCTACATACAATTTCCACATTCTGTCAGTATAGACAAGAAAAATGCATCCCGTTGTTGTTTTTTTTTTTTTTTTTTTAACAACTTTGTTAGTCATTGTTAATTTTGGAGCTGCAGTGGTACATTGTGATGTTTTTAAGCTGCAATGAGTGTTTGGCTGTGCTGCGATTTCTATTTAATCGAGTATGTAATCTGACCAGTAACCCCTCCCTCTCAGTTTCTCTATTTCAGGTCTTTCCCTTCTTCTTTCTTCTTCTGCAATTAATTTCACGGACTTGTTTTAATATTCTCCTTTTGTCATCCTTTAACTGACTTTTGTATGTTACATATTACACATTTAATGTCTGTACAGTATGTTAGTGGATCCTGTGAAGTTGTAAACCTTATTCTTTGTTATGTATTTCTTTGGTAGATGTTTCAGAAGGATCCATACAGCACAGACAACACTGGGAGAGTCGGTCACAGCATGAAGCCTGTGACTTACAACCCTCAACAGGGATATCACCCAGACCAGCAGCCATACAGAGATTACGACCACCCACCTAGTCGGTATGATGTCAGCAGCGGAGGTGGTTACCCAGAACCAAAGTACCGAAACTATGACTCTAACCCGCCCTACGAGAACAGTGTGCCTCAGTACGACCAGCAACAGTGGAACCCTTACAGCCAACCGCTGTCTACTGCCAACTCCCAGGGCTACGATCCCCGTTTGCCATACGGCGACGGCCCTGACTCCCACTACACCCCTCCTCTCCGCTATGACGAGCCCCCACCTCATCAGGGATTCAACGGACGGCCTCGCTACGGTAAACCGACAGGGCCTGTCCGTCATGATGATCCTCCTCCTCTTGCTCCAGGGCCTGACCTGCACTACGACCAAGATTCTCACCTGAGCATGTACCCCTCAGCTGCCCACTCCCCAGACCCTGCTGCTCAGCGGGCTGCCTACAACCAGGGACCAACACCGCAACAAAAGAGCTACAAACCTCAGCAGCATGATCCTGTTCCTGTGAACTCTGAAACTAGCCCCACACCACCTCTCAAAGCAGAGGCACCCTCACCTTCCCCTGCAGATGCTTCAAAGCCTTTCCCTACCAGAGATGAGCAACCGGATGACCCTGCCATGCGGCCACAGTCAGTCCTGACAAGGGTCAAGATGTTTGAGAACAAACGCTCTGTGTCCGTGGATAGAGCCAGAGATACAGCGGATTCTTCTGGAAACAAGGTAAACTGTTTGGCTTTGCAGGTATAATACATAATGGAGTTACAGTAGTTACTGGTGTATTACATGTATACATTTGCTTTTCAACTTATGGAGAAACATACACTTTGGAAGTGAACATTCATAATTTGTTTTGCTACTGATAAGATTCATTGCTTTTGCTATTACAGGCAGCCGATATACCTTTGAAAGCAGGTGGAGTAATCCCTAAAGCAAATTCTCTGAGCAACCTGGATCAAGAGAAGACCTTTAGGTGAGCCTCTGCTTATTCTGCTGTTTCTGACTTCACACTCTTTTCAGAGTAATATTGGACTTAAATTGTGTAATTAGTCACTTTATTATCACATCATTGACCAATTTGCCCAAGCACCTTTATTTTGGCCATTTGTCATCGTAAACGCTTCTTCTCCCGCTCTGCTCTCACCTTCTCTGCCTTATATTTGACCTGTTTGACTGTTTTATCACACCCACCCAGAGCCCCAGGACCTCAGCAGCCTCAGCCTCAGTCCAAGGTAGCTGATGACATTGTGCGCTCCAACCATTACGACCCTGATGAGGACGAGGACTACTACAGGAAACAGCTGTCTTACTTTGATAGGCTCCAGACCGGTCCCAACAAACCCCAGCCACAAGCACAAACAAATAACAACTACCCAAGGTGATGCTCATCATCCACACTCCTAAACATATAATGTCCTTATGAAACATCTTTGGCTTTTTTGAGGGGCAGTGGTGGCCTAAAGGTTAAAAAAGCTTGTGACCGGGAGGTCGCTGGTTCAATCCCCAGACCGACAGGGATAAAATCTGGGTGGGGAAAGTGAAACAGCAGCGCTTGTCCCTCCCTCATTACCACCACTGAGGTGCCCTTGAGCAAGGCCCTTAACCCCAACTGCTCCAGTGGAGCTGCTCAGTGGCCAGCAGATCTGACTGTGGTTGTACTGGGCAGCTTCCAGGTAAGAATGTGTAACTGTGTGAACATCGTCGTTGCAAATGAGAAGTTGTTCTCAATCGACTTACCTGGATAAATAAAGGTTAAATGAAAATGTTTTTAAAACATGTCCTCTTAGATTAGATTAATGCATCTTTTTCCAACTTTCCTTTCATCTATCTTTAACATCCATTATGGTTTTTATGATTAATGTCTTGGTCATTTCTACTGTGAATCTTCAATTGATGATTTTGGTCTTGTGATATAGGACGGAGTCGGTGGAGAAACCAAGTCCAGTGGAGAAAAAATATGAACCAGTTCCCCAGGTGACGCCTTCTCTGCCACCAGCCACACTGCCCAAACCTGCACCTGAAGGTAAAAATTGACTGTCTTCTATCAAAGGAAAACCAAATTGTAGTCAGGATTTTATCTTATACAAGATTGTAATCACGTGAAGATTCATATATGTACTGTATCACCCTGTACTTTGTCTACTGAGAGACGTGGCCTGTTGTGTATGCCAAAATGTACATAATTTCATACAAATAAAAACATGCACACAGTGACACATACTGTAGAGCTCTTTGGCTGACCCTCATGGCTCTTCCACAGCCAAAGCTCCGGGCCGAGACGACACTGTTCAGACCAACTTCCTGCCTCACAAGAGCTTCCCTGAGAAGTCTCCGGTTAATGGCACTAGTGTACATCCTCCAAAAGCAGCTCCACCAGCAACCAGCTACAACCGCTACACGCCCAAGCCCTACACCATGTCTGCCAAGCCGTTTGCGCGCATGTTCGACAGTCCTAAATTCAACCACAACCTTCTGCCCAATGACAAGCCTGAGACTGCTTCAAAGGTAAGCAGATTTTTGGCTAATGGTTGTTTTAGTGTAGCACTATTAACAATACGATACGATACATCTTTATTGTCCGTTCACACCGCAATTCATTTTGCTTTCCCGAGCAGCTTCGCTCAAAAGAAGAAATAAAAAGAAAAATACAGACAGAGCTAGACAGCAATTACACATATAGTACAAAGATGATATCAACATATCAACAGCCATGGCAAAGAAATGTTTAATGATATCCTCGGATCCAGATCTTAAATGGCAGCAAACAGATTTTGGTTAGAAGGTAAAAGTTGGTATTCATAATTTAAAACGTGCATGGAGTCAGAAGAGATGCTGTTAGCAAGTCTGAGCATGCTCTTCTTGTGGATTGTTTGAAAGGAGTGTGCAACAGGTTGAACAATGATCTTAGCGCAAACTTTGAGTTGATTGTATAATTTAGTTTTAAGTTTAGCAGATGCTGTGCTGCTGTACAACATGGCACACTGAATCACTGAGTTATAAAACAGAGAGGGTAAAATAAGTAATGATGCAAGGGGGGCTCTACTGTTGAATTCCATGTGGACTTATTATGAATCAAAATCATATAAATGACATAATAAATGATTCCATGAATGTAAGGGTAGCCCTTCAATTTGGTACCAAATCAATAACCTGTTATTGTGAAAACAAAGAGAACGTTTCTCAGTAATAGGTTCTGGTTCAATGATTTTATTTGGGGGGGTTGTTGTTGGTGGCTACATAAATTGCTTAAGCTAAGCCTCACTGCTACGGTCTACCTACTTTACCTTCTCTTGTTTGGAACAGGGCCAGACCCCCAGCCCAGTGAAGCCTCAGATTCCCCCGCAGCCCATGAACACAGACCATGACAGTGGTCTGGATACTTTCACACGCACTATGGACCACCGCTCCAAACACCAGCACAACAACATCAACGCTGTTCCCAAGGCCATCCCTGTGAGGTAACAAACAGTCTGACTAGAGATTCAATTTAAAGTATTCTGTTGAATATGAGAGTGTGAAAGTAAAGGTGTCTGTCCCTTCAGCCCCAGCGCCCTGGATGATGATGAGGATGAGGATGAGGGCCACACGGTGGTTGCAACCGCTCGAGGTATATTCAACTCCAACGGTGGCGTCCTGAGCTCCATCGAGACAGGTGTCAGCATAATTATCCCACAGGGTGCCATCCCTGAAAGTGTGGAGCAGGAGATCTACTTTAAAGTCTGCAGAGACAACAGCATCCTGCCACCACTCGACAAGGAGAAAGGTAACCTATCAAAGATGGAGGGATGAAGCAGCCAGGGGGTTTTCTACATTCACATCTAAATTATTGGGATGCTTTATGAAGCCAGTATTTTAAAGTGTAATTGTGCATGTTGTCCGTTGGGGAGATACGATGGATCTAAAGTAGAATTGTGACGACTAACAGCTAGCAGAGCGTTTACTTTTAATCGTCCTGAAATCTGTGTTTGTGTTTACAGGAGAGACTCTGCTCAGCCCTCTGGTGATGTGTGGACCTCATGGCCTCAAGTTTTTGAAGCCTGTGGAGCTGCGCTTACCTCACTGTGCGTCTATGACCCCTGATGGTTGGTCTTTTGCTCTAAAATCCTCCGACTCCTCGTCGGGTATGCTGTGCTCTCAATGTTCTTCCGGGGTCATTTGGGCTGGCTGTGTGACAATTTAAGGGCTGTGGGTCACTGTTTTTACCCCTAGTTTTGGTTCTCTTTATTGGAAATCAGTTGAGAAAATCTTTTAAAGATATTTTGGTCGATCTCACCATGTCTGAGAATAAATCTAGGGGTAAAATCTGTTTTTCTTCTCTCATAATTTATTGCTTTGGTTGATTCATTTTCATCATTTATCCTAGTTAACTCACCCTCTCAATCTCTTATTCACTGTATCACTGTTTTTCTTTATGTGGTGTTCAGATCAGAGTCTCTCCTGATTATTTTTACATGCTGAAATTGCAGTATTTCCCTCTTGGTTTTTACCTCTGAGTCATTTTAACAAGTTTCTCTTTTTTCATTTAACATTCATGCACCAGATGCTTGGCTGTATAATAATTTAATTTGATCAGGTAGAAGTATAGTGCATGCTGCTCTGCTCTGAGTGTTTTTTCTCACATAGCCACCCAAATCCTGACCTGAAGAACAGCTTTTATAGATCTCTGGAAATTGGGACACTGTCATAACCAATGAATCCTGTCTTTATCCCGCAAAAAAAGAAAAAAAAGTTACACAAAGACATCTTCTTACCATGCCGATTTATAGCTCTCTAAATTTATCTCCCTGCTTGCTAAGTGTTCTTCTTATTTAAGGTATCTTTCAGTTGGCAAGAAAATGAATTTCTGTCTTTCAGATTGGCTTCAGTTTGTTTACTAAAAGGAGTCTGGATGTGAAATTGGATCTGGGAACAACAGGGAATTGGAAGTAATCAAATAGATAAACTATTCACAGCTTTCAGGGGCTGCAGGAGATGATTCAGGCTAATCCCCTCAGATAATCCTAACTCCTCCATCAGTAAATGGTTATTTTGCTGATGGCAATTGATCATTTACTCTACCACCTAATAAAGAAGTTCCTGTAAAAAGTCCCAAGTAAAACTACAAAACAGAATACTGTTTGTGAAGTCCATATTTATATTTAGCATTGAAATTGATCAGCAATGTATTTACATGTAAAACAGACATGATTTGTAAAACAATCTCTCTTTATCTCATGTTTTTGGAAATCAAAACCAAGACAATCTACTTTAAGTAGGTCATAATTTAATCAGTCGTGTGATTGAGCAAACAAACATTTGAGAAATAACCAAGGCTCATAGAGACGTTGAGTTGCTAAGAGAGTAAAAAAAAGAAAGGAACTAATTCCTCTTTTTCTTAACACTGTCCCTCTCACATCTTCAAAAGCAGTAGTCATTTTGGCAGTGGTCAGGATTAGCTGTTAATTAGCCTCATTTTAAGGATGAGACTTAGAAGGCTGAATGAGATGTGAGCTCACTCCGTTGTCCTGCTGAATGGTGGGAGGATTATTCGAGCTGTGTCGTAATCCTGTTATTGTAAAGCAAGGCCACTCTCTGGACTCCTCCTGTCCCTTCTCTGGTTTTCTTCTCACTTTGCTTCCTTGCTTCTCCTTTTTCCTCCTACATAACTGTCTGCATCTTACTGCCACTCTTCTATGTATGCTGTGTTATTCTCAGGGCCACACAGAATCATATTTTTTTTAATTTTTTTTAATTAAACTCCGAATGTTAACACATCTCCAGCACAAGCAGAAAAACAGTCTATTCCTGATCACCCTGACAACTGTAAAATAATCCGCAAATCCCATTCTGTAGATTATTGATGATGTTACCTTACAGGCTGAAAGCAGAACCACTGCGATACAGTTAAGCTCTGTAAAAGAACTGACTTCTGTTGTTTTGATAAGTGGGCAAGTGGCACACTGCCTCCTTTAGGATAAAAAAATAACTGGCTCTAGTGTCTAGGCTACGTTCACTGTCTAGCAGAGGAGAATGTGAAGGCAGGCTTGCAGTGGGTTGTTTTATGCTCACCTTGAGCCACCGTCCAAAATAGCTCAAGCAAAGGCCCCACCAGCAGCCAGCCCAAATGATGTTCCTCCAAGAGGTTCTCTGAGTTGGAATGCTTTATATAGCGCTTTTATTTCGCTGGGGATCAAATCGCCAACCCTGTATTCAAAATGCCGAAAAGGAAATCAATTATGAGAACCCACTAATTCAAGCCTACTGTTCAACCCAACACACTGCTAAGGAGGCAGAGTGACAAAACATTGATCCTTAGAACTTGAAATAATGTATCTTGAGTAGTGTGTATAGATTTCATGTTAGATACCTGAACAGAAGATGGTCCCCTAGTCACATCTATCTCCTCCATATCACCCAGATTTTAGCACAAGATTGACAGTTTAAAGATTGACAGTGGATGTCACTGAGGAGGCTGTATTTATATTGTCACTGGTACAGTTAGTGTATACTGTATCGATGGGCCTCTGCCAAGCTGGCTCTGCTTACTCTGATTACTGGAACTTTCCTCTTGGCACAGACCCATATGTTTATAATTGCAATTACACTCAGACCTCAGAGTGACTGAGGTTTTATTTGCAGCCAGCAAGAGGCTGAGGACATTCAATAAAAAATATGAAATAGATTTTACTTGCTTTTATAGGCCACAAACCCACGTGCTATTACTTAACATGACTGGCAGACTATAGATCCAGTCAAGCTCTGCAGTTGGTGCTGTTTATAATGTTAGAAATTAATTTGTTGTAGATTCTGTGGTGTGAAGAGGACTTTGCAAGAGAAGAGTGCTCATGAAATGCATTGCAGCTTGAATTTTACATAAAAAAATCACTCATTCACTACTACCCCCCCTCCCCCCCACCCTCCCCCATCTGTCTGACTGCAGGTGACCCAAAAAGCTGGCAGAACAAGTCTCTTCCCGGAGACCCCAACTACCTGGTGGGAGCCAACTGCGTTTCTGTGCTCATTGACCACTTTTAAGGACGACCAGCAAGTGTGATGTTACTGAATGTGGAACCATAGGGGGTAAAATGAAGAGGATGGACACATAAACACTTACATATATACACACACACACACACATATACATACACACACACACACACACACACACTGACAGATGCACTCCACACACACTACATAATGGAGTATGAAGAAGATCCAGTCAGTGCTGTTTACTGCACCCATAGATGAAGGCGAGACACTGATGATCGTTACAAGCTGTTCTTTAAACTTTTTCCCCAATTTGAAGTTTTGATGTGAAATGAAACTATGGATGCATGCCCCATGCCATGAGGATTGACACTATATACAAGGTGATGTTAAATGTAATTTTTACATGAATATACAGTAAATGGATGGATGGCTTTTGAGGCAGCCACATGCTTCAAAAATCTGTGTTGGTATATTTATGCTATATATGCATACAGTATATATAGTAGTATAGAGAAGATTTACTAAAAGTTTTACTCGTGAATTCAATTACAAGTCAACATCTTGTTATTTTTTCAGTTCAGGTGACTGAATACAAACATGTATCTTCACATTTGTTTCCACATTGAGGGAATTTTAATGAAGGTTTGAGACAGACGTGAGCTAAGATTAAACCAGGGATGGTGACAAGTTGAAGGAGTTGGCAAAATATGAGGTGGATATGAACCCAAGCAGCACACTTTTTAGAGATGTTCTTCCTTCCTTTATTCTTCCTTTTCCTACAGTGATATCTTGTAGCTTAATTTCTTACAGAGTACCACATCTCTCCTTCCAGCCTGAGGGAGATCTATGCATGTTCTTTACTCAGGTCCAATAGCCTTCTCAGTTCCTTTCTCACATCTCTCTCTCTCTCTCTCTCTCTCTCTCTCTCTCTCTCTCTCTCTCTCTTTTCTTTTCTCACTGTGCACTCTTGCGCTCACACACAAATAAGCAGTGATGCCTTATCTGCAGATTATTCACTTTTCATTAAGAAAAACAAAATAAGTTATGATAAATTATGGTATAATGTCATTTGTTTTGCCATCTTCTGTGAACCCACTGTATAAATGAACTTGGGTTTAGCACACAATAACAGTTTAAAAAGGATAACAAAGATATGCTCTTCTTTTATCTGCTATGCATTACTTAAAAAAGAAAAAAAAAACAGAAAAGAAGTGGCTGTAAATAAAGCTATCATATTGCCTTGTTTCTTTTGTTTGTAAATGAACTTTTTGTATGTCTTTCTTTTTTGTATAAAACTTAGAGAAAACACGTTTTAAAAAGTGGAAGAAAGTGAGTGTGGTTATCTTTGTATTCTGGATATACCCTCGAGCCTTGGAACTTGTAACCTAACAATAATACATCACATCTTTTCTACCAATATATTCACACTATGTTATGGTCACAAAAAAAACGTCTTTTAATGGCTCTTTAAGGATCAGGAAAGTGCTTGGGCTAAAATATATTTAAAACATGTTCTTTTAAAAAGGGTGTGCTCTTAAAGTGTCCCCCTCACTGATTTGTGATACTGGATGCTGTATTGTGTGCCCTTAAATGTATTTTTGTACTAATAGACAATATATGATGTATGGCACACCAGTACCATTTTATTTTTAGATATAACACAGCTTTAATTGGATATTAGCTCTTCACGTGTGGCTGACTTTTTTTTCTCCTCTGCAACACAATTTTAAGTATACCACTGTATTAATAAATAAAATCATTTTTAAAGTAAAGGTTTTTTTATGATTGTGATTGCCATTTTCTTTCATTTTCATCTCTGCTGATCACAACCTTTTTTTGGCTTTCTGTTATTATATACATAATTTCTGTCATGACTGAAATTTCAAATGTTATGTTCTTAAACTCATTTGATCGATCGTCTCATCAAATAGTGAAAAATGCAGAATAATTTTCCAGAGCTACCTTCAAATTGATTTTTGGTTGCAAATTGGTCAATTTTGGGGCATTTTTGTTTAAAAAATGGCTCAGTTATTAAAATTATTGCAGATTAATTTTGCCATTTATCTAATCAATTAATTTGCTGCCTATTGTAGCTCAGGTGTCACAGCTAGATGGTGCAGTTGAGCTCAGAATTAGTGCTGCACAAGGTCAAAAATACAAAAGTCCTTCAGCTGTGATTTTAATGTATTTCATAAGTTTTTGTTAGATTAGAAAGAAAGAAAGGTAACTCTTTTCTCTTACTCTTTATTCCCTACTGGATACTTTCATCTCTTCAAGCCTCTAAATATCCTTTAAATGAAATCTGAGAAAGAAAAATTCCTCCTCGGATACTCATGTCCACAAGTGGACTTTGATTCCTTTTATTAGGTCACAACAAGAAGAATAAGAACTTTGATCTTTTACTTAAGTACAAGTAGTGATAGTAGTAGTAGTATAAACCCTGCATTCCAAATGTTAATTTAAGTGAAAGTACATGTACTAGCATCAACTTAAAGTAGGCCTATCAAAACTTAAATTACTCAGAATGGCCCAGAATAATATTAAATTACTGGATTATAATATTAATGTGTGAGCATAATGTTGCAACTGGTAGAGACGGAGCTAATCTGCTGGGTAGCTTAGTCTATAATAACATACTTTATTGGTTGATTTATATTTTGTATTAATAAAAAGTACAATATATTGGCCTTCAAATGTAATGGGGGAAGAAGCATGAAGTAGCATAACATGGAAATACTTGAGCAAAGTACTAGCCTACCTCAAAATTGTACAGTACTTGAGTAAATGTATAGCCTACTTAGTTACATTCCAGAAGCCAGAAATGTTGGGAACCACTGGGTTAGACAAACCTGAATCAGGGCATGTTCTAAAGATCACTAATTATTTAATAATGTGCAGCTTAGACTAAGGGGTACATACTCTGGGTGATCTTTATAAAGCTGGTGCCTTTAAGTCATTTGACAATCTGGTTGAACAATTCAAGCTAGCCAACAATCAATTCTGGAGATATCTTCAGCTGAGACACCTCCTTATTACTACTCTTGGCTCTATACACACACCACCTCTGAGCATGGACCTCATTAAAGAGATTTTGCGGATCGCAGAGATTGGTCATGGGGCTTCCCATTATTACTCTATGCTTATGAACCATACTGGTTACCCGTCCAACACAGCTCTGAAAACCTTATGGGAGAGGGACCTGAACATAACAATTGAAGAAAACGATTGGGATACAATTATTGGAGTCACTAAACAAGTTTCCGGCGATATCAAAATAAGATTGATTCAATTCAAAATCCTCCATCGTTTCTATTGGAACCCAAGTAGGCTATTCATGCTAGGTATAAAGGAAACACCAGACTGTTGGAGGTGTGAAGGGGAGCTGGGTACCCTAACACATGCCCTATGGTCATGTCCAAAGATTCAGACATTTTGGAAAAGGGTTCATGAGAATATTACAGAAGTCATAAGAGTGGATTTTGAGTTTTGCCCCAGTCTTTACATATTAGGCAACCCTAAGCCCATGGCCCATATTGTAAAACCCCTAGCCAATTGGATTCAGACAAGTATAATGATTGGCAAACAGATGATAATGAGAAAGTGGAAAGATGCAGAAGGCCCGCAGTTTCAAGACTGGCTTACAGAGCTAGGCAAAGTAGCAGCTTTTGAAAGAATATCCTCTAGTATAATAAACGACACTGATAAATATAATGAGAAATGGGGAATGTTCTTAAGATTGTATTCATTACATGGTAGCTGGAAGGTATGTGTATATACTCTGATCATTGTGGCCTGTTCCTGAGGAGCTATCACGGAACTGAGGGTGGAAGTGGTCTGGGTGCAATACTATGGAAAGCCAACGAGGTCTGTTTATTGGACTACCTCAACCTCACATTGGACAATGAATGGACACGCAGCAGTGTTTTGGTAGTTTCCTGGAAAGACTGCTTAACATGTCATGCATGGTCTAATCTTTCTTGTCATAGATTGTCTATTCTATTGCATTTATTTATTCTTTTTTTTATATTCTTTTTTTTATTTTATTTTATTTATTTTTTTAAGTATAATTCTATCCTTATTATCTTATTTTAGTGCCCTCACTCTGATATTTCATTATCAACACAATACAGTTGTGTATTTTAATTTTGCCTCTGTTTGTTTGCTGTAAAAATTAAAACTCAATAAAGTTTGAGTCTGAATAATGTGCAGCTTAGTCTAAGGAGCTCTTTGGGCTAAATTCTTAGCAGGTGTGTCGCATACTAGGCTACCTGCCAGCCCGTTACAGCCAGCATGATGATACAGAGCCTGTGTCCAATGCCAGTGCAGTCGACGATGTCCTGATGCTGCGCCTGGAGCTGAGGTTAATAGTCACTTTGTTTTATAAAAAGGTAAACCCACCTGAATTTAAAACAGATTTTTTTTCTGAATCCTGATCAATGACTGTATAAATGGATCTTTTTTTTAATACAGTCTATGATCTTGATCTCATGAGGAAACTGTAAGAAGACTCAAAGAGCGTTTTCTCGCAACACAAAATAAAACGTGAACTAAAAAATGAACCTCGTTTCTTGGTAGGCTAATATGCTCATGGTAATCCACGTTTCATTCACCACTACATCACCAGCAGCGAGTAACAAATCACGCGCAGGTTTTTTGATGTTGCCTGATAGTAAAGAGCCCACCTCCCCTCCTCCACTCTCGTAGTAAAACAGACTGTGCAGTTCGCCGCCATGAAGACGCGCAGAGTGGCACATCTCCAATAAACAGTGTGCATCTGAAACGCTGCTTGCTCACAACTGCGGATATTCAGACATTAAACCCCCGACAAATTGTGCGTGATTTCAACATTTTTCTCTGTTTAATCTTCAAGGACTGCACCTTTTCTTTTCTTTTTTTTCTTTTTTTTTTACACACGTCTTAACCAGGCTTCATCTCTCGCTTTTGAGTAGTTGGAGAGCCTGCAGAGGAGAGCATGACAGCACGACAATGGTGCAAAGGCTGGTTAACAGCAGGATGATGCGTTTTTTTGTTTTTGCCTTTTTGCGTTTTGACTTTTAAAGGAATGGGTTCGTTGCCGGAACAGTCGCCGAGAACGCCAGTGGTTTGTTTTGTGTATTTAAATATACTTTCAGTGTGTGTTATGGTAAACATCTGGTGCCTTGTCCAGTCCGCTCTTTCCTCACCTTCCTCCTGTCATCCGCCGCAGCGCATCTCTAATTGGAGCGACTCCAAGCATCTTAATTGATGGAGATCATCCACACCGGACACTGACCTCGAGTTACACCGTTTATCAGCGCAGTGTAGGCGCAAACACAACGACTCTGCTGTTTGTGGATCTTATTATCCTTTATCTACTGCTGTGTTTGTCGTACCCTTCAGTGACAATGCCGGTGAACGCGCTGCACCGCGGCGGCAGCAGTGGCATCGGAGGCCCGGGGTCCCTGAGCCCCGCGTCGCTGTCCCGCAGCCTGTCCCGGCTAAGGGAGTACCGGACCCGGACGAGGATCATGCTGGCTCTGGGAGTCTCTCAGATGGTCCTGGGGAGTCTCATCCTGGCCGTCAGCTTCGCGGCTCTGGCTCTAACCACATCACCCAGAGTCCGGCACTCGTGTCCCTTCTGGGCAGGTTTCTCTGTGAGTACAACAATTACACAATGCTGGTTGTTTTTGGTTGCATGAATCAAACATGATGGAAGTTTTCATCTCCTGAAGAAGAACATGGTGTAGTAGGCTAGCCTATTCCTAAAAGCATGATAGGGTACTATTGAGTCACTAACAGCATGGCAATAGGATGGAAATATTATTTACGTTTGTTTTCATTAGCATATATAAAATAGGCTACTGCAGGAATATTTGTCACCTGTCTCTACATTGGTCTGAAGTTCTATAGAACATAGGAGACCAAAACTGTCATAACATGCTGATATGGTCACTGGTAGGCTATTTAAGTAATATATAACTTGATTTAGTGTTTTTTTTCCCCAGTTCAGTCCAGTTCTTTAGTCTCAGGTAGGGAGCTGAAGTCATCCATGTGTCATTGCCATGAAAAAGAAGAAAATAGGTTTTTGAATGAATTTTGGAGCCAATCTTAGGCAATTAGTTGTGAGGATTCAGAGCCCTCTGTTGTAATGTAATCACACACACACACGCACGCACACACACACACACACACACACACACACACACACACACACACACACACGAACAAACACTACTGCTCCTTCCTTTGTGTACAGTGGGATATGTTCTGGTTGAGATGTTGTGTTTTTCTTTTACATGTGAAATTTTCATGGTGGTCTCTGTAAATATTTATGAATGCACACATCCCTGATTTCCTGCCAGAGACCCGAGGCAGGGCTGCCCCATTAATTATAGAGGCAGTGGGGCAGAGTGCAGGGGTGAGGGGAGGTCTGTGGCACAAGGTGTGTGTGTGTGTGTGTGTGTGTGTGTGTGTGTGTGTGTGTGTGTGTGTGTCCAGCTTTTCAAAATGCAGTGATGGAAATATGAAGTGTCAATGGATAGACATTCTTGTATGAAAGAGAGAAATAAGACAGAGGGGGAGAGAGAGGACATGTGTTTGTGCCTGGATGTGTGGGAGTGCATAGTTACAGGGCAATGGTAAGTAACCACAGGGGTCAGAGAGCAAAGGTCAGTGCACATTCTTCATCAGTGCCTCAGGCTGATTTGAGGTCTGTCAGTCTGTTGTGCTGCATCTTACCTTCTGTTATCTTTGTGCACCAAAACCTAATGCATTGTTGTGTCCTGATGTGCATATTTTATTATTTATGTTGTGGACATACAAGTTCCTAGCACACATGGGCAAACACCAAATGTACAGCTGCAGAGGTAAAACATCTGTCAGAGAAGATCATTACTACTTACGCATCTCCATCCACATTAATACGTCTAACAACGCAAATCGCATGACCATTTGCATAAATTGAGCATGCGCGTGCTGGCGGAAACGGGTAGCAGATTGTCCGACGTTACTCTGTGGTTGAAAATCGCGGCTGATAAGTTGAAACTACAGAAAATACTTTCGAGAAAGAACAATGGCGAAAAGTAAGACCAGGGATTTATTTGCTTGGACCGACAATGAGGTGAAACCTTTATGTTGAGCTACCTGCCGTATTGGTGAACTGAGCTAATAAGAAAGGTGACAAGAAATCCTCAACCTATCTGCACTCGTGTGTCTAGTACTATTTGAGTGTGTTTATGTACTGTGTAGGTGTTTGTGTGTGTAGTCACTATGGTACGTCATTAAGGATCTCTGTATGACTGGCATTGTGGTATTTCATCACAGTCCCAGCAAGAGAAGGCGTAATCTTTACTTCCTACACAGAGCAATCAATGTAGAGCCCCCACAACGCACATGTGCACGCACACACGCACGCATGCACGCACGCACTCACATACACACAAATATACTGTATATCCCACTTCAGTGTTGTGCATATCAATGGATCTGTCTCGCTCATCTGGATTTTCCACACTCTGCACAAAAACATGTTTTACAGCTTTGATGTTAAGAATTATGTGTTTGACAGCCACACACACACACACACACACACACTTGCCTGGCCAACAGAGACTAATCCCACAAATATCTTACTTGTTCTCGCACCCAACCCTGGGCTTGCAATCATCCCACACCCCTGTTGTAACTCTTTAGTTTGGCACACAAGCAGCTAGGCCAGTCACTATCTCTAGATGTCATTATTAGTGACACAGAGTTCGAACAACGAGTAGTGCAGATTCTGAGGCTGCATCGCTCGGCCCGTCATACACCATACAGTTGCCTCCCCTCTGCTTCGTTCGGCAACATTACCAGCAGGTTTACCTGTTGGCGGTGAGTCATGCCACCCTGCCGGGTTTGTCCAATGAATGAAGCAAAGTGGCCAAGTGAGCCAAAGGGCCTCTCCAGCTGTCAGCAGCTGACATGCAGAACGAATTACCGCTTACCTCACATTTCCATGTATTCAGGCTCGGAACTGATCCAAGTATCCAAACACATACACAAATACACAAACTGCCTCTCCTGTCCCTTCTCATTTCCTGTCAGGGAGAAACTAAGACACAAACTAAATATGTGAATATGTATATCCATCAGGAGTTATTGCAGGCATCATTTACAAATTCACATTAGATTTTGATGCTCTCTGTCTCTTTCTTTCTGCACCACTAAGACATGTCCTCTCCTCTCCAGAGAAGGATTTACTTATCTTCTTTTCATTTGCCTGGCCTCCTGGTCGTGTGGAAGACGATGAATGTTGATTTTGTGTACAGCCGGCTTAAGACAGTATTCTTGGTGTTTGTAATAAGGCAGCAAATTCTGCACTCAGACAGGCAGTGGGGCAAAGTGCAGGGGTGAGGGGAGGTCTGTGGCACAAGGTGTGTGTGTGTGTGTGTGTGTGTGTGGGGTGCAAATGTGGAGGAAAGTTGCCAACATCTTGCTTTTTAACTGAACTCGAGGGATGGCAATGCTAATCTGTCGGGTTGGTCGGGTCTCTACTTTCTTTTAGACAAAAATAATCAACAAATATTGGTGTGATTAGCATGAAATGTGCAAAAATGAATGGTCCAGAGAGGATAAATCCTACTAACTTTGATGAGCCCCTAATTTTTCATTTAGCGCCACCTGTAGGTCAAAGTTTTCCCTTATCCTGTGAAATATCGCAACATCGGTTGGGAAAACTAATGGCATTCCCATCAACTGTACTTTGTGTTTAGTGTTAATTAGCAAATATTAGCATGCTAACACACTAAACTAAGATGGTGAACATAACGTTACAGTAAACCTACTAAACATTGTCATTGTGAGCATGTTAGCATGCTAACATTAGCATTTAGCTCAAAGCACTCCTGTGCCTGAGTACATATCGGCTCCTGTTTTTTTGGGCATTTCTTGAAGTTTGACTATATAAACAGAATGAGATTTTCTAATTGAGCCGTGTGTTTTGTGCTGTCTTGAGATTAGAAAGCCAGGAAGTAACATTTCGTGCTAGGAATCTCAGATAAAGACGTTGGTTTTGGCATATCTTATCTGATTGTTGCAGGGAAATCATGTTTGTCATATTGCAACTTGCACCTTTTTGTCTTGAGTGGTCAGGTTTTAACAGGTTTTAAGACACAAACAGACACACACAGACGCACACATGTACTCTTATGTATATACTCGTACTTCAAAGTGTAGTCTGCAGTGTTGGTTGAAAATTGTCATCATTTTGATGAACAGACTTTGCATCTGTTGAATATGAATGAAGTAAATACAATTGTGGTTGTTGTCAGGAATACTGAGACACTATGAATTTATTTTAGCTTTCGGTGCCGGATCATAACATCAATGTGACTAGAGAGAAGTGTTACGTTACATTCAATCAGATGGCCAACAAATGTTCATTGAGTGTTTGGTCTTTGGGATTTTGTGAATCGGCGTTTTATTGATCTTAGATACATATAGATTTCTATTTTGATAAAGTAATTTGTGTCCCTTTGGTGTCACTCGTGGAGCTTTGCTTTCCTTTGCATTTCTTTAGCGAATATTTTCTGCTCAGTAATATTTTATTGTGTTCTTGTAAAACTTCAGTGGGTTTTGATGCAGAGAGCTGGGTAAAGAAAAAAAATGAAATGTGAATGAATAAATAGAAGCTGCACTTGTTTTAGCACATGGTGATTAAAACAGAAGCTGCCATAATCAAAACAAATATATGATTTATTTTGTGCAGCATGTGTGTGTGTAAAAAGCTTGCCCAGGTTTTGAGTCACTGAGATTTTGTTTGTGTTACTCACATCATTGAAATGTGACATAAAAAAATCCTTTCCAGTTACAATGCCCTGGTTACTAAGAACAATAAAAGTATATTAGAAAACCTGAGCAAATAAATCCAAAAAACTGCCTGCATAATGTCTAGATACCAGCAGAAAATATTTGTTCTTATTTAGGTAAATTGTCTTTACGCATCACAGGTTGCAAAAGAAGCTCAGAGGAAATCCCCCTCTTACAGTACGTGACACTCAGTGAAGAATTAAGCTGGTTTTTGTGAGGTGATATTTAAGTCATTTTGTAATGGCATCACGAGTTTCACAGTATCTTGTGATTTGATGACTGTCCAGTTGCAAAAGTGTGATTAAAGCATTATTTTATTATTCTGGGACTCAATGCAACGCTCCACTGGGCTGTTTGTTGATGCAGCCTTTTACTCCCAGCTGTCAATAGAGGCCGTGGCTCCTCAGCTGCTTCACTCATCTTGTCAGTTTAGATTAAATGGAGAGTGCGGTCAGCACACATGCTCTCAGACCAGACCACTCATGGCCGGACTGGCCTGTCCTAAATCTTATATTGATCAACTAATTAGATGGATTCCATCAATCATCATACTGCTGTTTACTTTCATTTTTACTTGGTGGTTTTTCAAACATCTCTGCAATGACTTCACACGTGGTGTGATGATGTAATGCAGTTTTAGTCCATACCGAGGTGTCACCGAACAGTTGTAATTCACTTTCCTGCTGCACCTTTTCTATAATAAGTAAGTATGCACTCAGCCTGCTGCTACTCATTACTCTGAGGACCCTCCAGTGCATCCTGCCCCCCACTCCAGTGCTAACAGTAAGGACCATAATGGTGGAAAGAACAGTTTGTGCTTGCTCCCACTTCAACACACACACACACACACACACACACACACACACACACACACACAGTTATCGAGAGAGGCTCTAATATTTCAATGTGTCAGCTTCACTTTAATTCCCTGTCTCAGTGTGTTTTGCTGGAGACGCATCCAGACTTTCTGCATATTCTCGTTCCTCCTCTTGTACTCAGATATTTTTGGGTTGTTTCATGATTTGTGTTCAAAACCAGGAATAGGATGATCTTCTTGAGCTTCTTCTGTGTGTGCCGTGTTAAAGTCCCTCTGTTATATGCCATCCCCTCTTCTTTTTTGCTACATTTTACCTAATTAAGCAACCTAGCTGAAAACCTGGCATTGCACGATGCCTGGTTGGCAAAGCAGTCATCGGAGAAATGCAAAGAAAAAAGATGAATGTTGTGGTTGTATTTCTTTGGAAGATCTGCAGTGACACAGTGGGGGTCCTGACGCAGAGGGCTCTGGGGAAAAAATATGCAGGGTCATAAAAAAAACTGGAACCTGGCTTAACTTTTGCAACATTGCCATGTTGCTAAGGTTTGTGCTGGCCAGTCAAATTGGTGCACATTCCTCTTAGATTACTTTGTAATGTGAACAATGTTCTCGGACAAAATTAGAATTGCAACTCAATTAATTTCTTTATCGATTGTTTTCTTCCTTATAAGTTCTCCTCAGTGTGCTAGAGCACAAGGTGACATTGTCAAATACCTTGTTGTGTCTAAGCAGTCCATAACCCCAACATATTCATTTACTATATTGTTAAGGAGAAAAGTGGGGAATTCTCACATTTCAAACACCAATTAACTCAACAATTGTTGCCATTATAACTTTCAGAGTTGTAAAATCCGGTGTCATAGCTGGATATAGCCTGGATCTATCGTCACTCATCCATCCATCAGATTGTTTTTGTCTTATTGAATGTATGGTATGAACTGCAAGATGTTCATTATGTTCTCACAACTATTGCAGTCTGAACATGATATTATCATCATCAACATCATAAACTTTGGAAAATGAACAATTTGCACCTTCATAGGTTCTGGATTTTTTTTCAATGAGGGAGAAGAATTAGATTGGTTAAAAGAACTTTTTTTGTGAAAAAAACATATCAGACACATTATTTTACAAGCAGTATTTTTATGTTTTTAAAATGTCTGGAGTGGATCTTTGAAATGCCCCCAAATGATCAAACACATATGTGTGCACACACACACCCACATAAAACACAAGCAGCCTCCATTATGCATCATTTTGATCTTTGAAGAGAGAAGCCGGTTGATGTGATGAAAGCTGTACAATTTCTGTTTTTCTGGACATTTTCAGACCTGAACTGACCCTGCAAATACACGTGGGAGGACAGAGAAAGAGAGCGAGACACGGGGTCATGTATTTGGGGAAATTGTTTTATGTGTTGAATGCATGATATATTTATATGTGCATTCTTAACAGATCTCTCTCATAAATCCTCCTTTTCTCTCCTCTGCCTGCTCTGGTTTGTAGTGTGTCGGTGTGTTGGTCTGGCCCAGGACGTGTCTGTCTAACAGAATGGCTTGATGCTGCACTTCTTTACAAACAGCCTCAACCCGGCTGCCAGCAGGTCTGCCTGCAGACTGTTGAATAGAAAAAGCCAACAGGGTTGAACTGAGCTCACAGGGAGGGAGGAAAACCAGAACAGAGACAACAGCGAGAGCAGCGAGGGAAACAGAAGAATGTCTGTCATGAGGCTTAGTTATTCTGAAGATGAGGGTTAGGAAAACTCTCACAGGTGCTGCATCTGTACAACACCTGTGTTTACATTTATTCTGACATTGTGTTCATGTCAAATGCGACAGGAAAGAGAAGCTTTATGAAGCAGACTCATCTTTGATTTGGTCTGGATGGAGCATTTTAGTTTCCAGTGAAGTAACAGACATCCACTTCCTCCTCCAGGCTTTGACCTGATGTTTACAGAGGTTTATTTTTTATTAAATAAGAGCTTTTCAGTGACGTGCCGCAACAGGCCATCATCAGTGTGAAGGTCTGATGTCAGCGCTCACAGACAGACAGCTTTGTTGATGTGTTTGACTTCTATCCTCTACCTGCCGTAACATCCTCCTGGTGTAACAAAGCTGACTGTCGTCCCTGCCTGCTGCTTTCTATAGCCAATCAATGGGAAAGCCTGCTGACTGGAGCCTCCCTTTGTTCTATGATTAGCAACTGTGTTGTGTTGGATGGTGCTTTTATGTGTGTGTACACATGTGGGAGGGCAGGTCAGGGGGATGTCAGTGTGTGCTTGTGTGTATTTGTATGTACCTTCGACAGCTGAGCAACAAGGTGGTTATACTGTATGTGTTTATTCGAGACAAACTTAGGCTACAGGCTGAACACCTCTAACAGAAAGCAGGGGAAGAAGGGAGAACACGTACTGTAACAACATTTTGTCTCCCTCTAACTCAGAAAGTAGCTGACCACTGTCCTGAAAGCTGTTTTAAGAGGTTCAATCAGGCAGTGAGAAAGATACATGAAGAGCCTGAAGACAAATCTGAGAGGCATTTAAGCTCTTACATAAACACTGTATACAAGAAGTTTTGGACTGAGCTTTTTGGACTGAGTTTTTTGTAAAACTGGAACTTGCAGCACAGCCTTGCTCAACAGTATGTGGCTGTCTAGACTGGGATGGTGAATGTTTTCAAAAAGGATGAAATCATACAGTATGTTTAATATTTCTGTGTTTAAGGCCTTTAACAAAGATGCATTCCATCAAACTCAAAACCTATTTTGAATGGCTGCCACTGTGAGAATGGTTCATCAATGTGTTCATCTTCCGACATAATTGTAACAATAGCAGGACAGAGGGAGACAAAAAGAGTATTAGACAGCAGAGATTATAGTTGGAATCCTCCTCTGCTCCTCTCTCGTGTGGGGTTCCACAGGGCTCAGTTCTTGGCCCTCTCCTTTTCTCTCTCTATTTGCTCCCACTTGGTTCCATACTTAGGAAGCACGGCATTTCATTCCACTGTTATGCAGATGACAGTCAGATTTATGTGCCTCTTAAAAAGAAAGATGCATACTCTGTCAGATTGCTACTTAAGTGTCTCGACGACATAAAGGCCTGGATGGCTCTGAACTTTTTAAATTTCAATGATGAAAAGACGGAAGTGATGGTTTTTGGTGGCACCACTGGGACCCCCCCTGTGGATGTGGGTTCCTTGGCCCAGTATATTAAACCTAGCATCAAAAACCTAGGGGTTAAAGTGGACCCGGAGCTTAAGTTTAGCAGTCAGATCAAGGCTGTTGTCAAATCAAGCTTTTTCCACTTGAGGCAGTTGGCAAAAATAAAGCCAATACTGTCAAGACAGCACTTTGAGACGGTAATCCACGCCTTTGTTACCACTCGGCTGGATTACTGTAATGCACTTTATGTGGGGGTAAGTGGGTCCTCCATCGCCCGTCTCCAGATGGTACAGAATGCTACTGCACATCTTTTAACTGGCACACATTTCCCCCATTTTAGCCTCACTCCACTGGCTGCCTATTCAATTTAGGATCCATTTTAAAGTTCTTTTATTTGCTTTTAAAGCCCTGAATGGCCTTGCCCCGCCCTACCTCTCTGAGCTTCTACGCCCTTATATACCCACTCGCTCTCTCAGGTCAGAGGATCAGCTGCTCCTGAGTGTGCCTAAAACAGGGGTGGCGAACCTGTGGCTCTTGAGCTGTATGCGGCTCTTTGCCTGCTCCTGTGAGGCTCTTACTGTGTGGCTGGGGGCTGTGTCATTGGTTGATTGTTGTTTTTAACTTTTCTGAAACATACAGTATTTCAGATAAGTAAAAAAAAAACCACATTTGAATGCATCTGCCAATACTGCCAATACATTTGCCAATTATTTTAAAATGGAAAATAATGCAGCAGAGTTTTGAGGACAGATTCTGCAACCTGAGGAAAAACAGCGGCCACAGATCACCTTCCTCGTTAACCCTTTTACTGCTGAATCCGACTGTTTGAAAGCCCCTTTAGTGACAAATGAGTGAGAGAGTTGCTTCGAGTGGCCACAACCGAGTTCAAGCAAGACCTGAAAAGGATTGTGGATAACAAAGACTGTCAGGTTTCAGAGTCAATCTAAGTGAGAAAAAAAAACTATGAAAACTGCTATGTATTATGACATTAGATCTGGAAGACACTGTTGCTGTTGTAGTGTGGACGTGCATGTGTTGTGTGGCTTTTTGCTATGGTGCGGTTTTTTTTGTGGCTCTTTATACCTAACTGGTTGGCCACCCCTGGCCTAAAACTAAGTGGAAGCTCAGAGGGGACCGTGCCTTTGCTGTGTCGGCTCCTAAATTATGGAATGATCTGCCTCTGCAAGTTAAACAGGCCTCTTCTCTGTCTGCTTTTAAATCCTGTCTTAAAACCCATCTCTTCTCTTTGGCCTTTGACACCTAGTAAGATGTCAACTTTATTTACTTCATTTAATTATTTATTTTGATTGCTTTTTATTGCGCGGCTATTATTTTTACTCATGTTTTATGTTTTTTTAATTTTATTGTTGTATATGTAATTTTGCACCTCATGTGAGCTGTTATGTCTTTTATTTATGATGTCTTATTTATTCTTCTGTACAGCACTTTGGTCAACTTTGGTTGTTTTAAAGCGCTTAACAAATAAAGTTGGATTGGATTGGAATCAAATAGTTGAACAGAGAGCATTGGTGGATTATATGGATGATATTTCCTGAATGCTAACAAATTAAATCGTTTAACTTTGTCAAAATCATGTAAAGTGTTAAAACTAAAAGCAATAGTAGATAGTACTCATTTAACTAAGAATATGGAGTGTTTTTATAACTAAGTGCTTGTCAGATTTGTAAGATTCATTGGATCTCTCCCCTTTAGAGGAGCGGAAGCTTTATTGGACGTTTAAGTCACATGCTTCATGTAGGTCATGATTTATTCTTTAAATCTGTTGCACTTTGTTGTATTTTGCTCAATCGATAAACCAAGTTTTCCACTTAGGGCAAGCCTAAAAACGTATTTTACAATATTTAGACTTTTTTCAAATTTCTGGGGTTACCACTTTTGGATGCGTAAATTGAAAATGCACAGAAAAACAGGTGCACTGTGTGAGAGCAGACTTCCCCCCCTTACTGTACCTTCTATTGTGGCCAATTGGTATACAACAACAGGTAACAGGTATAAACACTTGCCTGTGTACATCAGATACCCTGTCATGCAACCTAGATATATAAACCACTGGGGCCTCAAACACCAGGAACAGGAAGGTTGATGAAAAAATCCCTTACTGAGACATTTCATTAAATTAGAGAAGCTGGTGGAACAGCTAGCTTCAAGACTTCAGCTCTCTATATCATCTGAAATACAGTGAGTGACCACATTATAGGGAAATACACCAATGTCCTGGTGGAAATGGGTAACAAGGATGAAATCTGTCTTGTTTGGATAAATGAGCCGTGAGGATAAATTCTCCAGGTCGGAGGTCAAACCTTTAACAGCAGTTAATGGTGTACAACAGGTCACCAGATCAGTAGAACACACACACACACACACACACACACACACACACACACACACACACACACACACACACACACACACACACACACACACATTCATCGTCTAGCAGAGATCAGATTTGTCACCTGTAATGTGGTCGCCGTTGTCTCCTGGTGGAGTGCAGCAGCATAATCTTAAACTAATTTTTCATTTTCATTGAATAACCTGAATGATGCATTTCCTTGTGGTTTCCTGCTCTTCATGTTGTTTCATCAATACAGATGGCACTGGCAACAGGGAGACATCTCTGGACCTTTTCCAAGGATTTTGTGTGTCATGCATGTCCCTCTGTGTGTGTGTGTGTGAGAGACATAAAAAAGAGGACGGAGAAGTACAGTAGAGAACAGAACTGATTGATCTGGCAGTCGAACACATCTGCCTTTGAGAGGAGCCTCAGTGGGAGTTTAATAAGTGCAAAAGCCTCCAGAAAAGACATTTTCTCTCCACAGTTGAGGCTCTTCTGCTCTCTTTCTGTGCACACCTCGGTTGTAGTTTTTCTTTATAATCATTACATAATCAACAGCGAGTGCATTACTGTCCTTTCAGATTAAATTTTTTTTTTTCTTTTCCCATATTTGGTGCTGTCCTAGCCACATGTTGCACCTTTTTGCAGATGTTGTATTTGTTGTGGTGCATTGGAATGAAATGCAGATTTGTGGGAGAGAAAAATCTGTTTTCGCTCACTTTTTCTTGCTGAAGGGAACAGTACTAAACGCTCATTTATTTTCAAACTGGCCTGGGGCTGGAGTGGATTGTGGGAGTTGCTGTTTTTTTCTCTCTTAATTCACAAGTTGATTTTTTTTCTTTTTTTTTTTTTTTTTTTTTTTTTTTTTAGAAATATGCTTTTATAAAAAAAAAGAAGAGGATTCATGCAAAAAAGAGAGGAGTAGAAAGTAAGGGACATTGCTGCTGATTTCGATCCCGTGCTGCAGGGGATGATGGGGAATCTGTAGGTGTTTGCTCAGCATGAAGGAGGCCAGCCCCACCCCCCCCCTCCCCCGGGCCATCAGCTCCTCCCTCAGGTTGAGATTTTAGCTCCCTCTTCCTCCTCTCCAGCTCAGTGTTTCTTTTGGCATCGCTTCAGCTTGGTTAGCATGCCTCATCCCCCCCCCCTCCCCCCCCAGGTGTCATGGAAACATCTGATAATAAAATTGCCTTTTCAGCAAAGAGGTTGAAACGTTTCCAATCACTGAAGGTAGCAATCGCATAACAGAGCATTTGTAGTGCAGCAGAAAAAAAAAATCAACGACAATCCACATCAAAATAAAGACAGACAAGAGGCCTAACACCTAGAAAATCTCATAAATAAAAATAAAGCTTTTGATACAGGATGGAAATGGAGGCATCTTTATACGATGACAAGCGATCTATAACTGTGAAAATAGAAGCAGTATTCTTATTCAATATTGACTTTGATTAGGACCTCGTCAAGGTTGGTTACTATGGCAGCCAGACAGTTACTATGGCAGAGTCACAGTCAGCATCCATTGAGGCAGGTGAGGGAATCGGGGGGGGGGGGGCTGTGTCTCTCTTTCTCTCTGTTGCCTGCTTAAACGAGAGAAGAAGCAAGTGTAAGAAGCTTGTAGCACATGAGGATCAGAGCGTCGAGAGGCTCATCATGGATGCGATGACAAACAGGCTGTGAGAGAGAGAACAAGAAATATAAAAGCAAAGGAACAACAAAAGCTTTAGAAGAGTGACTTCTATTAGTTGAACGAGGAGGGAGAGTGAAATGTTTTGGTTGAAGTCAATTACAGCTGAGGTTCTGTGGAGTAATGAGTCTGGCCGTGTCTCATGCCTCTGTATTCCTCTCATTAGCTGGCACTGGAGGACAAAAACTGTTTTGACAACTCTAGTTTTAAACATGTTTGTGTGCAACAGCTCACAGGCTTCTCCTGTACTTTCTTCTGCAGAACCTGGAGACAGCTGTTAGACCAGGCAGGATAATAAGTGTAAGGTCATGACTGTATTCTACACCATCATCAGTTTTATGACTCACTCTGTTTCTCCCAGTTCCCAGTCTTGTATCTGTTTCTTGCTGTTCCTGTTCCTCCTATACAGCGTATTCACCATCGTCGTTAGGGAGGTACTTGTTGGTTACCCTCAGCAACATGATGAGCAACATGACAGATATTTTGTTAGAAGTGAGATATGGCCTTCTAAGAATTACATTGACATTGGATGATTCTGCGGCTTTGGTGCCTGAGACTGAGATTTGCATCCAGTCTCAACAACTGATGTTTTTTTTCTATGTATATTCAACCAGGACAACATTTCTTTAACTTACGGTGGCTCTGAGAGCTCAACACACTGCAACTTAAGAAAACACAAAACACAAGCAAATGAAGAAAACATCTTCGCCAATTTAGCAACCAAAGTGAGAAAACAACCAAATACAGAAACCCTGCAAGTCGCACAAAATACAAGAGTGAACATGCAATTTAAGTGCACTATAAAAAGAATTTTAGTGTCTTTGGCGATTAGACCCCATTGTGTCATGGTATATTTAGGGGGGGTACTGATGCCGTGATTAGTTCAGGATATTTCCCCCTGGAGTCTAGACACTGGTGGTGAAGAGAGTTGCTGAAGACCTGGATGATGGAATGTGGAGCAGAACTGTGCGCTGATATGATGAAGACAGGAGGTGAAGGGGTGGTGGAGGGTTGCTGAGGTGGTGAGGGTCCTGATTGAACTTTTGCTAAGCCTCATTACATTCCCCTGTTCCCTGGAAAGTTCTGTTGTAATTAATTTCTGTTGCGTTCTGTACGATTTGCAGCATTTCTGTATTTTGTTGTGTTTTCTGTTGTCAAATTGGTGAAGATGTTTTCTTTATTTGCTTGTGTTTTGTCCATTTGCATGTGTTTTCTAAGTTCCTGTGCGTTGAGCTTTCAGCGCCACCGTACTAAAGAAAAGTGTAGTCCATTTAAAGTTGACTGGATCTTATTCATGTATAAAAACATATTCAAACAAGATTACTCTGATGCTGGAAAGGCTATTAGTATTCAGGTCAGCAAGATGAAGAGATGACATTTTGACAGGCAAGACAAGAAAAGCAAGTGATGCTCATTGAACAAACATGTCAGTCAAATCTAAAATATGTTAAAAGCCTGAAACTCGGGCTGTAAGGGCAAAGTTTAACTTGCATTTTTCATTCGCACTACAGATACCGATGAGTAACATACATGATACAAAAGGCCATGTTTTGGATGTTATTTGAATAAAATAAAAAATGTGTGTCCTATATTTTCAATGGTTAAGAAAGAATTAAATTGTTTACGTGGGGGCCATAAATTGTGTTCACCTTCCAAATGCATGACAAAACATGTTTGAGGACTATACTAAAGTTTTCATTACAGATAATACAGTAATAATTAAATTAAAACATCCTGTTGTTGTGCAGAATTGTCTTACATCAGCTTTGTGCTGGGTGAGTGGGTAGATCCGAACACATGAAAGGAGACCTCAGAGCGGGTAAGATGAGTGTGTATATGCGGGGATGATGCAGCCTGCATCTTTGAACAGCTGGGGACAACCTGTGGGCATCAAACATGGAAGGGCAGCAATCCTTTGAAACATGACAAGTGAGGATCTGATCAAAATGTCACACTGAAAATGGCAGAGCAGAGTTGAACCTTTGAGTATAAAAGCATGCTGCTGCTGCTGCAGAAACCTGTACAGGAGCATTACAGTACTCTTTCTGCAAAATGCACCTATAAACACACACATATATATATATATATATATATATATATATATATATATATATATATATATATATATATATATATATATATATAATAGGGCTGTCAAAATAACGCCTTAATTTCGATTAATTAATCTGAGAAAAAACAATGCGTTAAAAAAAATAACGCAGATTAATCCATTCCATATAGACGTTTGACCCGGAGCCGTTCTAGCCACCATTGGACTGTAAAATGAAGGAGGGAGACGAGAATGTGCTGCCTGGATCATTAACTGGAACATTTACTTGTAAAAATCTTCTTCCTGCCAACCCTGGCTACTGAAATCTGGTGCCACTAATATGTCTGCTCTTCTCTCTGATGCTCTGAAGACGATACAGGCAACACAAACACCGCTGCACGTGACGCTAGTTAACACTATACTCAACAGCAGCTAACGTTAGCCTACCGCTAGCTAGTAGCTGGATTAAAAACGGTTAAAATGCTGACAGCTAACGCTAAACGGTGTAAAGTTTGGCTGTATTTTACTGTAGAGGATTCAACACCGGTATGTAACAATCTGCAGCTGCCGTCGGAAAAACAACACAGACGGTGCGTTCAATGAAACTGGTAAACTACAGCCTCGTGGTGCATTTGAAGTTATTGTAAATGTCCTTTTCCCATCTGGTGGTTGTTTTTGTCGTTCAACAGCAATTTACTAGTGAAATAAGTTATTGTTATACATTATTATTAAATCATTTAATTTTGACCATATGGCCTTAGCAATAAACAAGCTGTTCTTTAATGTCACCAACTGTTGTTTAGTACCATTTTTTTTCTTTTCTTTTTTTACTTTCTTAAAAAGTATCGGTTCAGGCACCGTTAATTATGAATGCGATTAATTTCGATTAATTAATCACAGAGTATGTAATTAATTAGATTACATTTTTTAATCGATTGACAGCCCTAATATATAATAATTAGGCATCAATGAGAAAATTAGCAAGTTGCCTTTTTTTTTTTTTTTTTTCCTTGTCGTCTGTGTTCCCTAGTTTGGAGTGATCACTTCTGTCTGCACTGCAGTCCTTGTTGCTGCACGCTCTCGCCACTCTTGTCTTGGGGAGGGTGTAGACAGAAGCAGAGAGTGTAGACAGACCAACCGGAACAGGTCGCTAGTGCTGCAACACAAGCTTCACTAGCGAACAAGAGAAATTGTGTTTGTGGCTGGAAGCACCACTACTGGGGATTGAACCCTGGTCTCTGCAGTGTTGCACCACACAGGCCCTTCAATCAACGAGCTACCTTACACTTTAGAATCTGTGCCCTCCTTCATTCATGCTGAATTGGTTCAAATGTTGTACCTTTTTAAGGTGGATAAAAAGATACACACTGTATGAGTGGGCCCATTGTAAATCTGCTATGTTACATCTGTGCAAAATTTACTTTTCAGTAAAACATTATAGATATACTATTAGATTTCATCCAAATATCCAGCATTTAGAACGCAATATGACAATGCTGTATTTACGCAGTATGCGAACATCAGGAAAATCTCCCATTATTTCAACTTGGAAGTGTTCATGCATTATTTCAAGATGGTTACCTGCACTGCCATCCTTGTAGTGACACCCTTTAGAAGTAGCCTTACTTTTATGTATGTGTAGCAGTTTGTTAACAAGAGAAATCAGATACAAAATGCACAAGTCCTTTTGAATTGGATACATTTATTTAAATTGTGTTAACATTAGATTTTATTTAGATGTAACTGCCAGTGACGGTAACACTTTTTTCCATGGTTGCTCATAATTACGGTCTGAACAATATGACACCAATGTGGCATTAGAGCTTCGAGTTTACATATCTCACCTTCCCCAACTTCTGTTGCTGAACACAGAGGGGACAAGTTAAAGCATGTTTAATTGGGGCTCTGTCTGCGTAGCCCTGCAGTGTTCCTGTTTCCTCCAACAGGACAAATTACTCAACAAAACTTGTAGTAGGAGCAATTGTGCGTCTCTGCTCTGGAGCAACACCCAGAGCTTTGCTCAGTCCCAGAAGATAAATACCAGGGATCTTAGCTTATGGTCACTGCATTGTGTGCTTATACATGTTCAATGTGTCTCACAGGTTTTTGTATTGGCAGTCATGGTACTAATGTTTGTGCCAGTCATATCAATTCCTCCTTTTTCCTCTTACCATCTTTCTAGCAATATAAAAGTCACACAGCGTGTTTTAGCAATAGAAGGAAGAAGAGAAGCCAATTGACACTGATGGACAGGCTGGACTGACCAAGGAGACATGACGGGCTTTCTTCAGCGTTCACCCAAATCCTTTATATCACTTATATACATTTTTCCCCTCAAGGAAGCAAAACTGAAACAGTGTTTCACTTCTGGCAACATCCTGTTGATGCTCTCCTCCTTTTTAATAGTGGAGAGGAGCAAATGGATGTTAATGTGTGAGATGAATAACAGGAGAGTGTAAGACGCGTTGACAGGACTCCCATTATTGTCGCAGTGTGTCCGACTCTCACATTCCCTGCTGTCACTTAGCTGATGTTCGCAACCACACACAAACACCACACCAGCATTTCTTTTTAAATTCCCAGTTTGTTCTAAGCAACAACATTTTGAAATTTGCTCTCCAGTGAGCAACAAAGCTACTCTTTCTACGAGTATAAATGTGGAGTGACGGCTACACTGACATCAGACAAGGTCACACCCACTGCTGTGGTGGAGGTGTTCACCATTTGGATTACAGGGATAATCCCTTTATTATTTGACAATATGTTACCTGTGTCTGGTCTGACCTCTACAGTTGTGTGTGTGTGTGTGTGTGTGTGTGTGTGTGTGTGTGTGAGTGTGAGAGAGATGATGTTTTGCCTTTTCACTGTATTTGAGTTATTGCCTAAGCCAAGACACGGTTATATGATCTTTGCCTGTGATTTGATCAATAGACAAAATTACCGCGGCCTCCCAAAAGGCCAATATTGTTGGGTGGTAATGGAAATGCACAGCCACATGAGCAATGCTTTCTCCCAAAGTAATCCACATTGATTTGTGGGGCTACTTTGATAAATTGAGGGGGTTTTAGGTTTCGGGTTGGTCCATTGCACAGTGCTCGGTTCCCTCTGTGTTGTGTGAGCGGGTGTTTGAATTGATGCCAATAGATCAGTCTACAATGAAAAAACAACCTTTAAAGCCTAAATCATAAATACATTGTTTTTGAACCTTTTTTTAGTTTATGTGTTCTAAAACTTTTGGCCACCTGGAAAAGAGAGGACACCCTCATGTAGAAGATACATCACTGTTAATCAATTATTTTTATATTCTAATGATTAGTGTGTGGGTAAAAAGTCCTATTAATATTTATGAAAGTGTGGGGGCTCATTTGTGCATTAATTTTAAGTTTACATGTCGTTCATAATTCAAAGCAGCAGGAGTACAAAAAAAATGTCTTCTTTGTTTGCTCAGTGATTCAGTCGGAGCTCCTATAGGTGGGATATATTTTATCATCAGTGTAGTTGCAGCCAACTGCGTTTGCTCTCCATTAGCAGGGAGGTGTTGAAGAGATTCAAATACTCTTGAATCCAGAGTATGTGTGCAAGTCAGCTGACATTTACCTTGTGCATTCAGTAATGCTGTATTCAGGTGTTTTGCAGACAGCATTGTGGTGGGACAGAAATTAATTGGGGCAGAAATGCCCTTGAAAGTTAATCACACAGCCGTGAAATTAAAAACGAGGGGGCAAACAAAGCACAACTGCTCAAAGCCAGCAGTAGAATACAATGCTGACTCCACACAAAGCACGGCACTGCATCAACAACAAACAAGACAACTAATCTACTGAATCTAACTAAAACCTTCAGAGGTGGAAGGTGGGCTGGTCCGGGACAGAGAGAGGGGGAAACTGAATCATCCTTTTACATCACATACGTACCTCGTGCAAATGAAATACCCACTGGGTATTTACCAGTAGCTACAAGGGAATGAGTACAATGAACAAGATCATTATTTTAAGTTGTGTGTGTGAGGGTAGGTTTTCAACTACAGCTTGAGAGGTACACCTTTCTTCCCAGGCTGGGCCTGATGGTTTGCTCACCAGCAACAACAATACACTATATTAATATAACAATTAGTCCGTATTTCTTGTAAATATGTCCACATTTTGAAATAAACGATACCCTAGCTCATTTTATTGCAAAATCAACCCCTTTTTGTCCTTCCTTGTTATCCAGAAATATTTAAATGTATTTTTACTGTTACCCCCTTACTCCGTAGTACTTTGGTGACACCCTGTATAGCCTATACCGAATAATTACACTTCAATTTCAGGGCTGTAACTTTAAGTTTTACCAGGAAAACAAATGTCAGCGGTACAAATGGAGAGTTTGCTGAAATGCTTTTTTATTCCCTACATCTCTATAAAAACTGGCCCTGCAAAGAAACCATAAATCACATTGATTGGCAAAGGATTTTTGCCCAGTTCACTAAAGCAATATGATGTAGCAGATATTTTAAGGGATATATTTCTTTGTAAAACTGAGACCTTTACCAGGAGGGTAAAATAGAAATTATTGCAGTTATTCTCAGAGGACATTTGAAACATGCATTCAAACACAAATGCACACCATTACATCCCAGTGGATTAAATATAGAAACAAAGAGGCAGTGATCTCACACGAAGTCACAGAAAGCAGTAAAGTAAAACTGATCTCAAACTCATCTGGTTTCAACTGTTTTAGAGGTTGTGTGTGTGTGTGTGTGTGTGTGTGTGTGTGTGTGTGTGTGTGTGTGTGTGTGTGTGTGTGTGTGTGTGTGTGTGTGTGTTTTCTTGTTTAGCTATATTCGTGGGGTCTAAAAACCGGGAATACAGTATACTTGTGGGGTCTGGACAGCTTTGTGGGGCCAAAATGCTGGACCCCACAACTTTAAAGGTCTGTTTGAGGGTTAAGACTTGGTTTTTCAGGATTAGGGTTAGAATTAGGTTATGGTTAGGGTGAGGGTAAGGGTTAAGGTTAGGCATTTAGTTGTGATGGTTAAGGTTAGGGTAAGGGGCTAGGGAATGCATTATGTCAATGACGGGTCCCCACAAAGGGGTGTGTGTGTGTGTGTGTGTGTGTGTGTGTGTGTGTGTAACCCTGCACAAACACATCTAACATGTACTTAGTCTTCCTGTGTGATAATTGTACTTGGCCACACTGGTGATCTTCAGCGAGTTGAGAGTCAGCATTGCTCATTTGTCTATGCTTTCCTTGATCAAATGATGAATGTGCTGTGTGGACAACTGCGGTCACATGAAGCAGAGTGTGTTCATTAGCATGATGCATGCTTTTCTTGTGCGTTGTCGTACAATTATTCTGGTAGTTAGCGGGGGGGAAATATCTCACAACCCCCTCAGTCAGAGTTGGCTGTTTGAACTCTGGCATCATTTAGATTAGATTCTATTTAGTGTCTGTGTTGATTGTTGTTGGATTCTTCCTGGTAAGTGTGCAGGGTTAGTTCAGACTTAGTGCGTCACTCTGTACAGTGCATGTTTTTTGAATCTTTTAAAATGAGCAAACTAAATTGGGTTCAATTAGATGACAGTAATTTCACATTAAACATCTGGAGCCTAAAGATCATCACATTTTATGGTTTGGCATTTGAGTGCAAAACCAGAAACTAAACCCAACATCCTCCATAACCTATAACTTAAAAAACAGAGTCAAATCATGTTGAGAGTTCAGGGTTGTTTTCTCTCCGTCTCTCCTCACTGACGGACAAATATGCTCCATGATGGTAGTTCAGATGTCGACTATAAGTGAAAATTAACGTGAATGATGTTGCTGTAGGACTACCTTCTCAAACGTGCTGTTTTAGAGAATTGTTCTCACAGATATGGTGGACATGGCTTTATTCCTTTGAATATAATCTGTTTTTCAGAACATTTGAAGTCATAGAAACTGCAACAAATTAGTTGCATGAGCTATCTCACCATTTCAGGATGTGTCTTTTATGTGCATAAACAATGAGGCTGCTCCTTTACTTGCCATCAAAGTCAAGTCATTACTTTCAAGTAAAGTGTTACCAATGTAGGTTACTTTCATCAATTCATTTGTTTTTTCTTGGTCGATTTCTACTGTGATTATACCATTTTTATTGTTTTGGGGGCTTTGTGGTGAAGTGCAGCAATGCAACATGACTGATGAATATTAGGCAAGAAAGAAAGACAAAAGCCAAGCCCATGTAAAGTTATCATGTATTTGTGTGCAGAGATCCTCCTCCTTGCTATGCACCAACCAGGCATTAAATCATTTTGACAATTTACCTGCCATTGGTTTCCATTCAGGTTTTGTTAAATATGCAACAATGTTACTACCTACATCCATTGCATATATGGCAACAGTGCATGAGTGAGACATTGAGACTAGATTATAGAAGTTTCTATGGATGTTTTCATGCTGTAACTAATATAAATTTAAGCTGACCACAGCTGGGATGTCGTTCATAAAGGAGGAAACTATACAGTTTTTACATCCACCTTTCATACCTAGAGGGACAAGTGTTTAATACTCAAAATATAGTTGAACTTTAAATCACTCGCTTTATTCCTGGAGAAGATAGGAGGTTGTACAGTGAAGTCCTTATGGGTGCTCCCGCCTGTCTCTTCCGCTCTCTTCAAACCCTGTGTAAGGTTGTATCGTATGAACAGCTCTCACCCCAGGCCACAGCGCCCAGCTGATATGTAAGTGAGAACATTACCCAGAGGCTGGCTTGCATGGGGAAAAAAAAAAACACTTTAGGGGAAATTTTTGAACAAACATTAAATTGCTGTTTTATGGAAGAGAAAAATAAAGATCAGCTCAGATATAGCATAATAATACGTTAAAGCCAGATTGTGTTCTTACTTTGCTCAGAGTTTCTAGTTTGATTTTCCTATAATGTAGTGTAACCAACACGCCACACATGTGCTCAGAAAGGTCTGATTAACTGATTACAGTGGCAGTAAAGCATGTATCTTTAAGCATGGCTATACAAACCAATGGATGCCAGCTGCCTCACTTCAGTACAGTCATCGCTATTTAGATGTGTTTAGTCTGTAGTGGGAATATTATGGCCGGAAATAAAAGCTGAAACCCACCAGTCATCCTTTTAGCGTCACCCAAATTAATTTCTTGTTGAAATTATGGCTGCTGACACTCAAGACAGTCAACCTGATTCAATGAGCTTGAGGCAAGTCATGGAGAACTCCTCTCTGTGTTTCTATATCGTCATTAGACACTAAATAAAGCGCGTGGCCATAATCGTTCACAGAGGCCTTTTTCAACGTTAATTGCTTCTTGACTTAAAAGTGAATCTCAGCTGCCTCCCTGTGAATGACAGTTTGGTGTTTGTCTTAGTTTGTTCTAATGACTTGCAGAGTTCGGTGCCTGCAGGGACATCAAGCTTTCCCACCAGCACTAATAAAAGTGTCTGATGAGTAGGTCTCATTAAATTAATCGTGCGTCCTGCAGAAGAAACACATGTTGTGGGCGAGATAAAATTGAAGTGAAAATCAGTTTCCAATCGATCCTTTCCTTTAAAAAAAAATGCAGATTGTTTGGGTGAAATTCGTTAACACCCTTGAACTCCCTGCTTGAGTCATGATCCTCTTTTAAATCCCCCAGACACAGTAAAATAAAAAGTGTATTTTCCAAGTTCTAATCTTGTCTCCCTGTGTTGATTGTGCAGTGATCTCTTGTTATATTTTATTATATTTTCTATTAGCACATGGGTCACAGTGGCTAGCAGAGCAATATTATAGGAGGAGTGTGTTTGGATATTAGTGAGCAAAAACTTTGTTTACATTTCCAAAGAATATGGCTGAGGTCTAATTTACATATTTCTCCCCACTCTTTCTCCTGATCTAACAAAATGGGAGATGGGACATCCTGCATGAGTAAAGGTTTTTGTTTTCATTATTATTAAAAACTAACTAGAAGTTCAGCTTTGATTAGATTTGCCCATAGATTTCCAATAACTGCAGTTGCCACACTGGGACATAACTTCTCAATATACGGCAACAATTGTTTTAAATATTTAGAAAAAAATCCAGGCTGATGTAGAACCACAACTCAACACTCTCTTTATCTAACCGCCACTCTCTCCTTTTAAATCTGGTCGGCTGCAGGGTGAGATTATCCTGTCAGCACAGGACTGAAAGCCTGATTCAGCTTTTGGTGTCACAGCATGCTGTATCCAGGCTGGCTTACTGCTGCACACTGCCGAGAGTCGCATCCATTCACTCCTGAATTATGACCGCTGAGGCCCAAAAAGTGCCCATCCAGAACATTGAGCAAAAGTTTGAGGATGAAGTTTGGTTAGTGTCACATCCAGGTGAATCTGAATCACTACCTTCTTTGTTCTGTTTTTCTGTCACCCATGCGCTCACACATACACATGCTACAGTGGGTGAATGGTGACTGTGACCACAGTGTGTTGGGTCATTTCCAACAGCTACTGTCACAACACCTTGACTTGAATCATCAATCAAAGCAGGTTTCTGCATAATATAGCTGAGCAGCACATCATACCATCAGGAGGGAAATTAGAGATATTGTCACCTGTCAATCATTCTTAGGCATTTTGTAGTCCACCCTCTCTGTGGAAATGTATTTTGTCTTCCAGTTGATTTTCTCTGCCGTGAGGATTAAGCAACTGAACGTAACAGAGATTCTGTCATGTGTTGATTTTCATTCCAGTGATGCAGCCAGTAGAGTCCCACAGTCCAAACATATCTGGATAATTGAAAGGAAGACATCAATGTATTTCTCTTTTTTTCAATACTCCATATTCATTTGTTGCTCATGCATGTGTGACGGGCCTGTGTGCAAGATACAGAGAGTCTGATGGTGATCTAAATCAGGAAGAGAAGGCAAAGACTCACACAGCAGCCTCTCCTCTCTCTTTTGTCGCTCTTTCTTTCTCTCAGCTCGCTCACAACCAATCAGATCTGCTGTGTGCTCACAATGCAGGAAACAGGTCAAGGGTTTTTCATCCTCACACACTTCATTCTCGCTTCAGTCACTTTGTCTGAAGTGAAGGTTTTGTGGGACAGCACTGACACTGACCAAACAGGGAAACACAAAGAATCTCACCTCAGAAAGCAAGGCATCATGATCATCTTAGGCTCATGGTATACTTTCTTTTAATAGTGCATATGCATAAACAAACAGCTGCAACACAAGTGGTGGTGTTCACATTCACTGCTGTGTACTTGTGTGTGTACCTGGAATATGAAAAGGTGTATACATTTAGGGCAGATCATGGCATACTCGTCCTCGGTCGACACTTGAAGCATAAACATGAGAGGGTCACTGTATTGTAAGTCTATCTCCATGACGTTCCACTTCCGGGATTGCTCCGTTGCCGCTGGAAATTGAGCCAGATTTTACTCTTTTCAGCTGGATGTCTGTTACCTTCCTCTTTCTTTGTGTTGGAATTTTAAACTCTGGTCGATTTGTGAGGACTATGGTTAACTGCTCCTCAGATCTCTGCAGGGTAAATCCAGACAGCTAGCTAGCTGTCTGATGCACAACTAAAATAACTTTTGAACAAATGTTCCACCAAAACAAGTTCCTTCCCGAGGCTATTTTGCAGCGGCATCGTGTCTCTGCCCTGTACTTAGCGCCGCCGATGACAATTCTGATTGGTTTATAGAAATGCCAATAAACCACAGCCTGTTTTTCTCGCGCTGTGGATGAAGGTCTAGCAAAGCAAGACTACTGTATTGTTAATGCAACATACATTCGTTTCATTAATTTCATTCTTCTAGTTTCAATCACAAATGTCCTCTCTCTCTCTCTCTCTCTCTCTCTCTCTCTCTCTCTCTCTCTCTCCCCCCATATTTCCTCTTAGCTCCCTATGTTTATCTATAGGATGCAAAAAAAGACACGCAAGACACGTGGGGAAGCATATCAGAGTTATATAACGATAGGGCTGTTTAACTCCACCTTGAGTTTGCTGACCAAACAAACACGCTTAATTTACATTCAATGTGCATATCTTTATTTAAAGGAACCTTGTAAATGTTGTATAGGAGCATTATCATACTCCAGTTCATGTCATCTTGATCCACTGTCTCAGCACACACCACTGCTGGTAAATATTGTAACTATTTTGTTATTGTTAAGTTGTGATTCACATTCAGACACACGCTTCTGAGTTGATTCATGGATTCAGCAGAGATACTACAGACCTCCATGAGTGAGAGGAGAGAAACAAAGGGGGGCTGAGATGCCACGCCCCCAGGCAGCAGCAGCAGCAGCAGTAGCAGTCAACCTGCTGTTGTTCCACTGTTTCCAGGGCAACGGCGGCGAGGTGCTGCTGAGCTCCAAAGCAAAGCGATGATATACAATATGGGGGGAGGGGGTTAAGAAGAAGGAGCAGGTGGGTGGGTGGAGAGAAAAGGGAAAGCTTTGTCAGCATGAGATTCTGTACAGCAACATCTCATGACCCCTACAGTATGGTTCATGTGCTCTCTGACACTTACACTTAAAGTACTGGGTGACACGGGTCGTTTATATGTTTGTATGTGAAAAACCAGTGTAGTATACATACACACTCACAGATACATGTTGTGCCGCTCATTCATGGCCAGGAAAGGTTTCTTGAAGGTTGCTTGAAGCCGAAATTGTCACACAAGCATTAAGAGTTAAGCTCCCCTGATGCTACAGCTCACCTTCATTTGTCTTTCATTTGGTCACACACACACACACACACACACACACACACACACACACACACACACACACACACACACACACACACACACAGAAAAAAATCTTCAAGGTAAAGTGAAGGTGATTTTTTTCATATCCAATCTCATCCACATTTAGTGCTTCATTCTTTTTACTCCTGTGAACTTGTCCTGTCAGAATATTTGAGTTTAAATTTGTGAACTTTTGCTCAAAAGCAAAACTTAGACCTCTTGATTGACATTCTTAATCAATACCATTCAAAAAAATACAAATTGCTGCTAGGTGTGTTATAGGTGCTCATCTAAATGAATCTAAGCAGCAGTGCAGGATTTAGCAGGGAGAGCAATAACATAGAGAGCAGAACCTAACGGACACACATCAGAGACATATTTTATGGATATTTCACATTATATTCAATGCATGCACAACAACAGTACAGAACAACTGATAAACTGTATAATTAACCTAAATAGTGAACACAATAATTACAGGAAGTTTGTGTAAACCGAGCGATTTGGATGCATTTTGAGCAGATCTTTTCTTTTGAATACTGCTTCAAAGATGAGTTTTTCTTTTTCCTTATTTTAAGGATCTTTTAATACAGTTCTCTGTATCATGTATACTATCTTTTTTTTTTTTTTTTTTTTTTTTTAACAATCAAGCATACTAAATAGGCTACTCTTTATTGACAATTTTTGTGTTTTCTTCTTCCTGACTCTTGGTCATTGTTCTATTAGCTTTTTGGGGGCGAGGCTGTTTAGCAGAGAGGGAAGGCTCTGTTATTATAGCTTGTCTTTAGGTCTTCACCGTGCCCTTATCCTGTTTATATCCTGAATAATACTCCACACTTACAATTTATATAGATAACAACTTAATGTAGTTTTCTTTACAGAAATGAATAAAATGCTAGGAAATAGGCTAACTGTATTTTTTTTTAAAACTTTTTTTTTTTACACCCCTTAAAATAAAGAAGGCCTTGCAACCCCCTGTGAAGCTTTGACGACCCCTGGTGGGGGTTGGGACCCCCAGTTTGGGAACCAGTGAACAAAATATTTGGACAAAGTGAAATTTTGACCTGATGATGGTGCTAAATGAAAAACCCAGTGATCACCAGTCTTCAGGATTCATCCTCTAGGGGGACATACATGTGTGTACAAAATTTCATGGACATCCATCTTTTTTTTTTTTTTTAATTATTTTTATATTTTTGAAAATATAGAACAGACAAACACAATTGAACAAGATCAAAAACCCTCTACCACCCCCCACCCTCTGCGGTCTCAAGGAAAACAAAAACAAACAAATAAGCAAAAACAGAAATCACATCTTGGCTAGTCACTCTCCTCTAATTCTTGTGATTCTGAGGTCATTAGGACTGATACTTGTGCTGCTGCGTTCTTCCATAGGTCTATAGTCAATGATTTGGCTTTGTTAATCCTTGCTGTAGAGAGCTCAAGCATAAGTATGTCTAGAAAATACTCCAACCACAGTTTTATACAAAGCGAGTGTGGGGGGGGGGGGGGGCAAGCACTGAACTATCATTTACTTGGTTGCAGTTTCGCCGGCTAAACATTCTTCTGTCTCCCAAGCAGGTGTAATTTAGAGTTGTCATTATGTAACAAGACAATCGGGTCAGTAGGAATTCAACATCCTATCACATCAGATATTATTGATGTTGTTTTATTCCAGAACTCATGCACCTGTTCACACTCCCAGATCATATGCAGGAAAGTTCCAGTTTGTTCAGGTTGACAGAACATGCAATAGGGAGTGGGAATGACTTTAGAGACGTATCTCTTCTGAGGAGTCCAGTATGTCCTATGACATATGTTGAAGTGAATCTGCTGGTGATTTGGATTCTTGGGAGCAATGGAAAATCTTGTCCCAAACTGTCTCCCAATTAATTGCATTCCCCTCAGTGCTCAGCTCTCGCTCCCATTTCCTTGCTATTGGGAGTTCTCCTATGGATACTTGCATCAGTTTAGCATAGATCTTGGACGCTAATCCTCTCATAGGAAAATCAACAAACCATTTAATAACTGGGTGAGGCTCAAGACTGTTTCCCCATGGCACTCCATAACATTTTAGGGCTGCTCTTAAGCGCAGATACAAGAAGAAGGATGTCCTGGGGACCTCAAAACTAGCTCTTAGGTCTTCAAAACTCAACATACCTTTCTCATTGAATAGCTGGTTTATAGTATAAATGCCTCTGTCACTCCACTGCTTACAAGCAAAGGGTTTGTTACCAGACATTAAGTGTGTATTGTGCCAAATTGGGGTGTCCAGATGCCACTTGTTGGTGTAGCGCAGTTGCTCCTCCACCTGTTTAAAGTTAGTCAATGTGTTGGTGATAATAGGGCCATAGGCTAGCATACACTTTTTTGGACACACACCTGCAAAGGCCAAGTCTTGCAGTCTTAGACTTCCAGTGAGGTTTTGCTCTATTTCTCTCCATGGGACTGTAGATGAGGGGTCTATCCACACTCTGAGGGCCCGTAGCTGAAAGGGTCTGTAGTACACTTTAAGGTTGGGGAGGGCCTAGCCTCCTGTGTTTGAGGTATGTTGCAGGGTAGAGTATTTTAGCCTAGGTTGTTTATTATTCTAAATATATTGCCGAATTAAGGTATCAAGTTTCTTCCAGAAATTTATCGGTGGGGGTAAGGGGATCATTGTACTTAAGAAATTCACACGAGGAACTATGTTCATTTTAACAACAGCAATCCTGGAGCGTAGTGATGCTGGCAGCGCAGACCAATTGGCTAGATCCCTTTGAACACTTCTTAATATAGTTTCATAGTTGTCCTGGACAACTCGCTGTAGGGATGCGTATATGGTGATGCCCAAATATGTAATTTTGCTTTGGGTTGGTATTGTAACACTGATGGTTGATGCCACATGCCTGTTGTTCAATAAAAGAAGGTTAGATTTATTAGCCTTAGATAGCCTGAGATTGAGCCAAATTCGTTGAAAATCTTTTTGGGATAGAGTCCTCAAGATCAGCAATGTACAATAACATATCGTCTGCAAATAATGATATTGAGCTGCTACTGGATTTAATCTGGATATTACAGATTTTATTCTGCCTAATGGCTTGGGCTAACAGTTGAAGAGAGATTGCAAATAGCGTAGACCGCCTAGTTCCACTCTAGGCGGTCGAAAGCCTTTTCCGCGTCCACTGATAAAACTGCTGCCGTTGTTGGAAGGTTTTTGGCTTCTTCTATTACATGAAGTAGTCTGCGTATATTGTCTGCAGCATGATGCTTGGGTATAAAACCTGATTGGTCGGGGTGGACTAGCTTTTCGATAAAGCGCTCTAAGCGGAGAGCCAGGACTTTGGAATAAAGCTTAATATCAGTCCCGATGAGGCTGATGGGCCTGTAATTTGAGCAATCCATAGGATCTTTAACCTTCTTTGGCAAAACCGAAATCAGCGCGGTGTTGGTTTGTTGGTGGAAAGTGCCCTTCTCTATGGCTGAAGTTAAAGTTTGTAAAATAGTAGGTCCTAATATGTCAAAATACTGTAGAAGAAGTTCTGATGGAATTCCATCCAACCCTGGTGTTTTCCCTTTTTTAACTGTTTTTAATGCTGATTTAAGTTCCTCTAAGGTTATCGGTTGACCCAGTTCTTCTGCCTCTTCTGAGGCAGGTTCATACATTCAGCTCTGTTCGACTTGTGACTAGAAGAGTTTGTGTAGATTTAGAAAAACAAGTCTTAAGAGATTGCTCTAACGATTTACAGCATTCTTCCACGGACATCCATCTTGAAATATTCCAGTCTGGATCAAAGTGATGGGCCGGCAGACCAACTGACAGACCTACTCAAAAATGTCCTTCATGAACCTGATTGAAGTTTGAAGCTGATTATCAAACGCATCTTATTGTGATGAATCATTGTTGGAAAGAAATGTGATAACAAAAACTAAGCTGTCTGAGCAGGAAGTATAAATTACAAGAGCCAAATTGTACACTCATGTAGCAAACTCTTGAAAGACAGCTCCTTTATAGAAGTTAATTTAATCAGCAGCTCTTCCAGGATGGTGAATTTCCCCGGACATATTCTGCTCAGCCTTATTCTGCAGATTTAACTCATGCCTGCACTTGTAGGCAGAAACACACACACACACACACACACACACACACACACACACACACACACACACACACACACACACACACACACACACACACACACACACAGTACTCAACACAGTACAAAAAAGATGAGCTCAAAGAGAAACGGTTGACTGTGTAGAAAGGACTTTCTTCTCTTTACATCAAGCAAAAATGTACGGAAATAAAAGGGGCTGTTTCACTTGAAAAAGAACAGCAGGAGAGAAGCTGGCTGATGGGCAGTTTCTGCAGCATGAGTATGAATCAGTCTGTGTCGGAAAAGTTTGCTTATTTTAGCTACTGTTTTAAGTTTTACCATGTATGATAAGGTTTCTACAGTGTGTGTGTGTGTGTGTGTGTGTGTGTGTGTGTGTGTGTGTGTTTGAGATGTGGGGGGATGTGCAGTGTGTCCATGAAGCCTGTCTGAACCAGCAAGGGGTCTGCCCCTCTCAGTGCAGCAGCTGATGGGAAATCATTATGTATCCTGGCAAATGGCCAGTTCATGGTTACCAGGGCAACCACACTGGCTCCAGCCATCTTGGCAATGATGATGTTTGAGAAACAGCCTGCTTTCTAAACCCTCACTCTCAGTAATGGCTTCTTTGATTGGCACCATGCATAAATGAATAAGAATGGGTCAAGACTGTGATTTAGGAAGAATCTATAGCAGCTTCAGCAATCGCATATCTTTCTCTCTAATCAGTAGTATGGAGTCACAAACACCACCCTTGTCTGGTTATTATGGAAGTCTTCACTTTGGATATTAGGAAGAAGAGGTTGTTTATTCACTCATCTGCTAATTGAATTTTTTTAGAAGAAACAACACTTAATGAGACATGAAAATTATGTAAACAAAGTGATAGCATAGAAACAATAATATACAGTAATAGAAATGTATTGTCAACAGAGGTTTCCATTTTGTAATTTTGCTATTTTGTTCTATTCTGTACACACAACATTGTATGTCTCTATGGGAAAGGGGATTCCTTCTCTTTTGCTCATACTGAGGTTTCTTCCATTTCTTTCACTGTTTTTTGGAGGGAGTTTTTCCTTATTGAAGAACAGAGTGTGAGAAAAACTTGTGATTTGTGAGGCTTTATGAATAAAATGTATTTGACACAGCGGTTAGGTTTCAGAATCAGAAGTAATTTCTCTAATAAAACAATATTTATGATGTAAATCAATGCAATACAGCAGCTCTGCAAAAACTGTTTTTTTCCCTACGACTACTTGTTCGTGTGTTGTTTTGAGGCTGCACTTTTGTTGTATGTGATTCCATCATCTCAAAAGTTGTTTCTAATATTTTGTCCACACAATTTACATACAGTTTATGTAGAGGTGAAAATATTAGAACCACTTTATAATAAAATATGGAATAAACACAAACTGTGATCTCAGAGCTGAAATAATGCCTCTTTGACATCCTTTAAATAACAATTTAAGTTCTAATTTGATTTGACTGTTGACTGTCTGATTGCATTAAAATATACAGGTTGTTTCTATTCCCTGTGTAAATTTGACATTTGTTTCTGATATCATCGAATATTTTAGCTAGATGTGTTTACAATTCTAGCCGGTTTGGTTTTATTGTTGGCTCTCATGTATCCTCTGACAAATTGAGAGTAAAAGAAACACTCAACCAAACTGAACAACCATCTCTAAAATATGCTGTCTGACATCATAAGAGCTCAATTTATACCAGAGATACAGTTGGCCATTACATTCTTTTAACAATCAAAAATGGTTCCTGAGCCCATAAAATCATCTACTTCCTGTCTTTTAACCAAACAGGGACTACAGGAATTAAATAATATTCACTTCTGTTAGTCATTAAGTCTGTCCTTACAGCAGGTGGTGAGCTATGAGATGTAAATCACTGTTTTCATCTCTTTCTGGCAGTAAACCAATGAACAATGGTATCTCATGAACAATTCATACATACAGCTACGAAAAGTAATGCACTTTAATTTGTATGTCCTTCCCATTTATTGCTGTATGCACCACATTGACTGCTGCCGTATAAGACCATCCTGGTCCGCGTAGATGGGTCATAAAACACAAGCCTTGTCAAGCAGTGCCTAAACTTAGCTGTTGTCGCTTCATGTCAGCCACTTTTTGTCGGCCACTTTTCGACTGCTAAACTTAACTGTAACAGCCTCTGAAACACCCCACACCTCACGGTGCTCTGTACCCAGCTCACAATAACCTTTTGTCCGTTAAAATTAACTGTCATGTGACCGGTCATCACGTGACTTCTATCTTTGCAGGATATCATACAAATTGTTGTGCATAACTTTTCGTATGATGTCATACAAACCCGTTCAGGAGGAATGCGTTGCCAATGAATGCTGTATCGTCGGCATAATGTAGCTGGTGGGTTGAATTAAGTATCTGAATGTTTTTCTATAGAAAAACAGTGTAAGGAATAATAAATAAACCGCGAGAAGCTCTTTATTGTAAGATCTGCAAGTACTTTATTACACAAGAAAAAAGTAAAGGGGAACAACGAAAGACAAAATGATCAGTTTTAGTCAAATAAGTCTACAGTGATGATTGACTCTACTGCTGATTAGTGAACTGTATAATTGCCTAAATGTACAGAGACAATATATGTTTGAAAAAGATAATATAATTACTACAAACAAAATGGTGCTCCCTATTTATCATGAAGAAACTAATCCCTTGTTTCCATGGTCTATGACATACATTTTCACCAAATGTAATTGAAAATATTTAAAGAATAGAAAAACAGACCTGAACTTCTGTCATCTTTTCTCTAATCAGTATCAAGGTTAAAAACAAGGCAGAGCCGAGAAGCCCACACATCTTTTTCCCAGAAGCTCCTCCTGTGTCTCAACCACCTTAATTGACTCCTCTCAAAGTTAAGAAGGATTGCCTCAAAATCAAGGTCCTTCCAAATCACTGAGCTCCTTACTCTAAGCTAAGACCATAAACGCAGCTCATTCTCTCAGTCAGTACTCCAAATCTCTGGGTTAGTACACAGATAGAAAAGAGACAGTTAGTTTGTTTTACAGCTGCAATATCTCCTCACCACCACTTCCTAAAGGGTGATCAATCTCATAATCTTTTATCAGACAATCCTTAATAATACCCCAAGATACCTTAACCTCTTCTTAAGAGAGAACTTGGAGGTGCTTATCTTCATCCTCATGACACATTTGACTATTAAAGGTGCAGTAGGTAAGACTTACTGTATAAAACTACTTTCTGTCATATTTGCTAAAACTGACCCTATGTTCGAGCAGAACTACATGAAGCAGGTAATTTAAAAAAAAAAAATCTGGCTCCTCTGGCACCACCTACAGCCTGTAGTGCGATTTACAAAAATCCACCGCTCCCTGTTGAGATGCACCAATCAGGGCCATGGGGGGTGTCTAACTGCGTGTCAATCACTGCTCATGCACACGCATTCATTCTCCCTTGTGGAGGGAGGGGCTTAGGAGACCATTTTGGGCTTTAGCAGAAAGGGGGGAGGGACTGAGAAGTTGTCAATGTTCAATTTTTTTGGCTAAGTCCTGGATCTTCACAATCCTACCTACAGCACCTTTAACCACATAAACCATACTGCACATCAGAGGTAGGTAACAATCAGAGGGACATCGTTTGCAAATATTTAAATATCTGTAATGTTACCAAAGTCTCTGGACGCACAAAATAACTTTGATTTAAACAGAAATTTAATAATCCTGAGTCATGTTTTCACATTTTACACATATCCCAAATGAAACTCTGTTGCTCCAAACTTCCTGTAATGTCTAGGACAGAAATAACTTGCTGTAATGAGAGAAGGAAAACATCTCTCATTCACACAAACATTTTATTTGATTACATGATGAAAAATGTCCATTTGTTTTTTTCTTCTTCCATAGTAAAATGCAGGTTTTGTTGTACTAAAGCTGGGTACTGGGTTGTGAATGTGTGTTCTGTGTTGTGAGTTGTGTGTGTGTGGATTTTTCTGTGGCAGCTACACACCCTCATCACTTGATGGGTTTCACTCAGGCAGGGATCCAGCAGTGTTCATGTGGCCTTTTTTCTGTCATAAATGAGTTTGAGCTCAAACCTTTTCACACTGTGCAAAAAGGCACTGATCTGTAAAAAGGAAGTTTTAAGTTGTTGGATTTTAAATGTTGTCTTTGTGGTGGGCCTCAAATGACGTGTCACCTCTGTGTGTGTGTGTGTGTGTGTGTGTGTGTGTGTGTGTGTGTGTGCGCGCGTGTCTGTGTCTGTGTGTGTGTGTGCTTGTCTCTGTCAGAGTATCAGAGTAATGCATTCTTTTATGGCTCCGCTGATCCAGTCCTGTGAAAAGCGAAAGCCTTGCTTTTATCTCTCTGTTCCATTTACACTTATCAGTAAAGTGTCTCCTTGTGCATCTGCATTTGAGTGTGTATGTGTGTGTGTCTGTGTGTCTGTGTATTGTGTGTGTGTGTGTGTGTGTGTGTGTGTGTGTGTGTGTGTGTGTGTAGTGTCATATTAGCCCGGAGTTGCAGTTTTAAATAAAATAATTCCGTTTTTTATGTTCACTTTATCAAATAATCTGTCATTTTGAGGTTGTTACCCACCATCTACATGTCACTTAAACTGATATGCCTAATAATCTGAACATTCTGTACTGTTGACGAACTGCCATCAAATATTAGATGTCTTTAAATGTTATCCAACTCTGAAATTACTTTTGCTAGCTGTTATTTACAAAGTTAGTTGAAGGTTTCCTAAGTGAGAGTTTAAATATTACCTTCAGTAACAAAAGAGTAACACAAGCTGTCTCCTACTTGCTCCTGCCGTTTATACCTGTACTTAAGCAGCCACACTTCTAGATTGTGACTGTGCTTTAATTGTCAACTGTGTAGATAGTCTCGCATTGCCAGAGCTTTCTCCACAGCGCTGTGGAGTAAGGTCTGGCTACTGTAACGCCACAAATACATTCTGGGATAGGAGACAAAAACGCTCTGGGTTGTTTGCATTTCTTGCCGGTGGCTCTGCGAAATAGTCTCGGGAAGGACTTGTTTTGGTTTTTTAAATCTTTTTTTATATATATATATATCTTTTTCTTTTCTTCCTACGTAGCGTATGTTAGCAAAAGGAAAACTGTAACGCCTCTCCTCCTGCTGACTTTGGAGTAGAAGTGACAAAACAAGAAGAACAAAGAGAAAGTACTTCTTTGGCAAAAATAGACCCAGCTTGTAAAGATAGTGAAACAATGCTAACACACACAGCACACCGGCTGCAGATTGTCTCTGGCAGTTGCAACAGAGCTGGACAGCAACATAATTGCACCCAGTGGCACTTCATCATCATAGGCTTTATTCTGGTGCTATCTAAGCATGACTGTGGATTTGACGGCAACTGCAAACATATAAAAATCCTCCATCCATCCATCCATCCATTCATCCATCCATCCGCAGCTCCAGCAGGGGACCTCAAACTTCACTTACCCGAGCCACATTAACCAGCTCTGATTGGGGGATCCCGAGGCGTTCCCAGGCCAGGATAGAGATATAATCTCTCCACCTAGTCCTGGGTCTTCCCCGAAGCCTCCTCCCAGCTGGACGTGCCTAGAACACCTCCCTAGGGAGGCGACCAGGGGGCATCCTTACCAGATGCCCAAACCACCTCAGCTGGCTCCTTTCGACGCAAAGCGGTGCGGTAAAGTGAATGCAATACCACCTCCGCTGTGCCGATTCTCCGGCCAATCTCCCGCTCCAGTGTCTTCTCAATTGTGACCCCAATGTACTTGAACTCCTTCACCTTGGGGTATATGAAAATCAAAGAGTTCACAATAACAAATCGAGTGGAAAATAATTTGAATAAAACAAATCAGGAACACAGAAACTTATATTATGCACTTATCCACCAAATGTGTAATTTAATGGATTTTCCGCTATTTTATCTTTTTTAATATCCTTAAATCTCAGTAAAAAGTCCAAAACACAGCATGTGTATGGCTTTAATGTGTTTTAAAGTGCTCATATTATGCTTTTTGGCTTTTCCCCTTTCCTTTATCGTGTTACATATCTTTTTGTGCACGTTATAGGTTTACAAAGTGAAAAAGCCCAAAGTCCACCCCAAAGGAACTTACCATCTTCCAGAGAAAACACTGTTCACAAACTGCTCCAAACAGCTCTATTGTAGTCCAGCCTTTACTTCTGTGACGAATGTGCGTCACTTTGTAACACATGTTATAATGCTCGCCTAGATGCTAGCATGGCACTCCCTCAGACTAGCTAGCAGTACTTACTGTGCATGTGCGACTCCCAACAAAGATGGAACAGAAGTGAGATGCCTCACTCTGTAGCTAAAACAGAGAGCTCAACACACAGGGTGAAAAGAGGAGCTGCAGCAATGTACAGTACAACAAAAATATGGTGTTTTCTGAAAATGAAACCACATAAACCTATTCTGGTACAACCTCTAAATACAATTATGAACCTGAAAATGAGCATAATATGAGCACTTTAATAGTTTTTGGATGATGATGGAGTTGTATGGCACTGAGGCATAATCACAGTATTTGTTAGTTGGATACATTTATTTTGGGGTTGGATTTTTTTGTAGAATTTGTTGATAATTAAAAAGGTTAAAAAAAACACTAGCCTTATCCTTTAATCCAGGTTTCTAATTATATGTATCTGTGTGTGTGTGTGTGTGTGTGTGTGTGTGTGTGTGTGTGTGTGTGTGCGTGTGTGCGTGTGTGTGCGTGTGTGAGAAAAGTGAAAGATTGACTAGAGAGTGCAACAAGATGGAGAGGGAAACAGAAATAAGAAGCCTGGATAGAGAGCAGTTAGAGTGAGAGTGTAAGTGCAGAAATACACTGGGATTGTGTGGGCGCAGAGCAGGAGCAAGAAATACAGAGATGGAGTGTGATACAGGGAGAAATTGGAAAAGGGAAAGATTACAAAACTGAGAGAGAGAGAGAGAGAGAGAGAGAGAGAGAGAGAGAGAGAGAGAGAGAGAGGGGATATCAAAAAAAGTGAAAGTAAGGAGGAGAGCAAGATGGGGGATATTGGGAGCACGTTGGTGTTTAATGAAGGGTGAAGAAAGGTGAAAGGCACAGAGAGAGACCATGGAGGAATAGAGCACTGGAGGCTATGAGTACCCTTTGTTCATACACGTTTCGATGATGCGTAAATTCACATCTACAGTAACAACGCCGAAGTGAAATGTTCTGAGAAAATCAATAGGTTTTCTTTTTCATTTAAATTGAATTTAATCAAAATGTCTTTTTTTTAAAAACACCTGCTGTTGAGTGTCGTTACAGAAGTCAAACAGACCGTTTAAATCAAGCAGACCGCTCAATAACAGGATCGGAGTAATAAGTATTAGAGGAATCACAGACATCACAACAAGGTGGGTCCAGATAGCTTGAATCGTTTCATTTCAGCCAACGCATCGAGCTGCAGGGTAACTGGTTCCAGGTAGATGGAGCACAAAATCTAAAAGCAAATCAGTGCTAATGGAAACACCTGGAGCACCAAAACGTCCTGAGAGACAGTCTGATGAAGTCACCATGGTAGTAACACAAGAAGGCCTCTGAATTAAACCACAAAATACATGTTGTTGTTTGTTTATGCCATCTTTAGATCGACACATATATCTGATCTGACGCCCCCTATCAGCAGGACAGCATCATTTGTCTGTGCCTCCCAAAACTGTTACAAATTACTATTTAAAACTAAATCAGTTTTATTATGTGATAATGCTCTGGTTACGGTTTGGTTAGGTTAAGGCACAATTATTAGTGTATGTGTATGTGAGATGATTGTGACTACATTGTCTTGTTGTGATGTATTTTGTGTGTGTGTGTATGTATATATATATATATATATATATGAAATGAGAAATACATGCAGAGTTTCCTGTGTGGTGGATCAGGTTGTGTGATTAGTAAATCACACTTTTAAGAAGCAGGGAACACATTAGAATAGCTTTTAAAAGCCCAACCAACTGTGAAAAGATGTGGCATTGCACTTACGCACATTACAGTCTGAAAAAAGCTCACTGCGTTCCCTTTTCTATAACCAACTCAAACTACAGGATTGTGTTGTTCATTTGTTCCCAGCTAAAGGGAAAAGAAACGGTGAAAGAGTGAGCCTGTGAATACATGATGAGCAGTTGACAAATCTGACGGCAGATGGGCACAGAATTGCCAAACGAGCGACAGCTCCCACCTGATCTGTGTATTACTCATCCCATCATGTAGAAGATGATCTTTCCAATCAGTGTATTTGCCAGAGAAACCACAGAAGAAGTAAATCCCATATTGACAGTCTGTTTTTGTGTATCAGAGGACAAGCGACTGAAGGACTTTAAATAGATGCAGAGTTAATTACTGTGTGTTGTTTGTGCCTGTGAACAGTATAGGACTATTTGGGTTCATTACAACTTTAGTCTGATTTTCATTTTTATCTAAATTCTATGCATCCAAGGTGGGAGTTGCCAGTATCCATATCCAAGTGCCAAGTACCACACTGTAACAAAATCATTCATCATTATTACAAAAGATTTAAAACCTGTAAGATCATCTGACTGCTCATTTTTCTTGCATCATCATACTCATTTCCCAGATCTTAGCAATTATCTTGGTGATTAAAATGTTATCATTATACAGGTATGTCATATTGTTTCCACATAGCTGTCAGTATCAATCACCTCTTACAGCATCTGTTTTCTGGTCCTCTCTGTCAGGTGCTGCTCTCTGGACTGATCGGAGTGGTGTCATGGAAGAGGCCGCTCTCTCTTGTGGTGAGTGTCCTCTGATCGCCCACACTCAGCTGCTAATCATACAACTCTAAACAAAGAAATAATACCCAAGAGAGGGAGATGTGCCCTTGTACGAGACACCTACATACTGAAACAGATGCTGTGTTTCTTTCCTATTAGGATCACCAAATGTAGATTAGTACAGACATTAGAATACAAATCATGACAAAGCATAAGACATCATTAACTGCTGACCTGAGATAAATGTAGCTATATAAAACAACAGAAAAGCTGTGAAAATTGATTTTTATTATGTGCAGTATCTCTACACCTATATATAGACCTCAGCCTCATCTCATCTCAGTTTATTGACACAATGTGACAGGGTGCTGAAAAGTATAAACCTTGCTGCTGGTCACACTTGTGGTTTAGCAGCCCTATAAACTGTGACTCTCCGTGAACACAGTTTCCACTTTGGGGCATGTTCAGGTTGTGTTAAAATCCCTAGATCACAGCTCCATTGTATGTTTTCACAGCCGCTGGACTGGAAACTACAGGAATAACTTAGAAGTCTCAACAGTTTTCACTTTTCTTGTCTCTGCCTGCCCATAATCATTGAACTGTGTTCCTAATTTAGAAGAGGATAACTTACCAGGATAGCTCACTATTTGCATTTGACTGTAGTGTAAGAGCAACCTTTTAAGAGCATCTGTCCAGTGATCACATAATTAATCACATGCATGCTCTTGGCAAGAATAACCAATGTGAGACAAGGATTTACCCTACTGCCATATAAAGTTCATGTTATTGTTTATTATTAATTGTGTAAAATCCTTAAAGTATCCAGTGGCAAATAACATGGAATTGACCAAAATCTATTAAACCAATTGTAAATTAATTATAATAATAATATTTGAATATGTGCATTATGAATTTGTTTCCTGCTCCAGTTTTGAGAACTGTTGCTGCTGCTGCTGTGATTTAGATAATGATGCTGCATGGGAAGTGACTGCTCTTGTTGTTTTAACCCCTGCTAAAAATAAGAAACCAGGGGGAAAAAAGCTGTGTAACATCCTATCAAATGTTCATATCAAATGCAAATAATAGGCTATTCTGTATGAAGGTAAATATGGTGCAAAAAGGGAGAGCTTGTAGAATACAATGTGAGAACTTGCAGAACAAAAAATCTGAACTTGTATGTTAAAATTTGCACTTGTAAAAATAAAATTTGCACTTGTAAAAAATATTCACACACATGTGATCTGAATTTGAAGTCATACAAAGAAAAAAAACATGAGAGCTTGTAAAAAAAATCTGAACTTGTAAGTTGAAATTTGCACTTGTAGAAAATGTTCACACACCTGTATTCTGAATGTGAAGTTACAGAAAAAAATATTCACAAATGTGTAGATTGATATTTACATGAACACAATGACAGCTGCAAACTTATAATGCAACATTTACTCGTATACTTTTTTTTTTACTCTGGTTCATTTTCCATCACAACCACAACTCAGTGATTACAACCTCTCGAATCTGTCACTGCAACTTCACATATGTGCTCTCTCGCATCACAAAGTGGCCAATCTGCGCACCTCGACTTTCACAACACTCTTGACGATACATTTGGTGCAAAACTAATTTGTACCTGTGGACTTAGGCTGTGGAGCTCTGAGCTAACAGAACGGGAAAAGCAGGGTTTCTATCGCCAGATGAGGGACAACTCTGTCCCGCTTATTTATGTAGCATGGAAACTTGGTGGAATAGCATGCTAGCGTTAGCTAACTAGCAGCCAGCCCGCTTCTAAATAAATACCTTTTAATTGTCTAAACATTTTTAACAGTCAAACTAAAACACTGGCGGTGAGCTCCACGGCCTGCAGCCGCAGACGGACCGTCATCAGTGGGTAACAGGTGCCAAGTTTCGCATCCCTGCCGAGAATTACATCCACTAGGGAAAATAATTATTTTATAAGGCAAAGTACTGTTTAAAAACTAGGCAATAGTAAATCTCTTTGTCATGTTCATCAATAATGATTAGGATTTTAGAAGGTTTAGAGACATCAATGTTTTATCAGACTCTGTAGTAGCATTTCCTTGCTACCTAGATGCAATTTTCGGCAGCAATGAATTCTGCAGAAATTATTGTTTCTGCCCAAGCGGGTGCAATTCTTAGCAGGGATGCACAACATCAGCAAAGCAAGCTCTGGTCATGGCCGGGGGATGGGCTGCTGCTACCGGATGTGGGGCTCTCCGTGTCCCGCTGGAGCTCCGACTGCAGGTCGAGGTCGGCAGCGAAGCTTTCTGGCAAAAGCAGTGTTACTACGCTGGTCGATCCCCACTAATGACGGTCCGTCTGCGGCTGCAGGCCGTGGAGCTCACCGCCAGTGTTTTAGTTTGACTGTTAAAAAGTGTTTAGATAATTAAAAGGTATTTATTTAGAAGCGGGCTGGCTGCTAGTTAGCTAATGCTAGCATGCTATTCCACCAAGTTTCCATGCTACATAAATAAGCGGGACAGAGTTGTCCCTCATCTGGCGATAGAAACCCTGCTTTTCCCGTTCTGTTAGCTCAGAGCTCCACAGCCTAAGTCCACAGGTACAAATTAGTTTTGCACCAAATGTATCGTCAAGAGTGTTGTGAAAGTCGAGGTGCGCAGATTGGCCACTTTGTGATGCGAGAGAGCACATATGTGAAGTTGCAGTGACAGATTCGAGAGGTTGTAATCACTGAGTTGTGGTTGTGATGGAAAATGAACCAGAGTAAAAAAAAAGTATACGAGTAAATGTTGCATTATAAGTTTGCAGCTGTCATTGTGTTCATGTAAATATCAATCTACACATTTGTGAATATTTTTTTCTGTAACTTCACTTTCAGAATACAGGTGTGTGAACATTTTCTACAAGTGCAAATTTCAACTTACAAGTTCAGATTTTTTTTACAAGCTCTCATGTTTTTTTTCTTTGTATGACTTCAAATTCAGATCACATGTGTGTGAATATTTTTTACAAGTGCAAATTAAATTTTTACAAGTGCAAATTTTAACATACAAGTTCAGATTTTTTGTTCTGCAAGTTCTCACATTGTATTCTACAAGCTCTCCCTTTTTGCACCATATTTACCTTCATAATTCTGAATCATATTGCTTCGGCTAATGTATTATTCATCCGACATGTCTCAGAAGCTCGGAAATTGTGTTAGTAGTAGGAGTAAAAGTGAAGGATTTTTACTTTTTAAAAATAAGGACCTTGATCCTGCACTGTTGCTTTAATTTAAAATTTTAGTTAATTCATTTAATTTTATACTTTTTATTGATCTCCATTGGGGAAATTAGAATTGAGTGGTGAAATGTTTCTCTTCTTCCCAACACTTCCAGGGAGTCACTTCTCTTCCATAATAGAGCCATAAAACCTTCAATTGACTGTCATGTAGGGCATGTTGTAGCCCACACTCCCCTTACCTGCATGTGTGATGCATAACATAAGTCATTCTTTTTTTCAATCCTTTAAACTACAAAAAGACATACATGTGCATTATAGTTTACTTGTGACCGAAGATTTTCTCTATCATACATATCTTTCAGTCTTACTGTTCTTAATGATCAGGACTGGAGTGCAGCACAAACAAGCCCGATTCTATTTCATGCTCTCTTAATGCCGTAAATAATCTCATCTCATTTCTGCTGCTTCACCACATCATGGTTGTACCCGTCCCTGCATATCACTTGGCTTGTTGCTCCCTTAGTTTTATCACCTTGCATCCCTGCTACATATATCTGCACTGTCTCCTTTCACATTTCTATTCCCCTATCCCCTTCCTGTCTTTGTCTTTGTGTAATGTCACACCAGAGAAAGTGATTGAATTGAATCATGTCTGCTCTTGTGGATCAAAAGAAATATACCATCATTGGAGGTGTGATTTGGTCACATGTTGTGCACCGTAAAAGAGTTAAATCCTCTTACCTCTCTTTTTTTTAGTCTGTGCCTGCTAGAACACAGAGATGTCAGTCTGAGGCCACTTCTTTCTGTCTGTAGAGGGGTCTAAAAGACAATATCTGGTGTGGTTTCTGTGACTGTTGCATGTGATTTTCAGTCCTGACAGTCAAGCTTGTCAATTTCTGGCCGCGACCCAGCACTGACTGGCAGGTGACTAATACACCGGCAGAACGCTTTCAGGCCTGGCAACGCTACACCATCCCATCTGCCAACTGTGGGTGGCTACGCTCTGCATCGTGAGTCGTAATAACTGGAGTTTCTCCAAACCGTTTAAGTATGTGTGTAAAAGACTTTTTCTTTGCTGACTTATTCGAGATCGGTCTATTAAATGTTAGAACAAGGTCCAGGGGATAATCGTTAGATCCGGGCAGTTTACTTACTTGCTAATAAATTTAGGGCTGAAAGGATTAGTTAATTACTTAAGTAATCAGTTTTTAGAGAATTAATCTGCAACTGTTTTGATAATCTTATTGTATAAGTACTTTATCAAGCAAAAAAGGCAAATATTTGATTATGTTCATTTGCTTCCTGGCACAGAGTTAAATGAAAATTTTGATACCACTCATATATCTGCAGCCAGTTAGCCTAGCTTAGCACAAATACTGGAATCAGAGGGAAACAGCTAGCCTGGCTCTGTCCAAAGGCAACAAAACACGATTGTTAGTGTAAGTGGAAAAGGGTTGCCACTGTCCCTTAAAATACGGAATCGTCCCGTTTTTCAAAATAAAATAGTGCGTCCCGTTCCTGTAGAAGCCACGAGTCCGTATGAAATCAACATTGTTTTAAGAAAAATATCTTTGACGTCCTTTATTTTTCTGCATGAAAGGTGGTAACCCTATGCCGGAGTATTTCTTGGCCCGGTTTAGTGACTTCCTGGAGTCACCACTTGTTGCCCGGCAACCTTGTAGTGACGACAAGCTAACCTGCTGCTGGCTGTATCTATTTAAAAGACGGGAAAAGTGGGATTTCTATTCTATATTTTTTCTATTCCTTTATGGTTTTGTTATGGGCATGTTTTATCATAGACTGTAAATATTAAGTCTATGTTTGAGATATGTTTTCTCTCGTTTGGTGGGTGTGTCTCTAGTTTATTGGCTCAGGTCACAGGTGATACTCAATCAGCAGAGACGTGTCTGTAAACTCGTGGTAATAAATAGTTTAGAGTTTTGTGTGCTTTTCTTTTTAAATCGTTTCTGTATTTGCAGCGCGTTTGTGTATTTGGTTGTGTTGTGTGTATTTGCAGCATTTTTGCTAAATGCTGCGCATGTGTTGTCAAATTTATGAAGATGTTTTCTTAATTTGCTTGTGTTTTGTCTATTTGCGTGTGTGTTTCATTAAGTTGCAGTGCGTTTGCCCCTGTCGGCCACCGTAATTTTGAGATGTACAAAATGTTTGCATTTATGCAGAAGTATTAATAGAAGTAAAAGTAGAAAAGGCGAGACAGGCTTTGGTTCTGACACATTGCAGTCAAGTGCAATGTTTGGATGGTTGGAGACTGGATGTTTTTATGACAGAGTGGAAAAACAAGGGCACTATTTTGGGGAGAAAAGTGTTGAATTTGAAATTCTGTCTACCCCCAAACTTTTCTTTTACTACTCCACATCAAGATATATTGATATACTGTATTGTGCTTAGTGGAATGAAAAAACACACTGTGTCCATTTTTGAAGAAAATCCTCCTCTTCCACCTTATCTGAAACAACTTATAAACATTGTAGTTGTCTATCCAGTCAAGTCTTGCATTACTGCATTAATGCTGTGGCAGATTTACTCCGTATCACTTGAGGCAGGAGAAAGACAAGACTACCTGCAGTCTTCTGCTGTTTGTGACTGTGATGGATTATGTGTTTAAAGAGAGACAGAAAGACAGAGAGAGTTAGAGGGCATTAAATCCTTGTTTGCCCTGTTGGGAAACAAGACAGAGATAGTCTGCCGTGTGGAGTATTTGTCTCAGCAAGCCTCAACTGTTCCTTTTTGCTGTTGTTAGTTTAAAGTGTAAGTATGTACAGTGCACACACAGGTATTTACATACTTCTATACTGTATATATTTAAATGTACAGTTCTATTTTAAAGGTAACCTATTATGCTATTTAATATTTAAAAAACTAACACTTTTTCTCATACTGCCCATGGCTGCTGCACCTGTATTCACCATCTTTCTGAGACACTCTGCTGGAGCGCCTGTCTCTTTAAGCCCCCGCCCCCGAAAAAAATGTCCAGTCTGCTTTGATTGGTCAGCATTTCTGGATCCCATCATCTGTGCTTTGCTCCCTCTGTCTTCCTACCATTGAGTATAGCAGCACTTTCTACCGTGAAAAATCAGAAATTAGCAACATCTGCAACCAAGCCTACAGGTTCCCCTGACTTTAGCATGTAGCTATGCATAGCAGTGTATGTAATGTAAACACTGCAGTAACATACCTGGAGCAGATGACCATATAAATAAATCTGGCCCGGTATGACATCAGTTCCAGCAAAAAAAACTGTTGGAAACGTAGTGTTCAGAACGATCTGAAATCTGAGGTTTTTGCTCACAAGGATTTTTGTTTTTACACGTTTACCTTATTATTTGAAGCTTTGGCCATGTTTAATATGAACATCCAACATTGTAACATTATATTCTGACAGTATATACTGATATATGACAGTACATAAGTAAAAGCATAATAGGTTTCCTTTAATCTATACAATTCCAATGCAGCACTTTGTCATACCAGAACATCATCTTATTGACTTGCTGTACAATGTGTTCTCTCTCATGCCAAGGGTTACATGTGAAGATCAATACCCCTCTCTGTGTTAAAGCTTTAGTGCGTAGCTTTTTGATGTTAATGAGCGTCCGTTACATTCAAGCCATTGCCAAATGAGTTGATGCAAAGCTAATTAAGACCCAGCTCCACAAAACTCTCTCTGCATTTCTCAGTATGGCTATGTTCAGAAACTGCATCTATAAAATGCGACCATTATGAAGTACATTTTACAATCAAATGAAATGGCAGAGGGTAAATGCAGTGTACTATACAGTAAATACTGATTTCGAGCACAACCTATTGTTGCTCTAGTTCTAGTAATGCACAGACATAAGGCTGTTAACGATATTCCTTCACCTTGTTTTAGTTTATGTATATATCCGTGTATCTGTTTCATTCATAAAAAGATAGCAATGTTTACTATGAACTAACCTCTTATCTCTCAGGACTGAAGTGTAGCGTGGAGAGATTTAAATAATGGAGAGGCGTAGCAGTCTCGAGGTGAAACGGTCACTGCACTTGTGATGTGTCAGGCAGTGAGAGAGACTAACATGAGCAGCTACTTCACATTCATGTTTCCGCAGAGATGTGAGTACAAGTTATCCTGTAGAGTTGGCACAGGGCTGTGTAACTGCACCATGGGCTGAATGTCACTGTGCTTCTCTGTACTACTGACTGTTTGCATGGGTTACTGAGCTTATTCGATACAGTACAGTGTTTTTGATCAAGCTATTTGAGTAACCAGAATAACAACTGGTATATATTCCTGAAAGAATGTTCAAAGATGTTGTTGCTTCTGTTTTCTGTTACATTGCTAATGTGGTTTACTCATCATTTTGAAAAAACATGTTTAGTCAGACTAGCACACAGGCTGTGAGACAGTCTGTTGGCCGATCCACCACTTTGTTCCAGACTGAAATACCTCTGTAGCTATTGAATGGTTTGCCATGACATTTGGTACAGACCTTCATTGTGCCTAAAGGATGAATCCTACTGGTTTTTCCTCCAGTGTCTTGTCATTGTGAGCATGTTAGCAATTACAATTACTTTGACAGCCTTGACAAGCAAACAGATTTCATATAGATGTTATTCAAAACTTCTGTAAAAAATCTAATACTCTTTGAATTTAATAAGGTCTCACTTTCATTATACTTAGACTGACTTTGGCTTTGTTTGGCATAATCAGAGCACAATCTTTGCTAACATTTCTTATTCACAGTATCGTCCTAATCACGTTACTGTAATTTTGTTATATTACGGACTATCAGTCCATGAAGGCCACCAGCTGGTGAGAGCTTGTCGAACAAGCAGAGGAAATAATGTTTTTAGTATGCTCTCTATAACCCTCTAAACATGTTTCATTTTGCTTTGCATTACTATCAGAAAATTAATTCAAGTTCATGGCTGCTTTTGCCTTCTACTATAATGCATTAATCAACTGAGCTACAAAGGTTTATCTTGATGCCAGCGAGTGCTCGACCTATACCATACGCCTCAAGAATATTAAAGCTGCATCTCTGCTGGGGAAATCTTTTCTCAGTGCTGGCCTCTTTTGCTCATTGTTTTTTCTCTTGCTCATTTGTTTTGGAAATGAGACAATGTTGTACGTTCACAAGAGTCTGTAAAGCTAAGCATTTTTCAGAAGCCATAACACTGTGGACTCCATGAGAACACTTTTAGGACTGAGTGCTGCTGGCGAAAACAAGTCCAGTAGTCAGGGAGGGCCAATGTTTCACCTCGGTGTGGTGTGACGGTTTGGACCCTGACCATGTTTCTGGCCTGATCCGAGGGATATGCTCATCTCTTTGCTTTCTGCTCATACAGTTACAAACAGTATAAGCTGTTTTAAGTATATCTTATACTCTCTTTATGTAAGTTCAACTACTTTTAGGCAAATCAATCAAACAGTGTTGCAATGGTGTTTAAACCATTATGTATATAAGCACAATTATACACATTTAATCACTAAAAAGACAAATGAACGTGGCCTGCCAGTCTAATAACAATCCAATATTTTATAAGTGCTTGTTAAAATACAGGATTTTTAAGAATATATTTCCTCTAAGCATAAGGGAATTCTGTAGCTTGGAAATGTGTTGCCACCCTAACACTGCTGCAGCGTTTGTCAGGCAGCAGCTCGTACAGTCACCAAGGCAACCCTGAGGCAAGGAGTTATGCACACTGGCAAACAGTTTTACTTCAAGTGTGAGGCATCCCAAAATAGTGCCTGGATCTTACAGTGGAACTCACAGCTTGAGAAAGAAATGTGGGGAGATATATGATGGAGTGATCAGACCTTTAATGACAAAAAAGATTATAACTGGTTTCTTTAGCAAACACAAATGGTGGAATATAACTATAAGTACATTTACTCAAGTACTGTACTTAAATACAAAGTTGTGCTACATTATGTGTATATTAATTTCCTGTCTTCCAGGCACCCATTTGTATCAAGTCACTTTAGTAAACACCTTTACTGCATGTTGTGTCCGTCTTCCCATGTTTCCTGTCATTTGTCCAATAAAGGCAAAAATACAGAAAACAAATCTGTAAAGCAATATAAATTTTTATTTTGTATTATTTGTTTGTTCATTGCTTGTCTTTTTGGTTTGATTTCCTGTAATACCAAATAAATGCAATATACCTTCAGGTTCAGCTTTGTTGAATACATACAGGGTATGCACAATTTAGTTGATGGGCTAAAACACATGCACAACCAACTGCATGGTGCTTTATACTGTGCCTAAATTTATATATATATATATATATATATATATATATATATATATATATATATATATATATATATATATATATGATAGGGAGGTTCTAATTGGTTTGGGTGTTTCTTTGAAAAATGACATAAAAATACAAATAGCTTGCATGAAATATTTACACACACACAAAGACGCACACACACACATGCTCCCCACATCCCCAGATATCTGGCTAATGATGCACAGAAATCACTGACAGCACATACACATGAAAACCGTTGAATTTCCATTACGATCATATAACTACAGTAGGGCCGACAGGACATTGGTGAAAGGGTTTATGAGGTGCTCTCTGTGACAGCCTGTGACCCTGACAGGCCATAAATATTACTGCAGCTGATGAAAGAGGGAGGAGGAGCGCTCGCTGACTGATTAGGATGAGGAAACTAGCAAAGAATATTCCCCAAAATTATGCATATGCCTATTTTTAAAAAGTAAGTGCTGTAGTACAACCAGCAGGGGGCCTTCTATGTGCTGAGAAGTGTTGGAGACATGACTCTCTGTAATTATGACATATATTCATTTTTTTTTGGCAAAACATATTTACCAAAATTATGAATATGCTTAATTTTAAGTAAGTGCTGTAGTACAACTGGCACGAGACAAGTTATAATTGAGGTAAGTTTGGAGACACTACTTTATTTAATCATTTAATTAATAAATATTTTTGTTGTATCTCTTTTCGGTGTTGTAGCCTAGTTTGTAGACGGTCCCTAAGCACTCGTCTTACTGCCGTCTCACCGCCGGCTGCTCGTAGAGACCAATGTTATTTCTCCAGGTTAGAGGACGGCTCGTTTTGATGAAAATTAGTTTGTAGCTCGTTGTTTACCTTACGTTAGGAAAGATGCGTCGTTGGTGATTTAATAACATTTCGCTATAGAGTAATTGATTCCGTAAGTTGGAATCTGTAAATATCTTTCTAACTTTGCTCACGTTTATAAAACCGAGAGCACGGATTATGAATCCGTGAGAATAGTCTATGAAACCGAGGGAACGGATTTTTATTCTGTGCGCACGGTTTAGTTTTTTTTTTTCTCAGCTGACCCCAGGGGGGCTCCGTAGGAAACATATCTCTACATTGGAAGAATAAAGATTTATGGTCAGATACCACAACAACAAAAAAATCAAAACAACAGTTTGTGAGTGCCATACCATATTTTATCATTCAATTAATTAAATGATTGAAAGGCTGTACAAGACCAGTGAAGGCAGAGACAGTGGGTCTGTCCAACCCAGTTTTGCCCTCCAATAGTTGAGCATTTTTCATATAGATCTAAATGGACAAATTAATCCCGTAATTAGGAGTGAAAGTAGCCCATTAGCAGCCTCTGTTCCTGGCTGCGTGGCCAGTGTGTGTGTGTGTGTGTGTGTGTGTGTGTGTGTGTGTGTGTGTGTGTGTGTGTGTGTGTGTGTGTGTGTGTGTGTGTGTGTGTGTGTGTGTGTTTTCTGAGCTATAAGTGGTATAACATATTGCTTTGGGCACCTGGACTTTGGCCCCAGACAGACAATGTTGGACTCCTCCTTAATCCTAAATTATTTGAATGCCCTTCTCCCTTACCGTTAGCTATATTCATGAAAGCACACAGTCAATTTAATCTTTATGACTTGAAGAAATCTCATTTAAACGAAATTAAAACTTGTGGATGTGGTGCTTGGTGTAAACCAATATGAATTAGAAGCAAGGTACATGACGTCAGGGAGTATTTTAAAACTCTCTCTCGCTTGGATGTTTGTGAACATAAACAAGGGATGTTCTGTGGTATACACCCACCACTATCATGCACTGTGAGGCTTATACATCTTTAATTCATGAATAGCATATAAGAAACAGAAGCACAATGATGAGAAACTGCAGCTGTTAGTCTTCAGCCGTTTGGTTGTCTTTGATCATAATGATCCCATAGCAGTTTATTTATAGTGGTGATGTTATAGTATACTGTAAATACAAATGCAATGGTGGGTGGTGGTATGAATGCATGGCTGTGCACATGTGTGACAATTAGTTTGCAGCAGTAATTCTATTTTCTGCACATGTAGAAGTGTGAATATCATAATATATTGTAGCTTTGTATTTTTTTTATAAATACAAAAAGCACAACTACTCGTGGAGACATTTTCCATCCTAAAACATTAGCTAATTTGCTCAAAGACAATGCTAATGCAGGCTAGAAATGAGAGGCTGCTTTTGTCTGCATCTGTCTGAATCCACCGTTTCAAAAATAACTACAAATGTGGAGTGGTACATCTGCCACTGTCTAAACTGCATGTATTTTTTTGAGATACTTAACTCTAAAGCACAAACATTCATGACCTGGCCAGTACCTGCAGCACTGCATAAGGTGTGTGAGGATACCCATTAAACTGAGTGAAATAATAATGTGTCCTAAAATCATTACTGTAGGTAACGCCAAACAGCCACATGGTAAATTAATACACATAATATGTCACTTACCTGCAAAAACATCTCATGCGTAAAACTTCCAGTTTGTTACACACACACACACACACACACACACACACACACACACACACACACACACACACACACACACACACAAACAAAGGAATTCATTATTTGAATAAAATTTAAGAAGAAAAGGATGAAAAGACATTTCGTTCTGCACATTTTTAAACTCAGTATAGAATATAACTCCCTCAATTTTTTTTAAATGCCACGAGCACACATACAAAGTGATGCCTGTGCTCTTCTGTCAGCTATTGTTAAGCAGCACAAATAGGCTCCACACTCCTCCCCCTCCTGTCACATTGGTGCCAATCTCCTTCTATAGCAAACGGTTAGAACTGAGTGTGACATTGCAGTGATTGTGTTTCTGGGAAATATAGGCATCAGAGGCAGGGTCCACCAGTTCATTTTCCACAGTTGACTGAACAACTAGTGCTCTGTGGTCACTTGCCAGAGACTGGAGATGTAATTGTGGTTTGCACACAATCATGTCAGCTATATTTCACAGCTGAGTGAGTTGATACTGCGGCATGACTACAGCCACTACTTTACAGCCCTGGCAGGCCTGGCTTATAGCTGCTGAAGACTCACCCAGGACTTAACGGCTGGGTACGGGAAACCACTTCCCACATTGTGTCCTTTAATGTCAGAAGAAAGCATGTGAATTAAGTGAGGGCTGGGACAGTATATTACACAGCTATGTATCTCTGGAAAAACATTAATGCTATATTACCAGTGGTGTGCAAGTCACAATAAACATCTTAATTGCAATAACACTGGAATTACGTGAGCTTCTTCTTTGCTAGGAGTACTAACATCAGCTGGCAAAAAAACAAAAACAAACTATTCATCAGTTGATAGTAAAATCCAATCATATTCACACACCTGCACAGCGAAGTCATTATAACGTGACACTTCTCACTATTACACTGCTGATACATTTATGCCAATGCTCCAACACCCCAACCTCCTACTTGTGTGTACTTTTTTGTTATTTATAACTACGATTTAATGTTTTATGTAGGCCTATGTGTAAAGAGGGAAGTAGAAATACCCTTTGCTGCTCAAATTCTTTGAGAGCTCCCTCAAAGAGCAAACTATTTTCTGCCAAATAAGTTCCTCCTAGTTTGGATAAAAACATTTTGTAAATTTTGGCAATTTTAGCAAAACTGAACTAACATTTTTATGCTGGCACATTCCTATAAAACACAGTTGCAAGACTGTTTCTCTTTTAGGTTGAGAAGGTTAGATATGGAGGGGAAGACTATAGTAGCCATGTGTTGATTGAAGTGTGTGCTCATGTCTGTGCTCATAAATGTGTGCATGCATAGTTAATGCCTGCATGTCTACACAACTTATTGTCAATGTATGAATGGCTGAGACAGTGTTTGAGAGCACCAGGCTACATTATGCTGCAGTTACAGCAGAACAGACTCAGAGGAACATTTAGTTTCAGAGTGTTGGATATCTCTCAAGGTAGAGACAGAAATAAAGTGTGAAAATACGCTAACTACTACTCCGGGAGAGCAGCTATGATTAGCAACATCGATTTACACTGCCTCTTTATCATTGACAGGAGAAAATGAAAGCTGAAAGTGCGAATAAATACTAAAGCTTATGTTTGTTTATATCTTCTATTAATTGATTGTTCATGATGAATAAAGACAAGCTCCCGTGAGACGGGTAAGAGTAGTCCAGCAAAGCTACAAACAATCCTGAAGAGCCATTGATCCCTTTGACAAGTTAAGGTGTACAGAGATATCAGAGCAACTCATAACCATCTCTGAAACAGGAGATGCAATGTATATCAATATACTGTATAACTTAAGAGATATACTCACTTAGTCTTAAAACATCCTCGAATATGGTTTTGCTTCTTGTAAATAGAGTTCTTCATGTATGTGAAAAGCCTGTGCATGTGTGTGATGGAAATCCAGGTAAAACATTTCATATGTGGTTGTCAGGAAGAATGCATTAGAACAATGGACTTTTGGCTATTAATTTCCTTATTGCTACATACTTTTGTTGTAACCACTTTTCTTATTCTAGCATGACAATGTAATGCAGACTACACAAAATCATTGCAGCATCCATTTCTGGTGTCTAGACAGTATCTTTCCAGCTTAAACCACCTAAACTACTGCATATTATGTACCCAACTTGGAAAAAAATGTAAAAGATTTTGCTTTTTAATTTTGATTTAATTAAACCAAAATTAAAAAACACTCAGAAGGGAGGAACAGGCTCTACTCATTTACTTTCTCCTGAAATATATGAGGGCGCTAACAGCAAGAGCAAAAGTCCATAGAATTCACGTATTAGGCAAGCGCACATTTTTTTTAATTAAATGATAATGATTTATTAAATGATTGGCAACAGTCCAGCAACAGTTCTTTTCTGATACTGTTCACCAGTTTGTACTGTGGAGAATCAGTACAGCTCTATTGATTCAAGCCACTGCCATCCTGTTTTATTAGGGAGCTGTGAAGAAACTCTGTTGTGGCTCCGGGCTCTAGGTTTTTATTACAAACTGTAAGTGCACATGTAGACCCACAAATGCACAATACATGCAGACATACAGTACAGCCAAAGACATAAAACCAGCACTCAAAGACACACGCCATGATGCAGAAATGACTGGCACACACAATTTCAAATCAGCCTCTGTGTTTGCATTTTGTGTGTGTGTGTGTGTGTGTGTGTGTGTGTGTGTGTGTGTGCATGTTTGCATCGTCTGTCTCGCTCTTCCTTCGAGGCCTGTTGTTCTCTGACTTGACCCAGATGGAGAGGCTTTTGTGGGAGATATCCTACTGCCAACTGAGATGGGCCCCGCAGGACCACCTGTCAGGATCTGCTAAAGGAAAACTGAGAGACAGGAAGTGTGTGTGTGTGTGTGTGTGTGTGTGTGTGTGTGTGTGTGTGTGTGTGTGTGTGTGTGTGTCAGACAGACGGACGGACAGAGATAAAAGTGCATAGGTGTGCGAATGTGTGAGCTGAGGAAGACTGAGTGGAAGGTGGTGTTTTGGGGTGGAGAGGGAGTGTACAAAGAACAAATCTGCAGGAAACGTTACACTACGTCAAACAGACGGAAATTACTCAAAAATAGCTTTGGGAGGGGATTACTCCCATTCACATCTTCTCTGTATGATTTTATGGTTACATTTTCTGTTCTTTTGAGGTATTTCACAGAGTTGGCAGGGGACCAGGAGGAGGAGAAGCCCTGAAATGAGAGCTACCCTGAGGTGGTATCTTATGGATTTGTTTTTTCTTTGTACTTAGGGATGGACACACAAATATGGGAAGCTCAAAGCACACCTGTAGATAGAAGCTGGCTTCTTTCATTTGAGGTGCACAGTTCTACTGAATTGATATGGAAACATAAAAGTGAGAAAGGAGCTATCCCTATCTAGATTCCTATCAAAATGTAGTGCAAATTGAGATGATGTAATTGAAAAAGCACCTGTCAAACTTCAAATGGTGGGAAAAAATGTAGAATGATGGAAATATTGCATTTATGTTAGTTCTTGTATTCATTTGAGGAAGGTTACAGTCTCCTGATCGCTCACACAGTGGGTTTGACGCTTATGGCGTTTTTCCATTACATGGTACCTGCTCGACTTGCCTTCGACTCTACTCGCCTCGACTCGATTCGGCACACTGTGCGTCCGTTTTCCATTGCATATTTTAGTACGGCCTCAGCGTGGCTGGTCGTCTTGCCGGCTCTACGCACACACCAGCGCACAAGTATAACATCAGGCCACTTGAGCTTGTTTTACAGTTCTGTGGAGGCTCCACGCAGAGCTTTCACCGTAGCCTATGTAATATGTGGCCTAATGTATACATTTGTCAGCTGGTGTGTGCGTCGAGCCAGCATGTGTGTGTACGTAGGATACGGTGAAAGCTCTGCCTGGAGCCTCCGCAGAACTGTAAACAAGCGGCGCCGCAGTAAACTGCCGTGACCTAACGCGACACACATAGAACGTTGAAGGTGTGTGTTGTTGCCAGAAGACACATTTAGTTTCTAAAGAAGCTGGAGGCAGCAAAAAAACAAAAAAACAGCTGGCTAAACTGTTTAAAAATAGCGGGTTTGTTCAGGACACCCCCATCTGTCGCTTTCACGTCACATTTTCGGCTCGCCTCGGCTCGCTTGGAACCTCGACTGAGGAGGTACTAAAAAAAGTACCTGTTAGCAGGTAGGCTACCAGGTACTTTTTTTCCTAATGGAAAACCAAAAAAGGGTCGCGGGGGTAGCAGCTCCAGCAGGGGACCCCAAACTTCCCTTTCCCGAGCCACATTAACCAGCTCCGACTGGGGGATCCCGAGGCGTTCCCAGGCCAGGTTGGAGATAAAATCCCTCCACCTAGTCCTGGGTCTTCCCCGAGGCCTCCTCCCAGCTGGACATGCCTGGAACACCTCCCTAGGGAGGCGCCCAGGGGGCATCCTTACCAGATGCCCGAACCACCTCAACTGGCTCCTTTCGACACGAAGGAGCAGCGGCTCTACTCCGAGCTCCTCACGGATGACTGAGCTTCTCACCCTATCTCTAAGGGAGACGCCAGCCACCCTCCTGAGGAAACCCATTTCGGCCGCTTGTACCCTGGATCTCGTTCTTTCGGTCATGACCCAACCTTCATGACCATAGGTGAGGGTAGGAACGAAAACTGACCGGTAGATTGAGAGCTTTGCCTTCTGGCTCAGCTCTCTTTTCATCACAACGGTGCGATAGATTGAGTGTAATACCGCACCCGCTGCGCCGATTCTCCGACCAATCTCCCGCTCCATTGTCCCCTCACTCGCGAACAATACCCCAAGGTACTTGAACTCCTTCACTTGGGGTAAAGACTCATTCCCTACCTGGAGAAGGCACTCCATCGGTTTCCTGCTGAGAACCATGGCCTCAGATTTAGAGGTGCTGATCCTCATCCCAGCCGCTTCACACTCGGCTGCGAACCGATCCAGTGAGTGCTGAAGGTCACAGGCCGACGATGCCATCAGGACCACATCATCCGCAAAAAGCAGCGATGAGATCCCCAGCTCACCAAACTGCAACCCCTCTCCACCCCGACTACGCCTCGATATCCTGTCCATAAATACTACAAACAGGATTGGTGACAAAGCGCAGCCCTGGCGGAGGCCAACTCTCACCTGAAACGAGTCCGACTTACTGCCGAGAACCCGGACACAGCTCTCGCTTTTGGTCGTACAAAACGTGGTCGAGATTGGATGGCCCTGAGAAGGGACCCCCTCACCCCATACTCCCGCAGCACCTCCCACAGTATCTCCCGGGGGACCCGGTCATACGCCTTCTCCAGATCCACAAAGCACATGTAGACCGGTTGGGCATACTCCCAGGCTCCCTCCAGGATCCTTGCGAGAGTAAAGATCTGGTCCGTTGTTCCACGACCAGGACGGAATCCGCATTGTTCCTCTTCAACCTGAGGTTCGACTATCGACCGAACCCTCCTTTCCAGCACCTTGGAGTAGACTTTACCGGGGAGGCTGAGAAGTGTGATACCCCTGTAATTGGCACACACCCTCTGGTCCCCCTTTTTGAAAAGGGGAACCACCACCCCGGTCTGCCACTCCTTAGGCACCGTCCCCGACTTCCACGCAATGTTGAAGAGGCGTGTCAACCAAGACAACCCCTCCACACCCAGCGCTTTAAGCATTTCTGGACGGATCTCATCAATCCCTGGGGCTTTGCCACTGTGGAGTTGTTTAACTACCTCAGCAACTTCCACCAGGGAAATTGACGACAATCCCCCATCATCCTCCAGCTCTGCCTCTACCATACAGGGCGTATTAGTCGGATTTAGGAGTTCCTCAAAGTGCTCCTTCCACCGCCCTATTACCTCCTCAGTTGAGGTCAACAGCGTCCCATCCTTACTGTACACAGCTTGGATGGTTCCCCGCTTCCCCCTCCTGAGGTGGCGAACGGTTTTCCAGAAGCACCTTGGTGCCGACCGAAAGTCCTTCTCCATGTCTTCTCCGAACTTCTCCCACACCCGCTGCTTTGCCTCTTTCACGGCAGAAGCTGCAGCCCTTCGGGCCCTTCGGTACCTTGCAACTGCCTCCGGAGTCCTCTGGGATAACATATCCCGGAAAGACTCCTTCTTCAGTCGGAAGGCTTCCCTGACCACCGGTGTCCACCACGGTGTTCGTGGGTTACCGCCCCTTGAGGCACCTAAGACCACAGCTCCCCGCCGCAGCTTCAGCAATGGAAACTTTGAACATTGTCCACTCAGGTTCAATGCCCCCAGCCTCCACAGGGATGCACGAAAAGCTCCGCCGGAGGTGTGAGTTGAAAGTCTGTCGGACAGGGGCCTCCTCCAGACGTTCCCAATTTACCCGCACTACCCGTTTGGGCTTACCAGGTCTGTCCAGAGTCTTCCCACACCCTCTGACCCAACTCACCACCAGATGGTGATCAGTTGACAGTTCTGCCCCTCTCTTCACCCGAGTGTCCAAAACATACGGCCTCAGATCAGATGAAACGATTATAAAATCGATCATTGACCTTTGGCCTAGGGTGCTCTGGTACCAAGTACACTTATGAGCATCCCTATGTTCGAACATGGTGTTCGTTATAGACAATCCATGACTAGCACAGAAGTCCAACAACAAACAACCACTCTGGTTTAGATCAGGGAGGCCGTTCCTCCCAATCACGCCTCTCCATGTGTCTCCATCATTTCCCACGTGCGCGTTCCCCCAGCAGAACTATGGAGTCCCCCACTGGAGCCCCATACAGGACTCCATTCAAGGTCTCCAAGAAAGCCGAATACTCCGAGCTCTTGTTTGGTGCATACGCACAAACAACAGTCAAAGTTTTCCCCCCCACAGCGACCCTCTCGTCCACCGGGGTAAACTCCAACGTAGCGGCGCTCAGCCGGGGGCTTGTGAGTATCCCCACACCCGCCCGGCGCCTCACACCCTGGGCAATTCCAGAGAAGAAAAGAGTCCAACCCCTATCCAGGAGTATGGTTCCAGAACCGAGACTGTGCGTAGAGGTAAACCCCACCAGATCCAACTGGTAGCGCTCCACCTCCCGCATAAGTTCCGGCTCCTTCCCCCACAGAGAGGTGACGTTCCACGTCCCCAGAGCCAGCGTCTGCTGCCCGGGTCTGGTCCGTCGAGGCCCCTGACCTTCACTGCCACCCATGTGGCAGCGCACCCGACCCCAGCGGTTCCTCCCACAGGTGGTGGGCCCATGGGTTGGAGAGAGAGGTGCCACGTAGCTTTTTCGGGCTGTGCCCGGCCGGGCTCCGTGGCAAACCTGGCCACCAGGCGCTCGCTGACGGGCCCTCCATCTGGGCCTGGCTCCAGACGGGGGCCCCGGGCTTCCTCCAGGGAGGGTCACTCCATCTCTACCTCGTTTTTTCATAGGGTTTTTGAACCATTCTTTGTCTGGCCCCTCCCCTGAGACCACTTTGCCTTGGGAGACCCTACCAGGAGCACAAAGCTCCAGACAACACAGCCCTCAGGTTCATAGGGACACACAAACCTCTCCACCACGATAAGGTGATGGTACCAGGAGAGGTTACCGGATAAGCGGAAGAAGATGGAAAACCAAAAAAGGCGAGTAGAGTCGAGGCGAGTCGAGCAGGTACCATGTAATGGAAAAGCGCCATTACTAGATGATTTTATAACTTAGATATTTTAAATATAACCAAATAGAAAATTGAAAAACAGCATATTTCAATATATACCCAACATCACTGTGGAATGAGTTACTGTAGTAAAGACACCTCCCTCCATATAAAGCTGATATTTCACTCAAGTTTCACCAGCAAGAACTGCGTAATTGATGTTGCGGGCATTTCCATGTATCCCTAGTCCTGTCACATTTGAAATAGTTTAGGATGAATAAAGATTAAACACATAAGAAGAAGATGTATGCCAAGAGTGGCACCACTGTGAGGTGGCCAGAGGCACGGGGACAAAGGCAGAGACAGAAGCTTTGGGTTTCTTTTGATAAATTTCGTTGGTCCTCTGCCATGAAAAAAATATTTTCCTGTTGCTAAGCAACAACCTTTTGCATCTTTATAGCATCCTTTTTTTAAATCTTAAAGTTCATTTTGGCTCAGTTCCGAACAGGCACATTTTGAACATGCACTGCATTATTTTCTATGAATTTGGTTAAGTGTAGAAAAAAGCAAAGAGACCTTGCTTAAGTAGTCAGGTGCAAGTACTATTCTTTATCATTAGCTTTTACAGAGTGTTTCCTAACCAATCACAATGCGGGATCACAGTTAATGTTGTGTAATTAACCATTAACCTAGTGCACAGAAGCTAAAGAGTCTTGCTCAGGGACAAATAAGCAGGGTGGATGTCTGCCAAGATGGAGACTTCACCCTGAGTCCTCCTGTTGAAGAGTGGCCTCTCTAAAGCCACCTTGCTGCCAGCCTGAATAAAGAGTGTGTGTTATTTCTTTATACACCAGGCAAGCTGAAGGGAGTGTTTCCTCTCCAGTCTGGTCACAGTTTGCCTTTCACCTCTGGTCAGTTTGCATTAGCACTGCCACTCTGTGTCTCCCACTGCTCCTCAGATCACCTCCTCTCCTCTCACACTGTGTATCTGCCAGGAAGGCATTCACATGAGAGTCAGAGTCAGAGCATCTTTGCTGTACCAACCAACTTCGCTCTTAACAGCTGAAAGAAGGAAGAAGCGGGTGATTAAAGAAGTTTCTTTGTGATACCCACCCAGGGGAGTTTGCTCACATCACCCCCCAGTAGCTTAACGGTAGTGTGTGAACTGTGTCAGCTAAGTGGCTCAGCCTCAAGTGATGTGGTGCTACTTGGCTGCATCGTTACAATACCTTTGAATATCATGTTTTGATCGTTGCCTCTGTACTCTGAGCATGGCAGAAGGTGCTGGATTGCTGCAGGAATTTCTAACTTGTTTTTATCATTTTTCATTGTTCCTTTCTTTTTGTGTCTAAATATACAGTATAGTTGCTGCAGTTGCAACTTTGATATGGGACGCCGCTGTTCGTTTCCAGTTTCCAATTGACCTTGACCAATTTTATTGTAAAACCAAACCTTAACCATAGAGTTCTCGCATTTTAAACATATTTTTGCAACATTCATTTGTAACTGTTTTGGAAGGCACTGACAAATGATGTCGTCCTGACGATAGGGGTCAGGATCAGAAAACACATTCTATGTGTCATTCTAGAGGGCAATTACAAACAACATATTTAGGCATTTAATTTGGCGGATGTGTTGGTTATGGCAGATGCATGATTTTTTTCAAGTGTTATAGGGCCACAGATGTACAGCATATACATTTGTTAAACAGCTCATGTCATAGCTCAAATTTTCCATCGCAGTTTTCTGTTGTCTACATAATGATTTATCAAAGGAGAATTAAAGCATTACTGTGTTTCTTCCTAAATTTGCATTTCTTATTTTGCTGTTTTATTCATGTTGTCTTAAATTACTGAGGACATACAATCTGTATACATATCTTGAGCATTTGTGCAAATATCTTCTTTCACATCGCTGTTTATATTTACACCCGGTCTTTGCTGAGACGTATAAATTACATTTCCACTTCAATTTGCATATTTTGTATTGTTAGACCACTTCTTAGAACCTATATGGTTTAGCATCACATGCCCCAGTAATAAGACTATTTCAATAGTGTGTGTAGGTTTCACTGCAGGGAGCTCTGCATGGTGCAACTTCAAACCAATCCCCAAACCTGCCTAACTTCCCTGTGAATTAGAGGCACAAGAGGAAGAATACTGTCTTTTCTTTCCTAAAAAGCTAGAGTATATTGAGATGTGTAAATGATCATTCCAAATGGCAAAAGAAAACTTTTGCTTAATTTAACTAATTTAACTACAGATACAGAAGGTTATTTACAATTTCCAATGATTGTAACTCATTTACAAATCCAATTACCGATATGATATAAGCATGAACACGGCCCCTTAACTCAAAATCTGTGGCACTTTCACGGAATCGCAAAAAATTCCGTGATGGGCCCACGGAATATTTCCGTGAAATGAACACGGCCCCTTAAGTTAAGGAAAACGTCGTGGGTGGGCTTATGTTTCCATGACACGCGGGACAACAACGGGACGGTTGGGTTTAGGAAAACAATAACGGGACGCGGGACAACTACGGGACGGTTGAGTTTAGGAAAAGAATAACAGGACGGTTGAGTTTAGTAAATGTGACACGTGGAAATGTCACACGCGGGACACAAACCCCGGTCGCCTGGGTGAAAGTCCTGTGTTTGACCCACCACCCCAACCAACTTCCCTACGCGGGTTTTCGGGCTTTCATACTACTTTCTACCGTAGTCGCTCCTAATGCTACGTCATCTTCTCATTGACTTTACATTGGCATTCTTTTCCGTGGTGGCCACACGGAATTTTCACACATTCCGTGCCACCACCACGTAATTCGGTGTTAACAGTTTGTTATCATTTCACGGAATTCTATGAGATCAGGTTGACTAATGTGATTACATTTGTTTTAAACCTTTTTCAATAAGAAAGCTTTTTGGGGGGTAATATTTAAGTGCATCTCATCACTGTGCTTTAACTTTGTTTTGTGTTTATTTCTATCTATTTTGCATCAGACACATTCAAATTTATGTCATTCTACTCATGCAAGGACATTACAGGAACTGAATTGAATGTGAATAAGAGGAAACAATATGAGATGTGGTTTGCTCCACGCTGTGAAAAGAAATGATGATGTCTATGTGGGAAACTCTGCTTTTTCCCACATAGACTAAAAGATGTCTCCCTTGAGGCAATGTGGGAAGCTTTTTGAATCCTGCTGTCTCCTTTTTTCTCTTTAATTCTTCTCCTTTGCATATATATCACATTGCTTCTTGCAGCATATAAAAGCACACACACATTGTCACCTTTGATTCTTTATTTTTATATTCCACATGCTCTTATTGTGTGTAAAATGACAGGATGTGACAGGTAAGGGATCGGACAAAGGCTTGAGTGTGAGAAAAAGTCGGGGAGAGTGTGAAAGAGAACCGTTGGCTTGGTAAACAGGAACCTTTCGACTCGAGATAATGCCAGATGAATGATGCCCTCCCCTAAGGCCCTGAGAAGCAGGAAGTGTGGCTCCATATTAATTAGAATATGAATTAGATAGACCCCCTTATCTGATGGCTCATGGGAGCGAGAGCGGCATTATCCAGGCAGCAGCCGCATTAGAGGTGTTTGAGCAAATAGTCACAGCTCAGGTCACGTTGCACTCCTGTAGTCATTATGACCATTTTCAGCCTAAAATAAAAGGCAAAAGAGCTGTTTAATAGCTCTGTTTATTGGTTCATTATACTTTTTAAAATATACAAGTATTGATTCATCATAGGTGAAAAACATAATAGAAAAACATTACCTAAGACTATAAGTACCTGTATCTCGGTGTGATACTGTTCACCCACAAAAGACTAAATTTAATATTTCAATTTCATTGGAAAACGTTCAAAACTGTGTGCAAAATACAGGGGTCTCTTGCCCTTTAATTAATATTTAGTGATACTGGAAAGCTTATTTGCATGTTTAAATGTTGAAAGATGAGCAGCACAAGAAATGCCACTGACAGAGAGGAGACGGCTATCTTACTGGTGCCGCAGCTGCTGGCTCCGATGATTATTACAGTAATACATTTAACCATCTTTCTTTATTAGTCTATCACTAAACACAACCACAGTGAGACTGATGGCTCTGTGAAGGTGTGCTTTGGCACAGAGGTGCTTTACACCTAATGCTAATGTAAGCATGCTAACATGCTAACGTGCTAACAAAGATAGTGCTGGCATCCTGACGTCAAGCAGGTTCATCATGTTCACTACACCATCTTAGTTTAGCTAAGTGTGTTAGAATGTTAACATTTGCTTATTATAGCACTAAACGTTGGTGGGAATTTCATTAGTTTTGCAGGTATTTAGTTATAAACAAAAGTATGGGACAAATTGAAATTTTGATCTGATGATGGAGCTGGAGGAAAAGTTTACCGGGATATTACAATTCTTCCTGAGGGGGACATTAATGTCTGTACCACATGTGATGGCAGTCCGTTTCCTCCTCCTTCTCTCCTCCTCCTCCTCCTCCTACCAGAAATGTTAACTTGCTGGCAGCGCTAGGAAAAAAGTCAGGGGATCACCAAAGTTAGTTGACTTCATCATCTGGGGACCATGGATGTCTGTACAAAATGCCATGGCAATCCATTCAGTAGTTGTCGAGATATTTCAGTCTGGGCGAAAGTGGTGGACCAACCAACAGTGCCATGCTGCTATATAGCTAAAAAACAAAACGTGTGTGTGTGTGTGTGTGTGTGTGCGCGTGCGTGCGTGCGTGTGTATGTCTCTGCGTCTCGGCGTCTGTCTTTGAAATATCTCATGAACCGTTCATCCAATCTACTTCACACATGGTTTCCTGGGTACCCAATGGACTTGGGGTTTGGATTTTGGAGCAATTTGGACAGAATTAGATAATGGAAATTAAAAATAAACGGCAGAACAATAAACTGCTGGTGCAGCATGCAACAGACGTTCTCTGTCAAGTAAATATAGTAGTACAATGTCTTCCTCTGATGTAGAAGTACACTGTAAGTCAGTAGTAGGCTTTACAGTGGAGTTGCATATTAAGTGGTTCGAGGTACTTCTGTAAGTCATTTTGGGATACAATTTGGTTTTGGAGAATTCTACAACCAGCAATATCCCAGGCCAAGCAATCAAAATATTTTTTAACCAAGATCTGACTGTTTGTTTCCAATCACATATCACAGCCTTGTGTGTAATGTAACATATTTCACAGTGTTTTACATCCTGTTACTCACTTATAGAGACATTATCCTGGATTTTCAATGAACCGCCTCAAGCAGGCAGCATCTTTTACAAAGTTCCTGATGTACTTCTGTGTGGTGTGAGGGTCTGCTGGGACCAGGTTCATTATAGGCCTGTCTCATTACAGCAGCCCCCCCCACCAAGAGCCTGGAGGGGAGCAGAGAAGGCAGAGCCTTCTTGTTTTAGCTCTTTAGAGGTCAGTGGTTGATTAAAATGTTGAGAAGTGGAGGTTAATCAGCTACTGACCCGCGGGGTGATGCTGTCTTTCATGGTCTGTTTTAATCAATAAGTGTGAGCACTGGCACAGATGAACTCCCTATACAGAGCACCCCTAAACACCCAAGTGCCTGCCTGTTGGATTACCTATTATCTATCCTCTCCTCATGTGGATGTTTGGAGGTAGAGGGCTATGGGTGAATAGTATTGTGGGTGAATTCACATTATTAAACAGGCAAAAGGTTAAATTTAAAAGTACTCTGACATGTAAGATGTAGTTCAGCACGCTTGATGCAGGTTTCACTGCTCATCTGCCAATAAAAGGTGTTGGACTGAAACTTCCACATGATGTCTGTAACCACAGGAACTAATCCATCACATCCTGTGGAGATGCAGTATGACATGCTGTCAACATGACTGCACATCAAAGCCTACAGTCAAGAGACAAGGTGTTTTTTTGTTTTTTTTTAACTCTTACAGTCAACAGCTATTGAAATAGAAAAAAAAACATCTGGTGTTCTTTCCTGACCACCTAGAACAATTAGATATAGCCAGCAGGAAAAACTAGTTTTAATGCTGTAAACATCTTATGGCGTTGTTTGTCTGATAAGGGTCTATGTCGAAACATCACTTGTTATTGTTGGTGTGCAGGAGTCCACTATCTTATTTTCATTATCTTACTATGGTGTAACTTCATCATGCCCTCTATAAACAAATGTATACACTGTGTTAAACTGTGTTTATATTTTGGGTAAAACTGTTTTTCTGCTCACTGTACTTGCTGGTAAAACTTTAGAATCCCATCAGTGTTTTTGGTGGATTAGAGTTTCTGCAAATGTATACTTACACAAATGGGGGTTTAAAGCTATTTGTCCTCCTGTGATGAAACTATTCCCTGGCAGGATTAGGGGTCTGTGGAAGTCGTTACGTGTGGTTTAGTGCGACGTCCCGTGGGTTCTGCTGCTGAAAGTTAGTATCAACACCTCCACTGTTTATTTGGAACGGGACTGAACTCGGGGTCACTCAACTGCTATCACAACTAATCCTGGTGATGTGGTCTAAACGCACACATACGCACACATGCATATAAACCACGGCCCTCGGTGGAGATAAAAAGTTACCTCAGTTAGCATTGGTAACTAATGAGAACCAGCTGTTGCAGCCCTGGATTTGCTTTCTCTTGTGTGTTTGTAAAGTCGGAGGGGGCGACACACACATTGTTTTCTTTACTGATTGTGGCTTAACCCCCAGATTGTGTGTATTTTAACATATATATATATATATATGTGTATATATATATGTGTATATATGTGTATATATATATATGTATATATATATGTGTATATATATGTATATATATATATATATGTGTATATATGTATATATATATATATATATATATATATATATATATATATATATATATATATGTGTGTATATATATATATATATATATATATATATATATATATATTTATTTATTTTTTATTTATTTTTTTTACATTACTTTGAGATCCGGAAGTTGTAAAGAACGATATATGAATGACACTGTTTCCTCTTAATCAATATTCAGTAATGTAATCTCTTATTGTCCTTAAAGGGTCTTTTGTTCACAGATGTTTCTGAGCTCTGCAGGGCCTGTGGATTGATATACAGTGTCAAAGGGAAACTGAATCAGAGGATTTGTGACATGCTGAGCAGGAGCAAAAACAAAACAGCATTGCCTCCAGCTCTCCTGGCTCAGGGATAATATAAAATAAATGGTGTTGTGTCGCAGTGCTGCTGCAGACTAAATACTAATTTGTGCTGCAGTCACAGGATGCTTACAGTGTTTCAAACTCCTTTTATACAATTCCCATCTGATCAAAGCTGCCCATTCTCTAATCACTTTCACAGGGTTAAACCCTTGCTGTACATCATTATGCTCGTTAAAGAGGCTGATTTGAATGTTGTCATACCCCATAGTACGGTCACTGTTTACTACTTGGGAACTCTACAGTATGAGCTTATATATCATACCACATTAGCATTATCTACTGCTGTGGCTGCAGATGGCCAGTTGAGCAGGTATTGTTTTTCCATGGCTGTTATTCAGCCACACCGGTCTGCATCTGTTTGACACCAGGTTTGGCAGAGAAGAAACAAAAAAGCTGCTGGACCCAGATCTCAGAGGATCGCAGTTGAATAGGTCTTCATCTACCAATGATTTCATTATTAATTAATCTACAGATTATTTGCAGTCCATCTATTCATTGGTGAGTATGATGAGCATGTTTCATATATAGGAAACAATCTGAGAAAACCAGTTGAAAGTGCTGATGTGGGGCTTTCACAAGGTATCATATTCATGTCACAATTCTTTAAATAGAAAATGTTAAGACTTTGAATTATTCATATTTTTAATGATTTACAGGCATACAGTAGACTTTCAATAACAAAGGCACAAAAGCGAGTTGGTATAAAACCACTTGACATGTAAATAGACCGTATTATAGTTTTATTTCTTATATTTTTCTGCTGTATTTGTTTGCATAAATATAATATTTGCAACCTTGCACAGTACTATAGTAATATTTCTTTTAAAGTGTGTACACTTTTATAAGCACCTGGGATAAAATGTCAGGAAATATGCCTTGTTTTTTCAGACCAACAGTCCAAAACCCAAATGTGCTTGACAATGATAAAATTATCTGTTCCAGCTTCTCAATAATTTTTTGCATCAAAAATGACTTGAAAATTGAATTGATTATTAAAATAGCTGCCAATTATTTTTCTATGGATAGACTAATCAATTAATAATTTTTGCTCTAGAGTTGAACACCTTTCTTTTAAGTTAATTAAGTAGTTTATTGTCCACATGATGAAAAATTGCCTTTGGCTTCACAACTCTGGATTAAAAACAATAAGTGAGCCAAAATGTTGAAGACAACCTTAGTGAGGACAAACAGCAGCATCAACAAACAATGTGGCCAAAGTTTCTCCTAAGAGCCTTTTGATCTGTACTGTATACAACTCCTTCTACCTTTAGATTCTCAGTTCAGGTAAGAATACACTATTTTGGTCCTGATATTCAATAGATATTATGACACTAACATTACGTTAACAAATAGATTTCCATGCATTTGTCACTTGAAACGCGTGGAGGTTATTGCAGGTTATGCACAAGGTTAATTTGTTGCCTCGTATTTTACTGAATGTTTCAGCCATGATAGTACTATCAGACAAAATTGCACGTTCACCTTGCACCACGTGTTAAATAACTAACTAGTAATGCACATGGCCTAATCTGCACATTCTGCACCTGTATGTACTGTAGATATACATCAATGTATATGAGGTCTTGTTATAACCTGTTATACATCCACATGGCAGTTTTGTGCGTAAGTATGTGCAAGCTTCAGGGCATATAGTCCTAATAAAATATGCATATATTGCTGCTTAAAATACTGCTGAAATTGTCAGTTAATGATATATGAGCCCACACTTTCACGTGTTCTTATTTCTATTACATATCTTTGTTTTTTCTTATTAGTTGGCTCATAATGAATCAATAAAATCCTATTATTGTTTGCTGCTGCATCAGTCCATTTTCTGCACTAAGATGCTTATCATATCTCTGATTCATGCTTCTACAAATAAACAGGTGATGAATGAGCTTGGGTTTTTTGTTGGTGGTGGCAGCGCAGACAGATGAGAAAAGAAAGACATGATGTGTTTGAACTACAGCTATGCAAACATCTATTTTGCCTGAGAGTTGTTATTTAGACAAATGTATTGAAGGTGAACTATTAATGCTGATTTTTAGAGTTTGTGTTAATTGTTAAATTGACATTGTTTTACGGAGATTTCACAAGTCAACTGAAACTCCACACTCCTTAAAGGACACCATTTTGGACATTTCTGGCAGGCAGTTAGATGAGAAGATTGATAACACTCTTGTGTCTTTCCATTACATAAATATAAGGCTACAGCCAGCAGGCAGTTAGCTTAGCTTAACACAAAGACAGGAAATGGGGAAACAGCTATACTGGCTCTGGCCAAAGAATACAAAATCCACCTCTAAAGCTCACTAGCCAGAGAGTGAATACGCATATTTTCCAAAATGACAAACCTTTGCCCTGTGGGGTTTTCTTGTAACTAAACAAAGTTTCTTTTTAAATTCAGTGTTAACTCGGATAGGAAGAGGCAAAGCTAAAGCCAAATGATTTTCACCTCAGTGACAGTTATGGAGAATTACAGTGAAAGACCTGAACCTTGGGTGTTATATCGTAATCTGTGAGTGTGTGTCATGGAGATGAATGGTGATTATATTGTGGTGTATTGTCCTTCGCAGTGAGCACTAAACGATGAGATGATGACACGCAGCATAAATCTGCCTCGGCTGTTAGAGCGACTGAGTGGCGCGTGCGTATCTTTTCCTGTGCGTATGTGTGTGTTTACCTCTGTGACATGCAGAGGGCAGCGCAGCAATAGTTAATGACTAGTTGCTAAATGGTGCTATGTGATCCTACATGGTAATGAGAAGGCATTGGTGTGAGGCTAGGGGTGACAATCAGCTCAGCAGAGAGAAACCATGGGGGATGCACAGCTGATACCTGGGTCACACAAGCCTGGAGCGGACTATTTGGCTATTAAGGATGTCTTGTAGGACTTTATCACCATTGTTCCATATAAACACACAATTCAGCCAGTGTGTGTCTGAATCAGCAGGGTAGTGGTGGCATCATCTTTGTTGTTTCATGGTTGCACACTTTTTATTGTAGCTGCAGACTACAATAATGAGTAATTGGAAGATCTGACACAGATTTCGTTGACAGTTATGCAAATGCATGCAACCAACAACTAAATATCCCTTTAAAGCAGCGTGATATCATGGCAGCGCACTTCAGCAGTCACTGGAGCTTTGAGTTGGAATTGCAGCTGGTTATTGTTTGAGGCTCAGCATTGTATCCAACTGGCTCAGCTGGCAACAATGCAAACCTGGAGAGCTTTTATTGAAATATAACTTATGTCCTGTGTCAGAGAGAGAGAGAGAGAGAGAGAGAGAGAGAGAGAGAGAGAGAGAGCTTTGACTGTCACTGGTTTGTGCATTGCAAGATCCTAGTTGTGATAGTTATTGTCATGATACCATACGCGTTAAACACTCCTGCACTCCCATGTGATATATAAATATTGTGAGGGTAACACTTAACAATAACCATCACTAATAAATTGTAAATTGATAGTTAATTCAACTTTAGTTAAGTTATTTTACTGTTAACAAACAATGAAATTATTATTTATAATTATTAGTTATGCTATAATTTGTTATTTTGTTAACTGATTATTATAATACCTTGTAAATTGTTAATAAATACATTATTTAGATAGCTATTATCAGTGCACAAATAATCAAATAATCATCTCTTTTATAGATCACCAAAAAGATTTATTAGGGCCAAATGTATGTTACTTGATGCTTTATAAATCACTTATTATATCATCTGATTATTATAAGCATCAGTTGCAACTTTATAATAACCATCCAAATAATGTTTATAGATGATTTACAAAACAATTTTAACCATTGACAAAATATGAAATATCTATCTATATTTATAAACTAATTATTTTATATTACACTAAACTAATGATAAAGTAACTTAAACTATAACATTACTAATAAGTAAGCATACGAAAATTCATTGTTTAACAGTAAAGTAATACTAAAGTTTAATTACCTTTAATTAAATTAATCAAACTGTGTTTAGGTTTTGCTTATTCGTTTGGTAAAGTTTGATTTAGGTGAAACAACCTTGTATCAATCTCTGTTGTAATCCCATTTTGTGATTCAGTTGAAGAAAACGGGGGACTTTTATGTAAAATCTTGCCAGATAACTCTATTTCTGAATAATTTGTTTCAATGTGTCACCCATCCTTTTTCACGGAAGACATTTTGACCTTACACAGTAGGAAAAGCACCATGTGTAAATAATCAAATTAATGATAGCTGAGTTCCATTTAGCTGCTTGGATTTTAGGGTCCTGGTATTGTGCACGTTGGCTCACTGCCCCTCTCACTGGGACACTTAAATAGAATGGAGCTGTCGTTAATGCTATTAGTAACACCTGTTCTTAATGTCTGCTGTGAGAAAGGTCTACTGATCACTGGGTGCATGCACCAAAAAACATTCTTCAGGCTTTTGCATTTAGGCTCAAAGATACAGAAACATTGTTGGCACAAAATTAATATGTTTTCTGCCACAGTGAAAAGCACTTAAATGTATCGCTCCATCTGTTTATTACATGCCACCTCCAGTTCCTTCCCTTCTCCGCCCCTGGTGCCTCTCTCCTCCTCTCCATCTGTGTGTGTGTTCTCAAGAACCTTTATAGCAGTCAAACTCCTCCTGCTAGTGCCCTTTCTGTCTTCCACCAACACTGTTCCAGGGTTTTTTCTTTGTAAAAAGCAAAATAGGCTATTATTGTGATTTGTAAATAAATTCATCACATATGAGCTTGTGAAACTCAGTCATCATGTTTCCACAAAACCAGGGGTTATAGAGTCAGTCAAAATGCTGGTGCCTGGTTTCCAATTTCCTGAACAGAGAGCTTGTCTATTGTCAGCTTTAAAACTCTCTCTGTTACGCTTGACCCGTAACTTGAAGTGCCAGAAATGGTAGCCATAATTCTGCTAACGGGCTTGACATCCACGGGGCTGTCAGCTAGGAAATAAAAAGAAGCCTTTACCTCGAGGAAAAGGGACCAAGTAGGCCTTTGGTGTGAAAGTACATTAGACCTAAACTGCCAGCTCTATCAGCTTTGAGCATAGAGAAATATTAGCTCTGTTGAGACTGGTGTTAGTGTATGTGTGTCTGTGTCTAGTACTGACTGAAAGACATTACCTACAACACCTTTCAGATGTCGAGAAAGCTTGCTGTGAGTCGAGAATTTCCATCTGACAACAAGCCTGTTTACTATGTTTCACATTTCCATAATTACCCAACCAGACGGGCTAAGAATCTTCATCTTACTTTGTATAAAACATTCCGTAGTCAGTTTTTTTAGAGTTATCTGGTTCATTCCACCAGAGTTATCTGGTGGAATGAAAATGTAAATTTAATGGATTCCTCTGTGTCATTATCTATGTACAAAAGTAGACTTAGAAATGCCCTGCTGTCAAAAACATTTGATTTGGAGAAAAAAAATGATCACTCTTAGAAACAGTTGTTTATACTGAAAGTACGGCAATTACTTCTGTTTCTCTGCAATTTTGTCTTCTTTTTTACTTCTTCAATATAATTCTAAACTTATTTAACATGAAACTATATAACACTGGTACTTAAAATGTACTGGTGATTTTATATGTCTACATTTTACCTTTGCTATGTCCTTTGGGTGTGGTTTTTTATATAAGCCATTACAAGTTTCTACCACACCCTCACATGTTGTTATGTATTTATTTATTTCTTCAATGTGATTTGCATTTATGTGTGTGAAACAAATAAATGATGTCAATGGGTGAATAGCTTCTCTGTGATTATGTTTTTTCTCACTGTCAGACTCTGGAGGTCTGAGGAGAAACAGGTTATTGATTTCTCCTGACATTAGTGCTGATTTCCTCTTTGGTGCTCTGTTGAAATCACCTCAAGTGACGAGTGATTGGCAAAGTACACCGCGCCCTTTTGAATTACAGTTGCTTTCAAACACAATATCAGAAAGTTGTTAGTGTCGAATCAATGTTAGTAAGCAGTATGATTTTTGACGTTATGTTATCCTTTTTCTCCATTTCTTTCTCTGTCACAGATCACATTCTTCATGCTGCTGTCAGCTGTGTGTGTAATGCTCAACCTGGCAGGCTCCATCCTCTCCTGCCAGAACGCTCAGCTGGTCAACTCTTTGGAGGACTGTCAGCTGGTGAGACCAACTGGACCTTAACCCACTCACTCTCCAGTCATTTAATCTGCCTTTCAATTTTTTAGGCTTGAAAACATGTCCTATATCTCTCTGACTTGGCATATATATATATATATATATATATATATATATACATACATTTACATTTACATTTACATACAGTAATAACACACACAGACATTATACAATAATAGTTGGAATCAGGTCAACTTACACTTTCCAGTGCTACCAGTATCTCAGACTTGACTTTAGGTGGTGCAGATTTGCACAGAAGATTTTTTGAATATTTGTGCCTTTATTAAGGCTCAGAGTGCCCCATCAACATAATTCTTATATCCCTGGAACACTGGTACTCTCCTATATATCCATTCATATATAAATAGTTGCTGTATGTTGAAAACCATCCACAACAACAAAACACTTTCAAATTATGTATATGTATGTAATTATTTTTTATTAAAAGCGTTCTAAAATAAGTATGGTACCACTGACATGACACTTGATGGTGTTTCTGAGTAGCCTAACATACTCTAAAAATAATAATACATGGCATTCATCATATCACTAACATCATCCATCAAGACGGTCTTTTTCCTTGTAAATAGTCCTGTATTGCAAACTCCATAACCCCATTTTGAAATACAGGCTTTCTGTTAAAGATTCATAGTCACCGAGCCAAAGTCCACATCATTTAGGTTGTTTTCTCATATGATAGAGCTCCTCCACAGCCACAAAAGTATAAAATACAACTGTTTTCACAAGCTGAGTAGAACTCACCTGTGTGAGATTCCCCTTTAAATGGTGCTTAATATTTAAAAAAAAAAAAAAAAAAAATCAGAAGAGGTACCCAGCAGCTCTCTACACCCTGGCGTTTCCAATGGTAGTGTTACTACATGGAAAACAGGAGAGCACACTTCAAAATAAGTGTATTAAGCTTTTCCTCCTTGCAGCTGGAGATCAGAAGCAGTTGGACACAGAACACTCAGTCTTCACATTTTCATAATGAGATGCTAAGCAGATTTTTTAGCGGAACTTATAGCGCCAGGGTCTCTTCTTTTTTCGTGACTGAAGAAGCCCTTTGTGATTCATCCAGCACCCACCCACTAACCCTACCACTTCCACATTAGAAACAGCTTTTCTCTTTACAAAAGTGGGACCAGTCGAGTAGACCAACTTTACTTTATGTAGCTCCCGAGAGACCCTTCCCCAGTCGTGACTGAAATGCGACGTTCCTCATCTCCTCTCCCCAATGTAATTAACCCATACTTGTTGGGTTCACGTCCTGCTTTCTCTCAATCTGGGACACATAGCAGAGGTATGCTCTACCTCCATCCCTCCCTGGGTACATGTCTCACAGACTCTCTTCTTTTGTTGTACACTTTAGCCATGTGAAGCTGCTTTTTCTCTATCACAATATTGTATTATATTATTTTTTACTGTTTTCACTTGCCTCTTAACAATTAGTTCATGTCAGGAGTAATCCTGAACATTTAAGAACAATACGTCAGAACACCAAGCTCAGGTCTGATCTGTGCGTGTGTTTTTGCATGTGCTTTTGTGTGTGTGTGTGTGTGTGTGTGTGTGTGTGTGTGTGTGTGTGTGTGTGTGTGTGTGTGTGTGTGTGTGTGTGTGTGTGTGTGTGTGTGTATGTGTATGTGTATGTGGCGGGCATGCATGAGTGTGGATGTGTTTTCTTCCCTCCTCCCCCCCAGCTAAAGTTTGATAGCGATGGAGTGTGTGTATGCTGCGAGCTGCAGCATCAGAGTTCGAGCTGCAACAACCTGGGAGAGACGCTGAAGCTGAATCCACTGAGGGACTGCAACACCATACGCCTACGTCTCAAGGTCGGTCGAAGCCAGCATGTGTTTGTATTGTGCTGATGGTGAGAGCTGATGATTTTTTATGAGTTTTCATATGTAACAAATATTCTATATAAGTTAGACTGTGTTCAGACTGCAGGTAAATTAAATTTCATCTATTTATTTATTTACTTATTTGTTTTTTGCAATCCAGAGATGAAAGTCTAGATGTGGGAAACAAATTCAATTTTGCCCAACTTCAAGCCACTTGATTTTTATCTGCAGACGTTTCTCTGTTTTTAGCCAAGCAGCACGGCTCTAGGGATGGCAATGTCAGTCAGTCAGTCAGTCAACCACTTTGGTTCGGACTGAAATATCTCAACTTCTGTTGGATAGACTGCCATGAAATATTGTACAGACATTCATGGTCCCCAGATGATAAAGTCTACTGTTTTTAGTGATCCCCTGCCTTTTCCGCTAGCACCACCATGAGGCTAACTTGTGTTTTTTATTGAAATATCTATATGGTTCAGACATTCATGTTCCCCTAAGGATAAATTGCATCTAATCATATGATTTTTTTTTTTTTTAAATACCTGCAAAACATGACATCCCCTTTAGCCTCAGCTTTACTTTGTGTTTAATTACAAGTTATATATTGTCATATACACAACAATTACAGAGAAGCAGTCATTGGCAATGAAAATCTTATATCTCAGTCTCAGCCTCCCTTTCAACAATGCTCATTATTTTGCATAAAATCATGCAAGTAAAAAAGCAGAGAATCTAAGAATTAAAATATTGGGGTAAAGTATAACATATAAAATAAAATAATATATATTTATGGTAGACAGGTGTACAGTAATTGCAAAATGAATAAACTGAATGTAAACAGGAATGTAGTAAATGTATTTGTAATGAGTCATAAATATAGTCTAAATATACAGAGATGTCAACAGGTTGTAATACAGTAAGTAAAAGTTCAGTGTCAATAAGCAAATGTTAGCATGCTAACACACTAAATGAGGATGATTAACTAGGTAAACATTATACCTGCTAAACATTAGAATAGTCATTGTGAGAATATTAGCATGCTGACTTTAGCATCTAGCTCAAAGCACTGATATATGCACAGCCTCACAGAGCCGCTAACATGGCTATAGACTCTACCACTCTAGTCTTGTTACGTCTCTAATCAAAATGATACCGTTAACTTGAGTAACAGTCAGTAGTCATTTGAAAATAATTGCCTTTAAATTGTTAAAATCATCATGTCTAAACTGATTTCTCCAATTTTCCTTTCTCACTGGGTAACATATCCCATGTGAGAACAGCCAAATGACGTAAAATACAAAACACCAAGAGCGTTCAGTCTCAGATTAATTGGGAAAGAAGTGGAGAATGGCAACAGCATTTGTCTTTCCCCAAGAGGCAGACCTCTTAGTATGCAGTGTGTATCCAGCCTGGGCTGGCTGTAGTTTGCGAGTGCATGATCTCGGTAGATTATCTTGACACAGAGTGTCTGCAGCAATGATGTACAGTATGTGCTACTGTGCCTTTATTGGAGAACGAAAATCAAATCCATGCTTTTTATGACCCTGATTGATTATAAAACATTGATAACCAAATAAAAGACTTCGTAGGATGAAGCATGCTTATGAAAAGAGGAAGGATCAAGCACATTTGTCATTTTTATCATAGCTCATTAAAAGAGATATGGGAACTGGTGCCGTAAACCTTTATTCAGTGCCAAAGAAGTCAGATGTGTTGAGTTATGTCTAAGAGGGCGCTGTCAGTTATCACAGCAGACAGACTGAGTTTTAAACCACCTTAAACCTTAATTTCTCAGGACTAGTTTTTCTCTGTTTAAAAGTTTTGCTTTTTCTTCTCTGCTGCTAATATGTGCCATTCACTCTTTGCACACACATTTCATTTCCATCCAGTTTTTATTTTCCTTATACTGCCTGGGGCCATAAATCATCAGTGGGAAGGAGTATTAAGATAATTTGTGATTTCCTGTAAGGGGCGGATGTGTAACATTGCTGTGTAACTCACTCACCTGTTTGGCTTGAGGCAAAGTATCTTCTAGAGGTTAAATATTATCGTGATCAGGCGTGTTAAACACTTTTCTAGAGGTGTTACATTTCTTTGCCTGGCAGGTTTTATTATGTCATTATGTGCATTGTGATCACAGGGGAAATCACCGTAATGCACCGGCTCACATCTGTATGGCAGATGCATTACCATATCAAAAATTAGCTCAGATAAAGCTGTCATAAATATTTCTTGTCTTAGCCTACTACATGCTCGCAGTTCAACTTGGGAAAACTACATATATACTGTAATAACAACACGGTCTCACAGCAGTTCGTGAAATGGTCACGTTATTTTTAATCTATTGATTCGTGTACACAAACACTATTATCTTGTTTATTTCGTGGTGGTCAGCACGTAATGGGAAGCATCTATACGGAGGTTGGGTTTAGGAAAAGAACAACGGGGAAAGGACACGTCACACGCCAGGACACAATCCGCAGTCTCTGGGGGACGCGCGACAACAACGGGACGGTTGTGTTTAGGAAAAGAAGAACGGGGAAAGGAAACGCCACACGCAGACAACGATCCGCGGCCTCTGTGCGACGCGCGACAACAACAGGGGACGCACGGCAACAAAGGGACGGTTGGGTTTAGGAAAACAACAACGGGGAAACGAAACGCCACACGCGGGCCACGAACCCCAGTCTCTGGGGTGAAAGTCCTGTGTTGTTTGACCTATCCACCACCCCAACAAACCTCCTTACGCGGATTTTCGGCTTTTCATACTACTCGCTACCGTAGTCGTGCTGTGATCACGAAAGATGCTTCCCATTGAAATACATTAGTTTAAAAAATGTGCTCACCACCACGAAATAAACGAGATAAACGTGTCCGCGTACACGAATCAATAGATTAAATAACGTGACCATTTCACGAACTGCCGTGCGACAGAGATACAGACTAGACACACTAGTTTTTGTCAAATGTTTGGCACAGATTACTCTACTTGTCCCAAATCAGCTATTGATTTAGTTGAATCTGTGAGAGAAAACTATCTTACTGGTCATTCAACCTCAAGAATCATTGATTTCCCCCATTCATTGCATTTTCTGCTATTTTTTCTCCTCTGCCTCGTCATCTTCCAAGTAAAGTAAGACCACAGACTGACGATATCCTTCCACGGGAAACGATGGCCATATTCTCAGACATATTCTCAATTTGTATTCTGAGCAAATGTCGAGACGTTAGTCAGAGTCACAGTGAAAGACGTGAGAATGTCTTGCTGGTATCTTTTGTTGGTCTGTCAGCAAGGTTGGATGGTCTGCCAGGGCCCTGTAAGACTGATTAAGCTGTGTACCTGAGTCAAAAGGGATGGGTCTCACTCTCAACTCTTTAGCCTTCAATAACGAAACACTAGTTTTCTTTTGATTACAAAGTCACCGGGTGACCTGTTCATCTAGGAGGACAGTCCACCTGGACCACAGGGCAGAATCTCTTATGTTCTATAATTGTTGTGATGTTCTCTGAAGCTCTATTCAGTTCTATTTGTAGGTCTGACATGAACTTGTGTGAAGGGTCAAGACTCTAGGTATGAGAAAAGCTTTTCCTTTACCACGTGCATTAAGTGGCATTACAGAGCTACAACATCTGCTGCTTCCTGTCATTGGAGATTAGAAAATCTCTGAAGGGCTTGGCTAACAGTCTGGACTGGCCTCCCTGAAACTGCTGCAGGGCTTTCTGAGGGAAGTGCTGCGTTTTCTGCCAGATGCTGTAAAGAGCTGCTTGGACGTCAGCTGAGACTATCAACAGAAATTCCATGTTGGCTGGAGAAAAGCAGGGGGCTGCCCTTTGCTACCGAGAGCCTGTCATACGTTAGAGGGAGCAGCTAGTGGAGGCATGTGTGTAGCTGGTGTCAGCTTGGTCAAGATGTTCACGGTTCAGGAGACAACAGTTGAGTATCAGTGATGTGAAAACCCAATTAAGCCCCCTGTAAGGCTCAGACTGCTATACAATCTGCCACTGTAATGTTGTAATTGTAAAACAACATTTAATATGTAAAATTGTTGAATCTTCACTTCACTCATGTCAGTCTTCACACCTCATGTCAATCTGAGACACAAAATCAGCCATGACACCATGACACACTTTGGAAAAAGGTTAGCTGTAATGTAAAGTGAACGTAATTTGGCATAAATGGGGTAAAAACAGTGATATTAACCTTTAACGCTGCACCACATGGACGTTTTAGCTTTGTTAGTTCTTTACTCCCTTTTAACTATGTAAACTACTGTAATTATTCCTAAGCTAAAAGCAGTTAAAATCTCTAATGACTGGTTGTGATGTCTCATGTTTCAAATGTCAGACAGACTTCTGCTCAGTTCTTCAACACAAAACATGCTCCAAAACGGTTAGCTTCCAAGGAACTGTATTAGTTGTATGTTATTGTTGGTACTGCACAACTTGAACTTCTCTGGTTCCAACTGGCATCAGCTCTGCTTTAACTTCCATCTTACACAGACTCGATCTTTGGCAACTAGTTCCTGGATATCAAACATGTTTGAATAAGTTGCAGGGCTGCCAGCTGATTAATTTTATATCACAAACTTCAAACGATATGAAAGTGAATAATGTGACGTGGTTGGCAAAAAATTGCTGCCTGCTCCTCCTTTAAAAAGTGAAGGTACCTGAGTGGGGGAGACGGCTGTCCTCTCTGCAGATTATCAACAGCCTAATACAAGTGGAGTTTTGTAATAATCTGAGTGACAGGCTGGAAAACACTGTGTGGTAACTGTGGAGCTTCATTTATGACCTTGTGTCCGTAACAAATAGAAAAGGTGTTGTGAGGTTTTCATCCCAGTGCTAAAAGTCTCTCCTGTCCTTGTCTTTAAGGAATTAAATTGTCATATTCATATACATTTTGGGGCAGCTATGTTCAATATTTGCCATGTTGAATGTACTTGTGAATGCTGATATCATTGTGTTTTTGTTCTCCTGTGTGGATGTACAGTATAGGTTGGGGTTGTAGATGTGTGAGCTGGATAATTTGTTTTACTTCCCCTTGTTTTGAGATATTTGAATTAAAGCATCCATAGTCAAAATCTCTGCCATATATTCACACCTTTTCTGCCTTCTCTCCTCCTCCCTCTCATCTGTTCACAGTCTTACACTGTTTAATAATAATAATCCTGATAGAAGTGTTATAGTGATTGTGTACGTGAGTTTATTGTGACAGATGAACCATGAAAACCTTATATAGAAGCATATAGTTTGTAATTGAATCAAACATGCAGCTCACCTAGACCTACACATATATAAATGACATATACTTTTTCTCATTTTGAAGCAGCAATATACTGTAAGCTGCTATCATCCTCTCTCCTCTCAACATGCTCTATGCTAGACAGTTGCTATTCTCAGAGCCAATTACCATGCAGGTGCTATTACTGTTCCTGTTCTCTTCTTCAGTAAATTAATTTATACAGTGCAGTTATTATATATCATTATAGGTTCATTTGTTAGGATGTACAGAACTCATTATGGTTTTAAAAACGGAGCCACTTTAGAATGATTATTTTCTACATTTTAGAAAAATAGCACAAACGGCAGCCTAATGGGACTGCAGCCAGAAGTCTTTTCTCTGATTCAGGGTGCTGGGCTAGTATTTCACCAGCATGCACATTTATTTCTGCTGACAGATTCAATACTTGTGTCCCCTTGCTTTTCACTGCATTGGCATTGAGTGTAAATGTGTTTATGTATATGCTCGTGCTTAACCTCGGGTGTGTATGAGGTTGTTTTTCCTGTTATTGAATTTGTTTGCTAGGCCTCCATGTACGCAGACATTCTAATTCTTTTTATCAGTCTTTAACCTTTTACATTTTATTTATTTAAAACTGGATGTTTGTAGCAGTGTTCTCCCACTGCAGTGCTACCCTGCTGTGCTTTTCTAAACTTGGTTACTTTACTGGTGACGTCAACGCTGTTTGTGTCACCTTCTGTCCTATCTGTGTCTTCTCATTTTTTTTCCACATTCGCCTCTTTTTGTTCTCATATTACACATCTTTAATGTTAATGTAAGTGCTGTTTCTATAATGTTAACTGTCTTCTCTTCCTCCCCTTCTTTCCTACACCCTTGTCATTTCTCTTATTTTTCGTCCTCCTCTCCTTTTGTTCCTCTAACAGTCTCCTCCTCTCCCTCCCCCTCTCCTTTAGGAGTTGCTGTTCAGCGTATGTGCCCTTAACGTCATCTCCACCATTGTGTGTGCTCTAGCAACTGCCATGTGCTGTATGCAGATGGTCTCGACTGATGTGCTTCAGATGGTGAGTGTGATGGAAGCACAGACAACAATGGCTGACTTCATTTTCTTTTCAGTGACCCCCCTGCCAAAATCCAAATATTTTTTTAGTCTGAAGATCAATATCATCAGGTTAGATAATCACACACAGCTCAGGAATGATGTGCCAACCTTTTCCTCCCTTTAAGATAGTGGAGAGTAATGTTTGAGTTTTTGAATCATGTTGAATCATCCTGCTGTTTGGTAAACTAAATTCTAAAGTGAATGTAAAAACACAAAGTGAAGGTCAATTGTCACAGGACCTCTCTCAGTGTCCTCCTGCATCGCAAAAAAAACATGTTGGATTTGAAGATAACTGTTTAACATCTCACTGGATTCTTTTCCTCAAAGGTACACCGTCCTCACTGTGACCCTCTTTTGTCATTTTATGTGGAACAATGAAAATATCACCAACAGCCAAATGCTTTCAGTCACGAGGGAAATTAGCATGGCCAAGCTCCCTTTGTTTTTTCACAACAACAAAAGTTATTTCATGGCTCTAAACACATCAGCAACTGGAAATGTAGAGCAACACTTCCAACTGGATACCACAAATAGCTTCGCAATAATATTTGATTCAAGAACCTTTTACACATTTACACATTATTATACATGCAAACAATGTTGTTTACTTAGCTAGTAAAATAAATTAAGTATAACTCAGAGTACAGCAAACAGACGTTACATTAGTTTCATCTCCATGTGAGTCACTAGACCATAAAAACCCATATTCAAATCAGACCTGCTCATGGTGATGAAGTTGTAGAGAATTATCCACAGAATCTGCAGTTCCTCTCAGCTCTATGGTGCTTTTTTAAATCTTAAATCTAGCCTCAGACGGTAGCTGTTGACATAAAGAAATATCTGACAAACCTATTGTTATATGAGTACCTGCCCAGCACAAAACAGCAGACAGACAAAGTTAGTGACCAGCTGGTGAATATAGTGGAGCATTTAGCTGTTAAAGAGCCAGATATTTCCCTCAGGAGTTGGTGGAGACCAAAACAGAGCTAAAAGGAGAATTAATATTGACTTACCTTCACCTGGTGTTTAGAAACAGGACTCTGTGAATGATAATGTTACTCCATGTCTGCTGGATATGTACATATTAACTTTACAATGTGATTATAATATGTCTGTGTTGTGTTTATATCTTGTTTCTGCCCACAGTTGGCAAGAAATAGCAGTTTTAAACAGTTATAACTACATAGATGAATACTTTTTAGATCCGTGGGACAGGACCATAGATATAATGCTGTTACTCTTTTATATCTGTGACTATTTAAGAAGAGACAGACAGATGATAAAAATAAATACATCCAAAGTTTTTTAAATTATACAGCAATTAAAAATGGTACTGAAACATCATTCTCACGATGACATAAAGACTTAATTCCCTGTCGTTCCTGCTTCATTGGCCCAATTTCAGATGATCAAAGCTGTAGACACATTGTTCTCAAAGCATCTTACTGTCTAGACCTGTGGAGATCTGTTAATTAATGATATTGATCAATGATTTAGGCACAGTTATTGTTCATGTTTGTTTTATTTTATGTATGTACACTACATGAATGTATGAAAGTAAAAAATGACAGTACACCAAAGCAGACATGCACACCAGCAGAACAACTTCTATAAATTGAAGTGGCTGAATGTGGTGGCATCTGACTATTGATTCACAGAGAGAAAAGGCAAGGCAAGTTTTTTTTGTATAGCACCTATCAACATCAAGGCAATTCAAAATGCTTTACACAAGACAGAGAGACATTAAGAAAAAATATAAAAGAAACATGAGGCAATATATAAAAATAAACGAGTAAAACAAAATAGAATAGAAGGTGAAAAGAAGCTAAAATAGAATAGAAGGTGAAAACAAGCTAAAATAGAATACGACAAATCAAACAGCAGAATAAGTCAAAGATAAAGAACAACCGCATTGTGTCTTATCTCCAACAGTCTCGCAGAGTTTCCAAGAGTGGCTTTGTTTTCCAATTTACACAAGAGGTGTTAACCTTTTATTTAGCTCAGTAAATGTAGCCAAGTCAATAGCAACAGTGGCAGCCTGGAGATTAGAAAACCAGGCTGGCTGTGACTGGAAAGTTGTACCACTTAGAAACCTTTGAATGAGGAAAATAAATGAGCAGCGCTATCAGAGCTGCTGTTGAGGTGCCCCTGAGCAAGGCACTTGACTCAAGCTGTAGTGAAACTTGTTCAGTGACCAACAACCAGAGATGGGAATAACTGCTTGAAGTAACAGCAGAGAGCAGACAGGTGTTGTGAAAATTTGTTCAGCCATGCATGGATACATTATGGTCTAAAATAATGAATAAACAACTAATAACTCGGCACCATATGTAAGAAAAGCCTGATAATGGTTGTTGTTATTTTGTGTTTCAGTTCATGCCTCACAGGGCGCGAGCTCTAAATGCTGACTGTATGACCCCCCATGGAACCATCCTCCATCAAACACTGGATTTTGATGAGTTTATTCCTCCCATTCCACCACCACCATACTACCCCCCGGAGTACACCTGCACCCCCTCAATGGATGGACAGAGGTGAGAGGCAGAATACTACTCATCAGCATCACATCTTCTCTTCTCTAACACAAAGTGCTCAGTGCTCCCCAAACTCTGGTACCGATGTATCTTGTGGGATATGTGGATACTTTAAGGGAATACACAATACAAATTTTAATTTGCTAACAAAATTTACAAGACACTGTAATTATACACAATATTCTACTTGTAATAAATGCCTTGTAGCCCAAATACTTTGGCCAATTCCGTATTTTTTTGTTAAATTTTCAATGACAATTGACACTGTATCATTTAATTTAGTCTACTTAGTGGAAAACTCTGGTTGTTGCTGTTTATTACAATACAAAACAATACAATGCAGCTGTTTTGTCCAACAAGGTGGAAATTGACACATTAATGACATCCTATAAAACATTTGTGACATCAGATTCAAACAACTATCAATGATATGCAAAGTGCAGGGCAATCCAGAAAATCCTAATATTTGTTATATCAAGTGAAACCCTAACTACAGGTTGTTTGCAGTGAGTATAAGTTACTGATTGCAGTAGAAATCAATGTTTAAATAAAATAAAAAAAATAAAAAATATATATATATATATATATATATATATATATATATATATATATATATATATATATATATATATATAGATTTTTTTTTTTTTTTTTTTCCTTTTGCCTATAAGGCACCATAAAGCTCCCAGATGAAAGCAATTGAAATTTGGTATCAAGGCGCTGCATGTTCTCCAAAATACATTGGGCATTCTTTCTGGGATTTTGTTTTTATTAAATTGATTTTAAGAATTTATTGAAAAATCCGATGTTGCATTGCAGAGACCCATCTCAAAAGGTTCTGCAATATTTATTGAAACTAGAATTCTGCTGGTTACTGCAAGTGATCAGTAGTTCAGGTTACTGTACCTGACTCAGTGCCCCCTCCCTCCCCACATACTAGCACACATACTGTATATTTAAGATTCTCCAGGATTCATTTTTTTGTAGCCTATAGCTGTACATTCCTACCTGCTCCTCCACAGACACCTGATATAAATCAGATATTTGAGATCCATACGTGATGTAAAAGTGGTCATAATTGGAAAAAGGAGCAGCAATGAGTGCAACGTTAATCAAAAAATGTATTCTAGATCTGATAGGTCAGGTACTGAAGGGAAAGTTTTGGGGGGCTCAAAGTCCCCTAGGACACACAACAAAAAAAGGATAGAAGACATTTACTTTGGGAGGAGCTCAGAGAATGAAGTCTATTATATATTTTTGTTGGTTTGGTACAGTAACTGTCAGTTAAGCAGTTTTGTCAAATAAAAACTGCTTTTTATTTCATGTAGACCACGCCAGAATCTTTTATGAGATGCCAAAGACAAATCCAAATCCATCATATTAAGCAGCTGTGGCATGTGTCTGACTGTGACCAGCACATGTGGTATTATCATCCATGGTCAGCTCAGAGCATTCCCTCCATTAAGCAGTGGTGACATATGTTATGCTAAGCTGTTGTAAAAGATCGGTGGACCTCTCCCTCATCATTCTCTCCATTTTCTCAGTCTTGCCAGAGAGAGTGCTGCTTCTGTAGCCATTTGGCAGGAAGCCACATCTGTTTGTCAATTATGCCATAAATATAAACAAGGCAGAGGAAGCATTTATGGTGTCCCTGCCCAGGGCCAGGGATGTGTCATGACATCATCATGCCTCGGATGATTAGTGGAAACTCTCAGGTTGTATTTCATGCTCCGCCACTTTAGAGGAGAACGGGGTTGTAATTAAAAGATATGACTGCACGCATGGCTGCTTATTCTTAATTGGCACCACATGAAACAGTGGTGGTGCACATAGAATAATACTATACCCATATGTATAGTTTGGATTGGAGTGTTGGGGACGAGGATATTTTTCATCCTTTCTTTCTTAATGTTTTTATTAGACAATATTACAATAATATATTTTGATAGGATGGATTCAGACTTGCTGTGTCAGTTTCTTAAACATTTTTCACTGTGTGACTGGCTCAGAGAACTCGCCAATCTTTGTATTCCAGTTATTCGAGATAGGAATTTGATTTTTTTGTTTACTGTTTGATTGAAACTCTGATGTCATGCCCCCGACAGAGGCCTGCACCTGGATTTTCCCCATTCTCCCTTCAGTGCCATCTATGGTGTGCCCATCAACAGCCCAGGGACACTGTACCCAACTGACCTGCCACCTCCATATGAGTCTGTTGTGGGCCAGACCCCTGCCAGCCAGGTGAGAACAATTGGCCCTTAAACAACACTGTCTCCATGTCGTCTTGGACTTAACTGTACATTAATTTCTTTGTTTCAAAGGGACCAGGCCAAGGTCAATTACCTTCTTTAATCTAAAACATTAATACATTTTACATATATGCAGTAGGAGTAACAATACTAAGAGTCTACAGACATTCTAGCAGCTCTGTGAGACTGTACTGTTTGGCACATCAATGTTTTGAGCTAAATGCTAACATCAGCATGATATAACATGCTCACAATGACAATGCTAACATGCTGATGTTTAGCAGATATGTTTACCATGTTCACCATCTTAGTTAATTGTGTTAGCATGCTAAGATTAGCTAATTAGCAGTAAACACAAAGTACAGCTGAGGCTTCTGGGGATGTCATTAGTTTTGCAGGTGTTTGGCCATAAACCAAAGCAGGGAAATTGTTAGTTGCAGTTGCTCACAGTCAAGGTAAAAAAAAAAGAGTAAGAAAAAAAGATAGTCGATAAGTGTATAAAGTAACATAGCTACATTGCAAGAAATAAAAAGTTAAGCAGAAGTAAAGTGAGATTATGTTAAAAAGTAAGAAAACAGGACTGTATCCAGGATTTTAGCATTATAGAGGTCCACATTTAGTTATTATTCCCCTGACCTAAATTTGCACATTCTAAGACATTTGGAGAGCAACTATTGTATAACAGTAGCTTCAAAATCCTGGGGAAATTTGACCTGATGATGGCACTAGATGAAAAGTCAGAGGATCACCAAAGTGATTACAAATCATCCCCTAGGGTAACATACCATATTTCATGATAATAACAATAGTTTTTGAGACACTTCACTCAAAACCTTAATGTCAACTTTATAGTGGTGCTAGAGGAAAAGTCAGGTGATATATGTCATTAGGATTTATCCTCTGGGGACCATGATTGTCTGCACAAAATGTCATGGCAATCTATCCAGTAGTGGTTGAGATATTTCCATCTGGACCAAAGGTGATGGACCAACTGATGGACCAACATTATCATCCCCTAAAACCATTATTTTAAATGTAACTTTTGGCATTTGGCCATTATTTGATAGTAAAGAGGGTGACAGAGAGAGAGAGAGAGAGAGAGAGAGAGAGAGAGAGAGAGAGAGAGAGAGAGAGGGTCTTAATATAAAAGGTAATTAACCAACTCGACCAACTTGTCAGATGTTTTTCTTGAAATGGCTTTTTTCTTTACTGTATCAAAATGTTATTGCTACTGTGCAGGCCCACCTAGGTCAAAGGGTACAGAGATGGCCCTGGCCCAAGGCCCAAGGCCCAGGATCGGGCAATGCAAAGGTCTATGGTGCTGGAGTGGGAATGGATGAGGGGCCCAACTTGGAGAGAAAAAATGTCCAAAATTCCTAATGGCTGGCCTGCTACTGTGTTAATCTTGTGTCTGCATTTTAAAATGTTGTCTGTCAGTTTCATCCGAGTATTTATCTGCTGTTTCAGATTTACTGAGGCGGTCTCCCTTGTTGAACTGATCACAGCTTTTTTCAGGCTGAGGCTTCACTGCTTCTTATTGTTCACAGCTAAAAATAACGGTCTAATGTCAGCAAATCCTTTTATCTTCCATTATATTAGCAACATACTTTTACAGCTGAGGCTTTCAATTTTCTATTTCCATTATACATGTTTAATCCATGCTTATCTTCACAGTGTCCTTCAAGTAGGAATCAGCAAAGGGTTTCCTCACCTGCAATAGATTAGCAGGGGTTGCTGTGAATAACTAATGGAAGCGGGCAGTGATCAATTGATTGTATGCGAGAACAGTCATTGGGCAGAAGAAACTCAGCTGATGATTTTAGGCTAAAGACCCTGCATGTTGTAATGTTATATAAACGTATATGTATTATATACTGTACCTTTAAAAGCACATGAGTACATCTTATTGAAGCTTCTTATTCAACTCTAAATTATACAGTAGTTTCCTCTAGAGTGAGAATTTTTTTTCTGTTAGTGTTGTGGTCTCATAGAGCCCTCTACAGACCAACTGTGGTGTTGACGGTTAGGTGATACACAGCTGCTTTTATGCAATACATACAGTACATACAAAATATCCAGCATTTTCTTTATCCACTCAATTCATTTTATGCAAAGAGTGCTGGTATGTTGTCCATCTCCACTAATAATTTCCTCTTCACAGGTCACCACCAGCATAGAGCAGCAGGCCACTGAATCCAGTCTGTGTGAAAGAAACACGACTGCAAGACTCAGCACTCAGGGTAAAGACAGCTAAGACTGCAGTGAACATTGCAGAGGATTGTCAATTGTCTTTATCTATTAGTAGTCATGGTGATGATACTTTTTCCCCATGTTCTCAGCCTCAGTGGACAGTGCGTCACTGATGGTGTCGGAGGTGGCTGATCCGGACCAGACTTGTTCCTCAGAGGACTTGTGCTCCCTGGAGGTCCAGGGCTCTGACTCCTCTCCCTATGGCATGCCCCACACTGCCCCCATCGATGGAAGCTGCCCCAGCCTGGAACTTTGTACACGTGGCCATCGTGGCCTGCCTAACACTGATGCCCGCCCCAGTGATACAGGTTACAGTGAGTCGTCACACACCCAGGAGTCTCTGGAGCGCTCTCCAGACTGGTCCTCAGAAAACTTTAGCAATCTGGAGGATTCCACGGACAACACACATCCATGTGAGGAACTCAGAGCTGCAAATCACATATATGACGAGCTTGCATCAGCCAAACATTTACCAGAGGAGCCTAAAGCATCAACACACTCCCTCATTAAGGCACGAATGATGAGCCGGAAGCTCACACTGCCTGTCACTCTCCCCCCGCCACCTCAGCCCTGCTCCCCCACCTCTGTGGCCTCCTCTGGTGGAACTTCAGGCATCAGCCCTATGGCTCCTTCTCCTTCCCCTTCTCCTCCTAGCAGGCCACGCGGCCCCAGGCTGTGTTTCAGTGTTTGGTCACCCTCCTCCACATCGCAACCGCCCTCTACCTCAGCCCAAAGCGGTAACTCGCCCTCAGAGAGGCCCCGGGTGCTCCGAGCAGCCAGGAGGTACCGAAAACTGGCACGCATAGTCCGTTCCACCAGTGACCCCATCTCCTGCTCCTCTACAACAGGAAGTGAGTGCAGCAAGAATGTCACACATAACTTATACTACAGCTTAAATACTCCATCTAAATATGACAAGAGTAATCAGCCTTTTAGAGCTTAAATGATTAGCCAACTAATCCATCATTCTTGAGTCATATTTTGTGCAAAAATATCCAAACATTCTTTGGTTCCAGATCCTCTAATGTGAGCAGTGTGTGTGTGTGTGTTTTATATCATTGTAAACTGAATATCACTGGGTTTTTGACTGTTGAGTGGACAAAACAAGACATTTGAAGACATCACCTTGGACTCTGAGAACTTGACAGTTTATGGACTAAACAATGAATTTATAGGAAAAAAATAATCAGCAGATTCATTGATAATGAAACTAATCATTAGTGGCAGCCCTAAAGCCTTTCATTGTCTGTAAGCAATGGTGTATCACTAAACAGCTTGTGCCTGCTTTGTTGAATCCACACTAAGGTTCTTGTCTCCCTCTACAGGAGAAAATTGTGGCTGCTCCTCTGCAAATAACCCTGCTGCTGAAGATTCAACTCACACTTCACCAGAGCAAGGTACCATCATAAAAACTGTAAATTCAAGTAATGTCTGCTACTTAAAGCATTCACATCCTATTTCGTAAAACAATTAGACCTGAAGAAAATACTGGCAGCGTTGAGAGCTAATTTAACAAACTTTATTAAAACAAATGTTAGTTATCGTCACTGTCCTGTGAAACATTAAGTATCTCCAAATTGGGTGATGTTTAGTTTTTTGATAAATTGAAGGACTAAACATTCCTTAAATACATAATTTAAACCCCCACTGGGCCAATTAGATTATCTAAAAAAATGCATTATTAAAAAACTGGAAACAAATGAAATCCTAAACCAATTATAAATGAGCTGATAATGAAAATGTGTTACGTCAGTGACACAGAAAACTGTGATTTCACTTTAGCCAGAGCACTAAATCCACAGGTATTAGCCTTGATTTTAAGAATTATATGGGACTTAATGTGTTTTTCTTCTCTGTTTTTCATCTTCAGAGCCAGCAGACGTTACATCAGGCGTAGTTGGAGCTAAACCCAGTCACACAAGTGTCAGGAAGCAGCAAAAGGAGGGCAGGAAAGTTGACATCCACCTTAAACCCCATGCCCTGCACACACACTCCTCCCACGAACGCCCACACTCCCTGGCTGACTTTAAGATGTACAAAGACACCAAAGTACTGGTGGCCAAGTTCCTGGAGCATTCGAGCTGCAGTCTACCTCCTGAAGTCCAGCAAGTTGTCAACAACATCAAGTGTGTCATCAAGTCGGATGAGAAACACATGGAGGAGGCCATTTTTAGTGCCAATGTCATAGATCAGGTAACTGAATTAGACAGTGTATAATGTTCAGTGATAGTTTAAGGCAAGTTTCTGGTTTTATTGGTGAGCATCAACGTACAAGACTATAAGTAGACATCAGGCTAAGAGCCCTGCGAGGCAGTAATTACACACCAGAAAACAATCATGATGGATGAAAATGGATGGTTCAATCACATCATTGTTATGTTAAAACAAACAAAATAGACAACTAGCAACGTGGGTCTCTCTTTCATTCTCGGCTAATATGTTTTGTTGCACAGGTGATGACCCAGCGCATCATTGGCAGTCCTAGGAAGCGTGGCCACGAGGATCTTCACCTTCAGAGCTGCGGTGCTTTGAGTTCGTCCCCTTCCATGCGCCGTCCAAAACACCTCCCACAAACAACGAGCGGCTCCACCAACCCACTGGACTCCCCCTCCTCTGAACAAATCCTTGAGTGCAAAGAAACTATTCTTTGACCACTCTCGCAACAAGGACTTGGGTCAAAACTCTGAGGGCATTTCAGGGTGCTGGTGTTGCAGCCACACTGTGCTGTGCACAGATGTAGATGTCTGTAGAGTAATGGATGACTCTTCCAGAATTGGAAGATCATTTATTTTCACAGTGTGACTGCAGCACAGGAAAACTGAAATGGTTGCATACTGTATCCCTAGTGCCCTTTGAGACCGTGCCAAGTCATCAGCAGAAATGGTAGCAAACTCAAACTGAGCCTGCCAGTGTCTGTAGTGGCTTCTTTCTCATCAGAAAAACAAAAGAATGTTTCTCCCTCAGGGGATCTGATCTTTTCTACTGAGTTTCATCTCCTAAAAAAAGAAAGTAAGTTTGGATCTGTGACTCAAAGAAAAAGGATATTGTGTTATCAGTATTCTTCTTGTCCTCATAAGAAACAGAAAGAAATATGTTTGTATTAAACTGTGAACTGAACGGACTGGTCATTACTAGCCATTGTTTGCAGACTTTGTGGAACTGTTACTGATAGGGTGGTGGTGAATATTTTGTGGTGCCGCTGGTTCAAGAACATCACAGATGTGGATTGTTTAACTTACCTCATTGTGTTATAATTCTTATCAGTGTTACAATAAAATATGAGTTTGTATCTTGTGGTTTGTGTTCTTATTTCAGTGAATGTTTCTGGATCATGTATGTCGGTCTGTGTGCGTTAGCATTTTAAAAATTTGGTCACCTCAAACACGACTGGCCAAAATAATAGAAACATTGGACAAATGCCTTTCCATAAATATCAATTTGGTGAAGATAATGTGTTTGTTTCTGTTAATTCAAGTTTGTGATGTTGTAGTTGGTAGTGTTGTTTAATTAACAGGGCTTAATGCTAACTTTTTAAAGTAGTTGCCGGCTTGGCAACCAGGCAGTTTGTGTCTTTTAGTTCATAGCTTTAGCAGCAGACGGTTTGCAGTGGTGGAGGAAGTACTGAATCTCAGTACTTAAGTATAAGTACAAATAACCAGAGACATATTTACTTTAGTAAAAGTAGAAGTACCACAATGACAACCCTACTTAAGTAAAAAGTACCTGATTTTAAATGTACCTTAAGTATAAAAAGTAAAAGTACTTGCAACAGATTTATTCTCTTAATCCTCTGCATATTACCATTTTAAATGGTACCATTTGAAATGGTAATATGCAAATAGAAAAAAAAGTCGGTTAGTTCGTTAGTTTGCACCTTGGTCAGTGAGGGCACTGTGTCTAGCGACCCGTGATTTACAAAGGGTGCTGAGCTTCGACAGTATCCATACTGTCCACTACCACAAACAAGGCTTGGCTTTAAAAAAAAAGTTCCTATCCTAACCAGCATAAAACGGAAATATGTTGTTAGAATAGGAATGCGGTTGGTTTTATTCATGGATGTATTTTAAGACGGTTTTATTTCCTTTAAAGCGTAACTCTCGCAAAAATGCAACCTAGGGTCTTTTTGTGAATGTGCCCGAGTCAAACTTTCGTTTAAAAGCATATTTAGGACGGAAGCGCCACTTTTAAGATTTACCGTATTGTCGTTTTTCGGCCTTTTGAATGGGAGTGTTAGGGGCACTTTTATGCTAGCCTCAAAATAGCTATTTTTAAAACACTAAGAAGGCTCGACACAACATGAAACTTTGCTCGAAGTATCATCAGGGGCTCTACACCTTAACGAAAGTGTTGAGAACATTGTTTGTATACCCAGAGTTTAGTAAAAAAAGAAAGGTTTTGAACAACTCACCGTAGCGCTTGTTGTTTCCGGCCGCTACCACTTTATCAGTCAAAACGAGTCAATATCAAAACAAGTAGCCACAGATTTAGTATATCCCTTGTGCACCGGTGTAGTTAAGGTGAAGAGCCCCTGGTGATACTTCGAGCAAAGTTTCATGTTGTGTCGAGCCTTCTTAGTGTTTAAAAAATAGTGATTTTGAGGCTAGCATAAAAGTGCCCCTAGCACTCCCATTCAAAAGGCCATCTGACCGAAAAACGAGAATACGGTCAATCTTAAAAGTGGCGCTTCCGTCCTAAATATGCGAGAGTTACGCTTTAACCATGGGAGCGTAAGCAAATAAAGTGTGTGAAGCAGCGGAAATGGGGAGGTGGATGTGAAGAGGTCCAGCCAAATAAATAACATATGAACGCGTCTTACGCAGCCTAGCGGAGAAGTAAACAATGCTGTGGAGAGAAATAGATGGCAAGTATGATTTAAAAAAAGGAATAATAAAAAACAAACATTTTCATTTTCACTTTTACCGGAGGCTGTACCGAGGGTCAGTGGCGCTGTGCCCGGGCTCTGGAGCACCAGAGCCGGCTTGGAAGCCGATGAAGGATCGGCGGTGCCCCATATATATCTATGGCAACCAAACTTCACTGGTGAGACAAACGTGTGACGGTCAGGAAGACGTTTTGGCAGGGGGGAAAAACTGATCAGAAAATGTAACGAAAATGTAACAGAAAAGAAAGAAAGAAAAATGATTTTGTAGTATTTGTACTTCGTTACATTCCACCACTGGATGGTTGTACGTCCCGGTGTTGGAATACTCTACAGTGAAATACAGTCACTTTTACACCGTTTAGCTGTCAGCATTTTAACCGTGTTTAATCCAGTTACTACTGTAGCTAACAGTAGGATAATGTTACCTGCTGCCAAGGGTATGGAAAGCCAAACAGTTCAAATACACATGATTTGTTTACGTGTTGTTTACGTGTGAAAAATCACGTGTATTTTACTGTTTGGCTTTCCATATATTCCTGTCAGCTATCAGCTCGTGCTTCAGGAACGTGATGAAAAGTTTGTTTGGTATATTCAGCAATCATGTTACGTTAGAAGCAGCAAAAAGTGAACCGCAGCCCAAGCTGGTAAACCTCCCCCACCCCTGCTGCTGTCCATAGCGTGTCAACAGTCTGCTGCGTGCTGCACCAGCAGTTTATTGTTCGTCCGCTTAGTTTTATTTTTAATATTTACAGAGGTGGAAAGAATCCAGATAGGCCTTAATTAATTCGTGTGTGTAGGCTACCTAGCATTGGTATACAGCACCAGTTAGTCAATGCACATTGCTGACAGCAATTTGAGGAGAGGTGTTAATATGATATATATATATATATATATATATATATATATATATATATAATATTATATTATATAATATAATAATATATAATAATAATAATAATAATAATAATAATAATAATAATAATAATATATATTATAAAATATTAATAAAATCAGGCAGCAAATCTTTAAGTAAATTACATAAGATTGTATGAAGACAGGTTATGGGTTAGATTTAAAATGTAATTTCCCCTTGGGGGATTAATAAAGTATATGTCTACAGGACAAAAAATTGCTTCCTCGTGGTGCTTTTCCTTTTAATATTACATATTTTCTTTTTCGCTACACAAAGAGAAAACACATTTTATCCGCTGCCGCTGATATTAACCATAGACTGTTATACCCATATAATAATAATAATAATAATAATTATTATTATTATTATAATAATAACAATAATAATAATAATAATAATAATAATAATAATAATAATAATAATAATAACCTGTTATTGAGAAGAAAAGCATGCGCACCAGGCCTGAATTGACTAAATATATTTATTTGATATATAGGCTTTTTTAAGACACATGCAACACTTTATATCAAAAACCCTTATGTCATAATAACTGTAAGTGTTCTTCCAGTCACCATGGATGTATTAAGAAAATCAGTCACCCATGTGCATCCGGTCTTTGGGCACAACTCGCGATATCTAAATTTTTATATATTATATTTTATATATATTTTATATTATAATTATCGCTTTAACCCATACATCCATGCTTTCACCGTGTGACCGATGACTTCCTCTATCTTTAAGCCAGTTTAATATACGTCAAGCATCACATATAAAGGCAATGCAACCAAGAGATGAATAACACGCTTTCTTTGTACTGCTGCTCGATTCGGACCTTTGTTTTGAAATGTCTTTGCGCTTTGATAGCAGAGAGCGGAAGCTGCGCAGACGGATTGCAGCTACCTTCACACAACGCATAAATCATGTTTGGTAGGCAGCGAGAGGTGGAGAGTACAAAGCCTGTGTCCTTAGTTTGTTAGGATTTGGTTAGTTATATTACAATGATTACATCCATTCTCCGCAAGAGGAGACAATACCTTTCTGTCTGACAGTCGCTAATTGTGTTCTCGCATCTACCGTTCTTGCTAGCTAGTGTGAAGTGGTTAGCTGGACAGCGTTTTAACATCAATAGGAGCTAACGTTAACGTCAGGTCGGAATCGAAAATCATCAGTGGTCTTGTTTGACGGCGATTATATGATCAAAATAGCTCCAAACGTCAGTATATGCAGCCCTACGGCGGCTTACCAGAGGACCATGACAAATTACTAGCCGAAGGCCAACGTTAGGCTATATAACGTTAGCTACTAGCTGTATGGTTTGTATTTGCACTCCTCACTGCCACGGTGCCGTGTAGCTGTCCACGTCGAGTGTAGCTAGTCCGCTGTGTTTAACGTTGCCAGCTGAGCTAGGCCACGTCCCTGCGGGCGTATTTCATCTAACCAACTGACATTGGACGAATTGCAGAGAAGATGTCTAGTGTGCGGAAGGAATGTAAAGATCAATAGAAATGTGAAAAGTCTTTAACATTCACGACTGACTGTCTGTGTAGTGTTTGCTTTTTCGACTGGTTGCCGCATATACACGGCATGTCACGTAGACGGATGTGTTTTACAGCGGGAGACTACTCTCATTGAGCTCTGTAGGTTGCGGTAACAACCTGAAGGAACGTTGCACTTTGTTTTTGAAATGGTTGGGTTTGGTGCAAACCGACGGGGAGGCCGCCTCCCGTCCTTCATCCTCATCTTCTTGATGTTGATCATCGCCATACTGTCTTTCAACTACTGGACGGTGTCCAACAAGCACAGCCACTTGCTGGATGAGCTGGCGGAGGTACAGACGCAGGTGAAGCGCACGGACGCGGCGCGGAACCGCCTGGAGAAGCGGAACTCAGAGCTGATGATGCAGGTGGACACGAACAGGAAGCAGATCGACCAAAAGGATGGAGACTACAGCGTCCTGGAGGGCAAGCTGCAGGCCCGGGAGGCGTTCATCAAAAAGTGCACTGATGAAAAGGTAGAGTAGCAGCTGATCCCAACCCCGGTTGTATTTCACTGATACTGTATTAACTGAAATCTAGTAGTAGGAGAATGATCAGAGGATACACGTTATGCTACACGTAGAAACGGTTTCACAGACTGGGATAAGACCTCTGACTAAACCATTCTCAGGTAAAGCTAGGTGACAATAACACAGTAGCAAAGTCAAGCATCATAGTGGGTTTTTAGACTCTAGCTCTGTATCAATCGTGTGTCTATATTTCGGTTATGACTGTAAAGGGTTAATGCTCTCAAACAATATTTAATCTAGGGGTGGGTGGTGGGGTGCACAAATAGTAATGGATATGTGGAGACAAAGCAGGTTCATTGCTCATTTCAGTTAAGTTAATAAAGGTATCACATAACTGATCACATATTACAATAACCTAAATCATCACACCACATTTAGTATTGTCACAATATCTACATTACGTTGCTGTGATCTCCCCACTCTATATCAGATGGAGCATGTACATGGAAACCTGGATAACTCATGATGGAGGGAAATCATTGTATCTACTCTAAAGAGGCATGGTGATGGAGTCAGTATAAAGAGGGCAATGGTTGGTCTCCAGTAGTACATGGTACCAAGGCAGATACATCAACTCGTTCTTGGCTGAGAGTCATTCATTCGTCTCAGAACCTGAGTTCTGCTCCACCAACTTTTTTTCTTTAGTACCTCATATCTCTCCCAAGTGTTTTTAATATATATCCCTTTAGTTGTTTTGAAGAAAAACATGTTAAGTGTTATTTCACTGTGCCTATGCCTCTAAGCCACTTAATGTATTTAAGTGTGGCATGTCTGTATGCTCTACAAGGCTATTCCCACCTCCTGCTCTGTGCAGTAGACCAACCAGCAATTCACTATGTTTTGTGTCCCAGCACCCTCTGAACTGTGTGTCCAGCTGCCCTGGGAGACAATCAGACAACAGATGGAGGGGGAGGTTTTCCTGTTATTTGTATTCAGTCTGACATGCTTATTTCTCTTGGACAGGCTTACATTTGTTTAACTTATGGTTATCCTATGTGTGGTGTGGCGTAGCAGTCAAACCACTGCTGCTCTTCAATGTCCATCCAGTAGAACTAAACTAGGACACATAAGACATCATTTTGAATAAAAACAGAAGATGACTTTATGACTTTCTGCAAGATTACTGGCTAATTGTGAGAAAAGGTTAGATCCTGAATAGACAAACGTATCACTACCCATTGATAATTAATGAGTTGTACACTTAATAAACACTTTGTTTTGCTCAACATCAGCTGACAAGCTGTCCTTGACTACGACACATCAAGCTTCCTCCCATCTTTTTGAGTGGAGGTAGTTACTTTGTGACCAGGGAGATAATGCTGCTTATAATGAACCACACACATACATAATGGTTATACGTGCTCAGCAAACAAGTTCTGAAATTAAAACCAGCCAGTGAACACCAAAGAACATCCATTAGTACAAAATAATTTTGGATGGCTAAATCAACAAGTGTCATCAGCCTACCTAATAAGGAAAACTTTCATACCGAATCGTTTCTTCTGCTCACCATCACACACTGTGTTTGTGAGCCACAGACCATTTCACGTTTGTATTCCAAAAATGTGTTCATCATTCGTGACACTAAAATCCATTTTGGCATCTAAATAGTTAAACACTGTTACGCTGTTTGTGTAAGAGATGCAACAATTTTTTTCTTGTTGTTGAGACGAGTATAGATGGTCATATGTGGAATAAAGAAGCTTTGTGGTTTCTTGGTGGTAACTTCAGTATCCGGCTCCCTGTTTCCGTAATCAAGATAAGGGTAGGTGTTGAATAGCAGTTGCACCACTCCTTTCTTTTGTCAACAGCCCAACCCTGTTTCAACAGAGATACATGCTATACAGTGAGAGGCCTGCAATGCAGACAAAATAGGGACAGTTGAGTCTTTAATGGCTTCGATACAGTAGGCTATATACAGCCTTGTATCTATTAGGTGCAAGAATGCATCATGTCAGCTTATAGTTCTTCATACAGTCTGTAAACAGTCTGGTCGTGTTGTCGTCTATACAGCCAATGTCAGCAGGCTGCAGGGTGAAGCTGTTAACCACATTTCCTGTACGCTCTTTGCCCTCTGCCTCCTGTCTCAGTCAATTAGAACTCTTTCAAGAACTCCAGACAATCCCAATGGACTCCAAAAGTGACAGGTTTTTGGGAAAAGGAAAAAAAAATCATCATCATCATTGGATTCATAGAAATCTCTTAAACCCCTCCTGTGACACAGCTTACTTCACCACTGTCATTGATATGTTCAGTATGTTATAGTCATTGTTTTACCAAAATATGGCTAAATGCACTTTATTTTCTGTGATACTCTCCCCCCCCCAGGGGTTTCTATTTTCCTGGTCTCTCATACCCTATTTCCACCTGGTATTAAAATCAGATTTGAGTGATCGGATCATAAGTAGACAGCTCTAAGTACAGGTGACAGGACACATTGAGAACGCATTGAGATCCAATCTCATAAACCACATTTGGAGGTGGTCTGAGCTGCATGTGTTCACATTCTTATAGCAGTGAGAATGGGAATGTGTCCTGGGCCACTTTAAAGACCACCTACAGAAACCACTGAGTGAATCATGTGTTTTGGATGTTTTTGGTTCTGTGCTGCCTGCTCTTGGCTGTCAGAGCTCTCTGCAGCACTGTTGCCTTAAAAAGAAAGAATGTTATTTATTTATGTAGGATATTACTACAAAACTTCCCTGCTCTTGTGTCATCTCCTTCTGTAATTTATTAGTCTTGCATTACGAGAGCTACACAGCGCTGTCTGGAGTACGCTGCAAACTGAGGGGTCAAAGCAGCAGCTGAACGGCCAACGGTTTCATTTCCTATAAGTTCTTCACAATAAAAGTCCCCCATTATTTTATTTAAATGCTTTTATTGTGAACCAGCTAAATCAGGAAATGTTAGGTCTTCATCAGCAGTAACGTAACAAGACTCCTATAAGTAAACGTGAAATGTAAAATAAAGCAGTTATAATATAGTAGTCTCGCTTTGCCCTCCTCCAAAGCGCGCTGAAGGAGGGTCTGGCTACTCCACATAGCATTCGGGGATGGGAGGAAAACGTGCTCTGGTTTAATGGTATTTCTTTAAACCAATCAGAATCGTCATGGGCGGCGCTAAGCTCCGCAAAGAGCCGCTGCAAAATTGTAGTGCGAGAGAAAACTCAGATTGAACAGATAGTCTAGCTAGCTGTCTCAATTTACCATGCAGAGATCTGAGGAGCAGTCAACAATGGTCCTCATAAATCCACCGAATTTAAAATTCCAACACAAAGAAAGCGGAAGGAAACAGAAAATGCATGCATCCGGCGGAATTTCCTGCGGCACCGGAGCAATCCCGGAAGTGGAACGTCAAGGATATAGACTATAATATAGAAACTAAACTTCATATGGATAAACAGTGACGGGACTTTAATGTTGCGTTTGGGTCCGACTCCGTAACCGTTGAGCCATGTAGTGTTTTTTCTTTTTGTTGTTTAACAGTAAACGACTTGCAATAAAAAAAGATGTTAGAAGTTATTGTTACATTTTTAAATAAATCATTTACATTTAACCATATAGCCATAGCAATAAACAAGCCTATCTCTAATCTTTATTTTTAAATTTTTTATTTAAGATAAAATACTATTTAAGTTACACTTTTGATAAGAGGACACATCTGCTGTTTTGCACAGTTTATATAAATAAAGGAATATTTTTCAGTTACTTCCTTCTGTTAAAAAAAAAAAGCTATTATTGTATCATTACATTCCTACTCGTTACACAGAAAAACAAGACAAACCTGTGCCCCCTTGTTTTCATTGTACTGTCAACTAATTACTAGTGCTGTCAGTTAAGCGCGTTAACGTTAATGCAAACCCATTTTAACGGCGTCAATTTTTTTATCGCGAGATTAACGTTCTTTTTGGCCTAGCAAACTTTGTAGTTTTTTTCACATGTTGTTGCAACTACTAGTAAGTAGAAAAACAACGCCACACCGGATCTAGCTAGAGCGGAAACAAAATCACAGGCGCGCCGCACACACTTGTTTGGGCTTGCGAGCCGGCCAAAGAGTAGTAGGCTAACGTTACGTTTTGAGTGGATGGCGAGCGCAAGACGCCAAAATGGATGCCAATAAGATTCTGAATGTAAAGTTTACTTTTAAAAAGTTGCCAAATGGTTCCATTAACAAGACCAAAGTGATCTGTGTGTTTTGTCGTTGTGAACTGAGCTATCATCGCAGCACGTCCAGTCTGAAATACCACTTGATGGCCAAGCACACAGCTAGATGCAAATTTTCCAAAAGCACAAAGCAAGCCGATCCACTTTTCCATGTTGAGAAGAGAATTAAAATGAGAAAAAATAATTGGACAAAAAGAAATCTAGGGACATTTAGAATAGATAAAAATGTGCGATTAATTGGGAGTTAACTATGACATTAATGCGATTAATCGCGATTAAATATTTTAATCGTTTGACAGCACTACTAATTACATAACCTGGGAAGGGAAACTCTTAGTAGGCTTTTGTTGTTTAAGGTGTAAAAGAGTTCAAATGTATGTAGCTCTTCTTCAGATAATAAAACTCTTAACTTTTTCTTTCTCTTCTGTACAGATGAAGGTGCAGGGTGATGTCACAGCCCAAATGACAGAAATCCAGCGCCTGAAAGGTACGAGCCTGTCTGGCCAGCAGAGGGCACTCTCCAACACAAAATCCCTCCATAGAGGATTTGTAATCATAGAAAGTGTCTTCTGGAAACATTTCATTTAACACAGGGATCTTCAACAGGGGGTCCAGGACCCCTAGGGGGCCTTCAAATTATTGTTAATTTTTGAAAGTTTTTTCAAAAATGTAAAAAGTCTTAATATGAATCCAACATATTATTAGCAAATACAAATCCCCACTGCTTACTGGCCTATAGTCAAGGTAGTTACTAAGGCCATCCACAGATGTTTGCCACATGTATGTTTAACATTAAACCATGATTTAAAAAAATCAAGCCAACAATTATTAGGCTATTGGAATAGCTTAGTGTTCTATGCAAGAAATGCATGTATAGAGGCTGTAGGCCGCCCTACAAGTTATTGTAGGCCCAGTTTAATATGCAACTTCTATACAATATATTTAGTAGGGGGTCCCTGATCCATCTCTCTTTCAGATAAGGGGTCCTTGGCTAAAAAATGTTGAAGACCCCTGATTTAACAGACAAGAACTGAGTCTCTAAAATATTGTGTATACGTGTTTGTGTTGCTGCAAACAGAGCAGCTTAAGGAGCTGAAGCAGGAGTTCATGAAACAGGAAGAGCAGCTAAGAGAAGTGAAGAAAAATAGCACTACCTTGGAAAGAAAACTGGAGTATGAGAGGTATGTTAAATCTTTACAACTTCTTGTCAGCCTTAGTGATTGCCCTTGGGGTTTTCCCTTCTTCAAGGATCTGTGACATGATGTCTGAAACACTTCTCAAAATATGAACTTGTGCTTCTAATTATCCATTATTATGACAGTTGGTTTTTGAATGGAATAATGGAATATTCACTAATATTTGGTGATATTTATACATAGGTCATTGGTTCTATTCTTAATTTCCTGTTTACTTGCCTTGTTATAAGGCTGATCTGATCCCAGTGATGTTTCACTTATATTGGGTGTCATAAGGTTTTTAGATACTTGGCTCAGTTTTGAAACTAACAAGGAATATGTGTTAACTAGTTTACAGTGTGGACGTCAAATTGCACAACTGAAAGACGAGTATGAAGAAACAAAAAAGACGCTGGAGGAAGAAGCATCAAAGCTAAGACAGGTCAGTATTGATAAAATCTCAACAAACAAGATCATTGTTGTGACTCTTTAGTAAATGGTGAAAGGTTGTGGCCCCTGCCCTCCGGTACGCATTGCATTTATTCAGCACTGAAGCATTTATTCAGTACTCCCAGATTTGTTAACACAGATGTACTGACAGTAGCAGCCAAACTCATTTAATTGCCCTCTGTGTGTCTTTTCCTGTTAAAGCTCTTCTTCTCTCCATTTCCCATATGCTCCTTTTTCTAATTCACCTTTTAATTCTTCAGAGTGTAATGGACGGCCAAAAAGGTGCAGTGGCAGGTAGACATGCAGAGGGAGCACCTGGGGTGGAGATGGTTGGAGAGCGCCATACAGTGGCCACTCACCGGCATGACAGTACAGATTTAAAAGGTACAGTGGACGTGACCGTGTCAACCAAAGGTTTATACTGTCTTAGCTACGCTAAATGTAGTATTTGATTGCTAGCAGAAAATGCACCAGTTGCTCATATAAATCTTTCAAGAATTTAATTGATATCATAATTCAATCTGTCAGTTTCCTGTGTATGTTATTCATGTTATTGTGTAAAAGGGAACCTGTCAAAACAATTGTAACCCATCAACCCACTGCTCAAATCATTTTCCCTTTGCTCTGTTACAGAAGAGATGGGTAAGCCCGGCAGTGATGCTGGCATGCCTGGTATTGAAGACAGTGAGGTGGGAAAAATCGACGATGTGCAATTTGGTAAGCAGTAGCCCTTATAAGTAAGTAATTGTTCGGTTGGCAAACCCAGTGATGTAATGAGTGGCGAAAACTATGTAGAAGGAATATACATTTACTGTGGCATTTTTTAAGGCAGTATTGACAGAATAAGGTAAAGTAAAACAGTAATAAAGATGTTCCCAATGGCAGTGTAGATTGATTTGGTTTTAAATATGGACTTCATTGGCTGCCTTATGATTTTGAATCTGCGACTTGTTGAGAGGACTACAAACCGCTAAGAGTGAGAGAATTAAAGTCAGCCTGTTCAAACACATGAGTTTACCGTTTAAAAACTGGGTCCACTCGCTTGTATGTCACTGAATGTGATGTCTGAAAAACAGCTTTTCTGTCCTTGTGGCAAGTTAAACACCCAAAAATTCTTACTTTCCAAGCTTTCTCACTTTGCCACTCCATTTATCTACAGCCTTGAAGAAACCAGCCATCACTCAGAAGCACGATGAGGCCCCCGACATGGTTGTGGGAGCTGGTGCAGGACCTGGAGTCGGGGCAGCGGATGGCCCCGGGGGCCACGGCCTGTCGCTGGACCAACCCAGGCTCCAGCAGGACCGAGTGGAGGGCCAAGCAGCAGTGGTTGCACCTCCAGCTGTCATCAAACAGGCAGACAAACCCATAGTGTTTGAAGAAGACAACAAGGCGGCTATCAAGGCAGACGAACTGGGAGAACAGCAAAGACAACTTCAAGGTACAGAATGCACCACATCTATTTAATTGGTATTATTTATAATAGTCTGTCTTTTGAGCCTTTAGGCATGCGATAATTCATTATCAGGATTCATTAAAACTTAATTCTTTCAAGTATGTTTATTATTGTCTAGTATATATGTATAGTCAAGTGAAGGCAAGAACAGAGCACTGTTATCTTGGTACACTTTTTAGCAGTTGTTGGAGTCTTGTGTAACATCTTTCAAAACTTCAGGTGTTAAAGAACACAAATGTATTAGGTTTAACACACGTGCTTTATAAATAATAGCGATTATAAAAAGGCATTAATTTGCCTTTGTTTGTGAAGTAGTCATGTTGTAGCTCAGGAGATTTAGTCATAGCAGGTGAGGAGGTGGTTTACAACAGAACCTAACCCTCTCTTATTGTCAGCTCCTGATAATGTCAAGGGTGAGAGCGAACACTTGAAGGGGATTCCTCTTCCCCCCAACCCTGCCCAGGTGCCCAACCCCATCCAGCCTCACCACGCCAAAGACCAAATTCCAGCAGAGCCAGTACACCACCGCCAAAGTGAGTTCCTCCTCAACACTTTGAAAAATATAATACTGTAATTTGCAAGAGAGGTTCTGGTAGGAGGTGTTTTTTTTTTATTATTATTATTATTATTATTATTAACCTGTTGATTTGTGAAGGAGCTGGGGAAAATAACATTACACATGAAAAAGTACAATCACAGCTATTCTTGTTAGCTCTGCCTTTGTGCTTAGCTGCTGCCTGCCAGCTCTCTGTGATGTGTGTCAACACAGAGTAAAATACAATTTGGAGTCATGCCATCTTGTGTGAATTTTGCCCATTACTAACTTGTTACACCCACACTTCTACCTAACACATTTTCATGGAAGTTAGTTGAATGTAAGTCATGTTTGAATATGGCTAGGAGCACTATAAGGGAGGAGAGAGAGGGCTCAGTTGCAGAGGAGAGGAGACACATGACACACACCTGGCTCCCAGATGATCCTATTCCTGCTGCCTGGCTCCTGCTCTGCTGCCTTTTCTCCCTCCCCCTCCTGTTTTCATATGTTCTATTCTTTCATCTCCCTTACATACATCCACCTCCCCTCCTGCAGCTCTGCTGCTTAAAACACTGAATGCATTCCGTTCACGTCTTCGTTCCGTTGTTCTTTTAATTTTCTGCTTTTTGATTTCATTATACTTGCATCCTTTTATGGCAAATTAACACCCAACACCCACCAGATGTCTCGTTTTTGGCAGTGCCTGGTGCTCACTAGACACTTACAGCTCGAAGACACTGCCTGACTCAGAATCTCGTGTCCCACCCAGTGCCAGTGCCAAAAACACATTTGAGTTAAGTTTATTTATGCATTGTGCATATTTTATCAGTATCATATTATCAGTTTTTTTTTATGATTGGCAATTTTAGAAACCTCCAATCAAACAAGTAATTAAAAAAAAAACCATCATATTTAACAAGGTTAAACTGGCCATACAAAACAGGCCTCTGTATCTGAAGCTACATGTTAGAAACACTTAAATGGAGTTAAAAAAAAAACACCACACTGCATCTTTGGCCTTAAGTGGCTTAAAAATGACCCTTGAGTTGAATCACTTGATCAATTGATTGGATTATAAAGATGATTTAAAGCGGTAACTCAATGAGAACTCGGTGCTCTCCAGACTTTAAACAGTCCCTTATTACAAAGGGAACTACATTTGTTTCCACTTGGCTCTCTGCTTTCAAGTCCATGATTGACTTTCATTTACTCTTCAGTAACATGTATGTATCCATTCACCTCATCCTCTTCATGCAATCACTTATTCCTTCATGCATTCATTATGCAGTATTTCACCCATTCCTCCCTGTCTTCCTACAACTGCCTCCGCTTCCCTCCCTTCCTGATGAGGCCCTTTTCTGCCTCCTGCAGGCCGGTTCTTTGATGAGAACGAGTCCCCAGTAGATCCGCAACACGGCTCTAAGCTAGCGGACTACAATGGGGATGATGGTAACGTGGGTGAGTATGAGGCCGACAAGCAGGCCGAGCTGGCCTACAATGAGGAAGAGGATGGTGATGGTGGGGAGGAAGACGTTCAAGGTGAGCCAGGCCGGGGGACTGGACTGCCTGTCCAGATGTGTATCCACCATTCCTCCCTTGCTCCCTCCCTCCACCCCTGTCCTGCTGCCGCCCCCCTGCATTTGTCCCGACAGTTTAGAGTAGCTCACAGTACCCTGAGTTTGGTCCTTGAATCCATAATAAACTACAGATAATTAAGAATCATGACCAAAACACCTTCTGGGTCAAAGCAGGACTGCTATGTATGCAGCTCAGGATGAGTAACTGAATTGTGTCAGGCATTGTTTACTGTGTAGGCACAGTAAACAACCTTTGCACCTTATTCTCCTATGTATGGGGAAAACTTGACCCAGGAACTTACGGTTCTGTGAGAGTAATTGAGTTGCCATCTAGTATTTTCTCTCCTGCCTGTTTCTTTTTAGCTATACCACCTGTCTGTGCTCACCACACATCTGACCCACATCTAGACCAGTAGATAAATATAGCTCACTGTGTTTGTTCATGTGTCTGTGTTCTCCTTGAAATATTGAAATGCATGTACATGTTTTTTTCTTTGTTTTTGTTTCCTGCCATTAATTCCTGATTGCCTATTGGATTTGGAAGAGTGTAACAATACTACATTTGTAGAATGCTATTTTGTTTTTTTGGCTGTGATTTGTAATGTTTATCTGTGTTAAACGGTTTAGTTTATGAACAGTCTGATTTCAATAAAAATCTTGGATGTCCTTGTTTATTATAATGACCAACAAGGAAGCTAATAATATGCTGGATGTAGGAAGCATTCCTACCAAAATTAGATGTATCCTCTCAATACATTTCTTCTACATTGATGCAAAATCAGGCCAATTTTGTACAAAAAGGGCTGCGAGTCCTACACTGTTCACGCAAAATGGACGTGAACATCCTCAAACACCGTTAAAGCTGAAAGTCAGCACTTTAACCTGGAGTCATTGTTTAATTTCATATCCAGTGTGCTGACGTAAATCCAAAATAATGAACAACTAATACTTCCTGACTGCACTGTATGTGAACATTTCTTTTATGGATGTACACTGTAACAGTTTGGAATCAAGCTATTGGTGTGATTGGACTGATAAGGATGACATAGTTAAGATAATTCATATAACTTAATGTAAAAATATAAGTTTTCTTATCTGACAATAGAGTATTGTTACAGCACTTTATTAAGTGTATTGTCTATTATGTAATCTCTAATGTTTGTGTTGCTGTCTTTTTTTTTTCTTCTTTTTTTCCCCAGATGATGATCGAGAAATGCAGGCAGACCGGGCTGTAGATTATGGGAAAAGACATCAAGCCATTGACATTCTTTGAATGGAAACTCTCACAATCATAACTCATCAAAAATATTCAGACCTTACTCTACAGCCAAGGTCTTTTCTTGAGAAAATAGTTTGAACATCAGTATGTTTAAGAATTTATAGAGTGCATCCTCAATGTCATGGACTATTTTGAAAAACAGACATTGCAACTAATGAATTCATTCTGAATAACGTACAATATCACAAAGAAGAAAATAATCATGGCATTGTCCAGAGCTGCTGTTGATTTGCTAATGATTCTAAGTTATGGCAGTAGAGATGATATACTGTACACTGACTGTCGGGTTTTGTTATTTGATACTTGCCTCAGTTCGTAATGGAGTGATCTGAACGAGCCCTGTTGACTCACAGCTGAACTACAAGGTCAAACTATGTTTTTTTTTTTTTTCTACTTTTCTTTTCAGGTTGCTGTTGCTTGATTTAAACAAACTCTTCATCTGAGATGTTTATCAAGACTTATTCAGCATTCTTCTTTCTAACATAATTTTGGGACTTTTACATGGAAGACCATTTTTTCATTTACAGGAGTTGGAATAGATTGCAAATGCCAAGGACTTTGCTTATGGCCTATTAAATCATTTTCTTTCTTTGTGACAGACACTCGAAAGTGCTCCTCGTTCTGTTTTTTGTTTTTTTAAATAATGCCATTGCATGCATTTGAAACTTTTTATTAATCAAACAGCAAAATACTGATGCTTAAGCAATACTTAGAGCGACGTAGGTATCCTCCACAGTGTGCAAAGAATAACCAAGCATATATAGAACTGACATACTGTACACATGCTTCCATTAATGAGGTCTCTTGTACATAAAGTAGTTGAACTGTTACCATTTGTACTGAGGAAACCTAATGCCTCATCTTTTAGGAAAATCCGTGAAAATGAAATCCGTTCTGTTTGTGCAGCCAGGAAAATTTCTCATGGGATGGCACATTGAATGTAATTTAATTTTATTAAAGGTGATGCTTCGTCATTTGTCAGTTGTTATGTGCTTGAGAGTCAATGCAGATGTTTGTCATCAGTAGTGAGTGGATAACTCAAGTTTTTAATGTTGGTTGGCTGTTTTCTAATCGCAAAGGTGATTGGATGGTTAGCACCTGTATGTCTTTAGTTTATAATTGTAATATCTTGTGCTTTTCTTTTCAGTTGTGATAAACATGTTGAGTATATTCAGCAAGAAATGCATAAATGACCTTTTCAATATTTAGTTATTTACTACCACAAAAACATGTATGGAAGCCCATTTCTGCCATTTTGTTGGAAAAAAGATGCAGTCATCATGAGAAACTTTATCAAAAGAATGAGTTAGTATCTCAAAATAACCTAGTTTCTCTCAAAATATTCTAAGTAATTATTTTTGAGATACTAAGATTTGAGAAAGTTTATCATTATTTTGAGATACTAAGTCATTGTTTTTCGAGAGATTCTCATAATGAATTAAATTATCTTTTTTTTTAGTCACATTAGCGGACATTGGCTTCCAGCCCTCTACCTTAATGAAACCTGTATAAAAGAAAAGGAAAAAAAGGCAAGTGGTAGTGTTCGCTGTAGACTGGCTGGTGTTTTTCAGAGGTAAGGGGGTGTGTCTGTGTCCCATACGGGTATCTGCCTCGGAGAGACTGAGCAGAGGCGGGAAATGGCGTCTGGTAACACAACGATGTGTCGTTTCGAAGACGGCCCTTGAGTAGATCTACAGAAAAAGTCGGCTCAGATCACGAAAACAACCACTGCCTCTGTTGTGATGGTCAATCGGTCTTGAGTCGTTATCGCCAGACACTGCGGATCACTGTAAAGTAAGTCGGTAACGTTAACCAACATTGTTCGTTCATCTGTCTTCTTTGGCTTGCGGTTAATGTAACGTTGGCTAACCAGGATAAATGTTTTCCTTCCCTGCCTGTACACATCTGTTAGCCCGAAGCAGTTTTTCAAGAATGCTAGGTAGGGTTAACGCTAAGCTAGCGGTGCTAAGCTAAATTAACGTTACAGAGCTAAGGGCAGCTAAAACACGGCCTACCAAGGACCTGGCTAACCCCTGGTCGACTCGACATTTTAGATTATTTAGGCTCAAGCTAACGCCATTCACTAAATACTCGCTAGCATATTAAACGTTAATCATATTAGGTATAACGTTAACTGTTTTAATCTCTAAAACCATGAATGTTAAGTAGCATTCCGCAACTGAACTGTGTTAACGCTAGGTTTACATAGCTAGCTAGCTAACTAACAGTCTTTTCTATTTTTAATATCCTTCTAGTGAATGTTGAGCTAGAAGTGCTCGTGTAACGTCCCCGCAATTGATGACTGAAATCTCATCAACTGCATTGTTAGTTAAGGATAACGTCGACGGGATCGACAGATGATTTAGCTAGATAACGTTACTGTGTTAGCTAGCTAACTACTGTTACCTGTTTTGATTAACGATGTCTGACGAATTTCACTCCCATGAAACGCAAAGGATAACCTTGAGTCAATCCGCTCAGCACACTTAACGCCAGTGACCTAAGTTGATGTTCCTTACTTTAGTTAATCATTTTAACGTTTTTTTGGTTCAATTTAAGGTACCGCACTGGCTTACTTACGCCAAGTTAGCCTATTGGGTCTCGCCTTGGTGAAATGCATCACTCTGGTGAAATGCTAACATTACCGAGTTGTATTAACAGTGTAGCGTTACCTATAGGCGCCACTTGTTCAATCTGACTGTTAAAAGAAAAACTACATGTAACGTTATACACAGCTATGTTGCACACCTTCATAATCCTGACTCGTAACACACGACCTCTTGTAACGTAAGTTAGTTTAGGTAAGTTAAGCGCAGCAGTGCAAAAGCATGATAGTCGTGATTTCGGACAACTTTTACAAACGTTGATTTGGGCATCTGGACTAAATGTGTCATCTGCCTAAATATTTTGTTTACAGTTAGGTAGTATATATGATTTAGCCACTTCTTGAGCCAGTTAGCCAACATTAGCGTCTGAGTAATTTTTGCAGAGGGAACGGGTTGTCGAACAAGCGAGGCCCTGCTTGTTTCTCCGTTTGCTAGCTCGCTCATGCAGTCTCAGTGGCATGCATGTTCTTATTTCCCGCTCACTTGCTCTTACCTAGTTATGTGCATGATCCTTGTTTAGTGGGTGACTTCCTAGAGAGGTGGTTGTCTAGCAGCCATGGTGTTGTTGCCATGCATGGAGAGATTAAAGCACATAGTAAATATCAGGCACTTTATTTTTTTATTTAGCAGAAACAGAAAAAAACGTGTGTTGTATATACTAATGTATGCAATGTACAAAAGCAGCACAGGAAAGCCAGAACATACAAAGAGTAGCATTAACTACAAATAATAGGCATACTGTAGTAGTATTTCTGTGAACATCTGTAAAAATGTTTATAATAGACTCAAGTTAATCACATTCACAGTTAGAATGCCTGAGAATCTGTCAGTTTTGACCCATGAGCTTTCAGAGAAATGCAAAGGAGTTCAAATAATTACAGTTTGAATTGTTGAGGCATCAGTTACAAAAAAATGTATGTGATGAGGGAGGGAAGTTTTTAAAAAATGATGAGGATATTCACCAATCATATACAAACATCGCATCTGCAAAAACAAGCAGTGGTCACACAGACCATCAGCAGTACTGATTTAAGACAACCTGTGGGATGTTTTTGCGCAACATAACTTAATACGGAGCCTAAAATATCCAATTAGTTCAGTAATACCTCTGTCCGTTTCACAGAAACAAACACGAGGTTCATCGACGTATTTACTTTTTTTTTTTTTTACTAGGCATTCGCTCATAATATAATAGGAGCAGGAAGAGATTTAGTAGTCGTTTTTAAAGTTGGTTTTGAACCAATTGCTGATTTGACAAGGAACTGTTGTCTGGTCTGTAAAATAGTACTGTGAGTAATACAGCACTGAACTGCAGAAGTATTATGATCTTGCTAGTTACTTTTTACAGATATAATTTTATAGAAAATATATGAAGGACCGTGTCAGTACTGTGATGTCTTTATCCAAATTGTAAATGGTTTTGCTTAAGGGTTAAATCATTTCCAAAATCACAAAGGCATCAAGAGAGGTCCTCTACCACAGTGGCTTAAGAATAGAAGCCCTAAAGACATTGTGTAAAACATATAGTTTTAAACAATGTTATAACTTATAGTCAGCCGATCCAAAATAACAGGTTGATGAATGATTTAATAAGATGTTAAATCAACTGGCAATATTTTGTATAGCTTTCTGTCAAGTCAGAATACTGTGACCGGGAAGAGGGAACTCATTTCTACCCTCTTCTATTATAGTATAACAGTTTTATTGCATGGCAAAATAAATACAATAAAAGCCCAAAGTTGTACTCGCTGTTTACTTATGCTACATTGGGGAGGGGGAGGGGGGTGGGGTAAATACTACAACAGGACATCACACAAATGAGCCATTAAAGTGACACTCACACTGCCGCACAACCCTGCCCCGTTCGCTTTTGTTGGTCTGAACGTGCCCTGAGTACCGATCAGCCAGACATTTTTAAGCCCAAAAAAAATGTATTTGGGACAGCCCTCAATCTCCTAGATAGATGTTTTGGTGTAGCTGACGTTTTTCAATAGCACCCCTCCAATCAAAAACTTTTTATTTGAGGACAATGTTGGGTGCTATATATGTTTTCGTCTCAAACTAGTACATTGACATTCATGTAAATTCACTTTCACGCTTGCCCCACTTTTCCTGCCTGCCTGTTACTTTAATGTTACCATGTACTCTGGAGCTGTTGAATCGCCCGTTTTCGTGCGTGCACCTCTGGTGTGTTCATGGATACACCCCTGTGTAAATGCAAAGCAGATGTAGTGAAGGACGTTTACAGTATGTACGATTTACAATGTGTATTGAGGGTGCTATTGTGTGTTTAGGGTCCCTGACAAGTTGTGGATATGTCCAGACACATTTTCAGCCAGCTGCTGTTACATAAGCACAAGATGCTGGCATGCTTGACTGACAGACAATTCATGTTAACTGTGAATAGTTTTTAAGTTTTCCTCATGCATTGTGGAGGACAATACTGACAATTAAATCCCTCAGTTTAAGAGAATAAGGAGTCTGTTTTCTTCAAATAGGTTTCAGCTCAGATTAGGTACATTTTAAAATTTTAATGTTTACAGTTTTTCAGTTACTGTATTTTGGTGTGTGTGTGTGTTTTTTTTTACTGTACGAATGGAAGGCAAGCTAGCTGGGGCTGCCGTGATCCACTGTGATGTAAGTGAAATGGGATCTTGAATGCATCCAGATGTTAGCAGAAAATGCACCACCACTACAGATAGATACACCCCACAGACTTAGACATTTTAAAATGGAAAACCGTTTAGAGTGTTGGAACAACCTGTTTGTCCACCTTAACACTTGAGTATTTGCTTAAATGAGTTTCCTTGACTGTACTGTTGTACTGATTTCCTCCCTCTGCCATCTTTTCCTGTGTCTGATGTTCTGAAAAACAGCCTTACATGTGACTGCTAAAACAATGAGGCTGAGAATGCGTAAGGCGTCTCAGCAGCCGAACCCCAGTCTGGCAAGCCGCCCATCCCGTACCAAGCGGAGGCATTCAGAAGTAGAAGAGGACACTCCTACTAGTGGAGGGAGGGGCATATTCTCCACCATCAAGAAGTTCATCAGAGGAAATGCTGTTAAGGTAACTACCTCATTGATCACATCAAATGACTCTGCTTTGTAGTTGACTTCAATGCAAATATGAGTGTGGTGCCCCTTCTGCAAGCATTGAAAAATGGTCCTCCTCTCCGTGTGTTTGGTTTTTACAGTGCTACCTAAGGCACTTCTGTTTAAAAAAAAAAAAAACTGTATGTAGCAATGTGCTCTCTAGGTCGCAGAGTTAAATACAGTGTTTCTTAATGCAGAGTGTCATGTTTCCCAGGAAATGTCTGGAGGAATGCAGCAGCTTGTCTGAGAACTTGGACTTGGTTCTAATTTTAGCTTCTGGCTCGCAGAGTTGGTGTGCAGGAACAGGAGGCTGTAACAAGTGGAAAATTCAACCTGGGTAAAAGAGGCTTTTCCTCTGGAAAGAGACGGGCTTTGAGATGTTTTCATGGTCCTCCCTGCATTTCCTCATAATTCCTAAATTAAGACTTGTAGCATATTACTAATCTACTAAAATTTAGAGATGCACCGATTACAATTTTCTAGGCTGATTCCGATTTTTCATTGAGTTTGACCAGCCGATAATGATTTTAGCCGATTCCGATTTCATTTTTTCTAACCACTTTACAACACACACAAATATTTTTCTATCCTTTCTTTAATAGAAAATGTTCCATTTTGCATAGAACAGAACATTTTTTGAATAGATAATCAATCGCTATAAAATATGAGAGAGAGAGAGAGAGAGAGAGAGAGAGAGAGAGAGAGAGAGAGAGAGAGAGAGAGAGAGAGAGAGAGAGAGAGAGAGAGAGAGAGAGAGAGAGAGAGAGAGAGAGAGAGAGAGAGAGAGAGAGAGAGAGAGAGAGAGAGAGAGAGAGAGAGAGAGAGAGAGAGAGAGAGAGAGAGAGAGAGAGAGAGAGAGAGAGAGAGAGAGAGAGAGAGAGAGAGAGAGAGAGAGAGAGAGAGAGAGAGAGAGAAAAAAAAAGAAAAATGTGTAGTTAACGTCGATTTGTTTAAATGAAAATCGATTTTTCTCCTTAATGTCCGCCGACTATTCTCGGATAACTGAACCACCAGCTACCGCTGACCTGAAGGAGCACCATGCAGGGCACCAGAGGCGGTGTTGAGGAACTCTTTTGCGGCTCAACACATCTACTAAATGCCGCTGTACGAGCTGTGACAGAGGTCTGTAGCGGCTTAAACAACTAGCAATCGCCGCTCTGTAGCACGGAGCTCCTCTTCGACGTTTGTTTTTACCGCTAGTTAGCTACTACGAAGGAGCTTGCTACAGGTATGCTACATTCAAGAGACCATGGGATGTTAATGTACGTTACTCAGCAACAGGTGAAAACAGGGACAAGGTTGCGCATTAATGCGCAATAACGTTAAAATGATTTGAACTTTTAGCGAGGAACGAGAAGTGAATTACCTGTATGTGTGAAAACAGCTTTATCTCACGCATCCGTTTTGTTGTTGAATATATAGCCCCCCCCCCCCCTCCAAAAAACAAAAACAATGGTAGGGAAAACACTCAAACCAATTTATTTTTATTTATATTATTTGTCATCTGCAGATTGATTTTAAGTAGGGGGAGAAAAAATTGATTTAAATCGGATTTTTTTTTTTTTTATCTGGGATTTTATTTTTAGGCCATATCGCCCAGCCCTACTGTTCACCTGAGATCAGTAGAGCAGACGGCTCTGCAGAGCCGTGTATAACTACGACTTTATGACATTTCATAAACGGCTGATTAAGCGGCAGTGTGCCGCTGCTACATGCATATAGCGGAAACCCTGCATGTGCACGTTTGGCGCTGATGTTGCGTGATGTAAATCATGCGGCACCTGAGTGAATATGACCGGCATAAAAGCGGCATATGTCAGACTAGCAGGTCGCCGGTCGTGGTGGATGACGTGAAAATCGTCCAATTCCGGTCACCAGCCGGTCAATCATTGCATCTCTACTAAAATGATTAATCGCCCACAGATCGTTATCGGCCGATATTCAGTAAAAAATATGCGATCGGGAGATCGACAATAATTCTTTCTAGTCGCCGATTTAGCATTTTTTATTTTGTACGTAGATTGGTGCAGGTAATGTGGAACCAAAGTTAACAAGCGTGAGTTCTGCCCCAACAACAACAACACAGCAACATGAACAGAGGAAAAGAGGTTATATAATAAGAGGCGACACTTCAATACAACATCTGCAGGCAGTCGCCGCGCTGCCGCCATTTTGGACTGAACTCAAGTGTTGAGATGCGTAAAATATGCCATTCCTACTCAAGAAAGGGATTAATTTGTTTAAAATTGCTAGTAAATAACAACCATGGCAGTCATTTAATCTAAACACCTTCCCCCTTTTTTACCTGTTTGTAGTCATAATAGTGACAGGTAGGCTTAACAAAAGGCTGAAATTGAAGCTAGGCTGAACTTGTCAAACTGGATGGTGATGCTAATGGTCATTATAATGCTCCCGCAGTGCTTTAGAATGTTTAACATCTAGCAGCTGTGAGGGGTCTCCAGCAGACGACAGCCCTGATTGCAGCACAGCCTCCATGCTGCCTGGGCCAGACCCACACAGCTGCTCCACAACTCCGTAAGCGCCGTCTGTATCGCTTTTGGATCAGAGCCAACACTAAGAGCTGGGTCCTCCACACGGTGACTAGACACCAGTCCTATAATGCGAATGAGGAAATCGGGGAATTGTATCAGAAGATTTTTCCGCACTCTGACATCTCATGTTTTTTTTGTTTGGTTTTTTTTTGATGTTGTGATATAGGTCTTACATTTCGTTCATAATGGTCTTAAAAAGTCTTCGATTTGACTTGGTGAAACCTGCAAAAACCCTGTACATGATGTCCTGTCTCCTTAAGGTGCAGCAGGAGAGCCCAGCCAAGAAGACACGCATCCACTGTGATGTGGACAACAACCTGATCACCTCTACAACCCCGAACACCAACACCCCCAGCCGGCCTATCAGCAGGGTTGGCAGGAGAGGCTCCCTTAATGGACGTGAGTGGCTCTCAAAGAACAACACCAATCACAGTCTTTATTTTCCACTTTTCTCCGTTAACTCTCCTAAACCTGTCACTTCTCCTCTGCAGAAGCAACCAATCACGACAGGAGTAAGGAGAAGCCCAATGGCAGTCTGGAGGAGACGACGGCCGTTGAGCTACCCACCAGCCCTCCCAGAACCACCCTTCTTGGGACCATCTTCTCCCCTGTTTTCAACTTCTTCTCACCAGCCAAAAATGGTAAGCAGATCCTGAGGCGGCCTGTTTGATTCATGGCTAGCATCATGCTCAAACCTATAGCATATCTGTACTCAAAAAAAAATGTTTTCATCATACTGGTGATGTATGTCTTTTGTGTCAGGTTAGTACACAGCTCAAACTCTTTGTATGTGTTTTTCAGCCTCCTCTGGCTCAGACTCCCCAGACCAGGCATTAGAGGCCGAGGAGATAGTCAAGCAGCTGGACATAGAGCAAGCTGTGGAGACGCCCACCAGCACAGCCACTTCTACACAGGAACTGTGTACCACCACTAACTTCTACTCTAGTGTATCTCAGCTGCCACCTATGCGACCTCCACACATCCCCGAGGTATCTCCCACAGCAAGGGATGGAGAGCTCTGTGCTGATGCTGACCTTCCACCCCTCACAGGTAGATACTGCAGCTAGGAACACGTGGTCCTGAAACATGTTTTAATTCATGTTGAGGTAATAATATCTTGCTATTTTGTGTTTCTGTTTCTAATCTTGTTCACATTTTGTTCCTGTTGTGGTCCAAGCTCCAGGCTCCAGTCCAGATATGGCATATGTGGACGCTCCTCCCACCGCAGTACCACCAGAGGCAACCTATGAGGAAGACTGGGAAGTCTTTGATCCGTAAGTAAAACACTGCACTCATAAAATGCGTAGTCCAATAGCCAGAGCCCATTGAACAGCATTTACAACAAAACCAGAATGCCGCTATTTGGAAAGCAAGGGGTAGTGGGATAGTTTAAACAAGCATGAGGGGTAAGCAAAGGTATGGGACAAACATTACTCTCTGCAAATGGGAGCATTGTTTGTAGCATGGGGAGACATTTGATTTGTCTAAGTCACAATTAAAGTTAAAGGTGAACTATTATGCTTTTCTGTATTTTCTGTCCTATCAATAATGTTATGTCAGATTTTCATGTTAAACGTGGCCAGAGCTTCAAATAATGAGGTAAACGTATTTCAGAGAAATCCCCATGAGCTAAAATGATTTCCCACTATTCAGACCGCAACAGCTGTGATTGGTCCGCTTGGCCGTGGCTTGGTAGCGTCGCATTTCCCCCTACTCATTTCCTGGTTCTCCTTCTCCGTAAACAACGTGAAATCAAGGAGCGGGTTAACTTTTCCTGCTACAGCTTTCCGACTGTGGTCAGAAAGCACAGGGGAGACACTTTATTTCTCCCACTATATTCTATTGCTGTGCACTGCCAGCTATAGTAGCTGCGTGCTAACGCCAGGGAAACCTGTAATCTTGGCTGCCAATGTTGTTAATTTCTCCTCAATTTTGGGTCGCACAGCTGCTGAAACGTGTCCGGTTGTGTCATATTTGGTTTCTAAGCCTTTTTTATTGGTGTTTTTACGGTACAAAGTCCTGCTGTATACTTGTTGAAGCCGGACACCGACTGTACGGCGACAACAACAGGAACGAGATGCTGACTGCTGACCAATCAGAGTAGACTGGGCTTTTTCGAGAGGTGGCTTAAAGAGACAGGCGCTCCAACAGAGCGTCTCAGATAGAGGGTAAATACAGGTGCAGCAGCCATGGGCAGTATGGTAAAAATAGTGTTTTGTTTTTTGTTTTTTTTGAAAATTAAAGCATGTACTAGTACAAACACAAAATACAAGTATAAACCTCAAAATGCTATATAATAGATCACCTGTAAGGCAAATGATATCCACACCACCAACCTGATCCCCTAACCTACAACAAAGTAATAAAGCCAGCAGCAGAACTGACAAAGTTTGAGCCAACAAAGTATTCCACTTTTGTTAGAATATTGTGGTTTTAATGATCTAAAAGTATGTGTGATGTTTTGATTTGTAGGTATTTCTTCATCAAGCACGTCCCTCCTCTGACAGAAGAGCAGCTCACTCGTAAGCCAGCCTTGCCACTGAAGACACGCAGCACGCCTGAATTCTCTCTGGTCCTCGACCTGGTCAGTTATAGTTGCAACAACAAATAATTTATTTTTTTGATTTTTATTTTTTAAAGCTCTATAGACATTTTGAAATGTATCATAAGATTGAGAAGAGTTTCCTACTATTTTCTCTGTTGTGTTCATTAGGATGAAACGTTAGTTCACTGCAGTTTAAATGAGCTGGAGGACGCAGCACTTACCTTCCCTGTCCTCTTTCAAGATGTCATTTACCAGGTGAGTGCTGTCTTACAGGATTGTTTCTCTAGGTTTATTTCATCATGCCACTAGAGGGGGATGAAGTGGCATTTGTAAAAAGCCTTACTTTGAGGATGGTATACTTGCAAAAATAGACAAACTTGTCATACAGTTGGAGAACTATCCAATTCAATAGACAAGCCTAAATAAATACTATTTTGATAAAACGTATGTTGACCTGCAGTTAACATTGTCTGTGTTGATCTTAAATGTTTGCTTACGTCTGTTGTCATATGCAGGTGTATGTGCGCCTGAGGCCGTTCTTCAGAGAGTTTCTGGAACGCATGTCTCAAATCTATGAGGTAAATGTAACCTCTCGACTCCTGTTAATTTATCCAATTAATGCATCAGAAAAAAATGTGTCTGTATATATTTATTTATTTGTTTACCTTTTTAAAATTTCTCCCTTTCCCAGATCATCCTTTTTACAGCCTCTAAAAAGGTATATGCAGACAAACTGCTCAACATTTTGGATCCTAAAAAGCAGCTTGTGAGGTACGGTATGTTTTGTATTAGTCTGTTATAATTGCACGATAAACTCAAAAGCTGATAAGCCTGCATGAAAAGAGGCGGCGCTCCAAAAGCTGTGTGCAGCACCGGTGTTGACATGTGCTTTCGTTGCGGTGTCAGTGTTGTGGTTTTTCTGAATAATTGATTGCTCTGACCTTGTCATTGATTGCTTTTTTTTTTTTTTTTTTCCTCTTCTCCCTCTTTCCTTTCATTCCCTACTGTAACTGTAGACACAGGTTGTTTCGTGAGCATTGTGTCTGTGTCCAGGGAAACTACATCAAGGACCTCAACATCTTGGGCAGAGATCTGTCAAAGACCATCATTATCGACAATTCACCGCAAGCCTTTGCATATCAGGTGTGAACACCTAAACAAAATAGACCACTGCGGGTTTTGTGTCATCTGGTTATCGACAGGCATCAGTAATTGTCACCAAAGTCAACCAGCTCTTTTTTTAAATAACTCTTAAGTCGTTGATGCAAGCAACATGGAGCTTCTAAACAAATACAGCTGGCTACAACAAACTTAAAACTCAATATGGGTTTGACTGGGTAAAATGCGTGCCCCACATGTGTACTATGTGTGGTAGTGATTATTAAACTGACTTAAGTCTGGTATCTGCATGGAAAACGTGTTTTTTCTCAAACACCCCCAACCTGCGGGGACTGACTTTTTCCTCATTGGAAATCCCCGACATTTCCATGTGCTGCTTTGATTAATTACCAGGAAGCAAAAGTAGGACGTGGTTGATTAATCATTGTAACCTGCTGAGCTGAAAAGGACAGATTCTGACACATCTAGTGATCAATTTAATTACCAGATTACTGTCTAACCAATGGCCTCACTCATTAGACATGTGGCAGCTCCTTGGCTTGTTTTCCCTGAAGCTTAATACTATAGTTCATTAAAGTGTAAAATGTCTTGTGACATTAGTGTGGGAAACCCACAGGGGCTTTGATGTCAGGTCTCGTTACATTTGAGAGACACGTGAGGTCAGTTAAAAATACAAAGACGTTACTGATTTGATTGCAATTGACTTATTTTTTGTCCCTACAGTTGTCCAATGGTATTCCCATAGAAAGCTGGTTCATGGACAAGAATGACAATGAGCTGCTGAAGCTGGTGCCCTTCCTGGAGAAGTTGGTTGAGATGGTAAGATGTCCTACTGTTCTATAGCTATTGTGGGAACAGCTACATCGAAGTAATATTTTTGTAAATGTAATTTTAATTTGATCTTTAATCTCTTCCTTTCATGGTTCACTTGCCTGCTGAACTCGTTAGAATGAGGATGTGCGGCCGCACGTTCGGGAGAGGTTCCGGCTTCACGACTTGTTGCCCCCTGATTGAACTTGACCACAGACTCTCAGAACGGGACAACATGAAATGACTGAAAAGAACACGCGTGTAAAAAGCCCCTCTTTGGATTACAAACTACAACATTGCCATTACTGTTAAAATTTTAGCCTTTTTTTTTCTAATTTGTTTTTGTTTTTAAATCCACCGTTGCTTTTAAAAAAAAAAAAAAAAAAAAAAAAAAAAAAAAAAATTTTAAAGATCTGGGTGAAATTTTCTAAATGTATAGATAAAATTACACACGCTATGAACAAGCCCAGGTGAACTCCTCTTTTTGACTGACTCTCAAGCTGTGGAACCGGATATATCTCCTCCACCATAAATTCTAACGTCTTGGTGCTGGTTTAGTGGCTATAGAAAAGCCGCCTGGTAAAGAGGAACTCCAGCCCGGCCGAGTCCCTGAGCCCAAACCAACCCCTGGTGCTCACGCTGTTGGCGCTGACAAATAACTATGCTCTGTGGCTACAGACCATTTTCAGCGGGAATGACTGGCCTGTAAATCAATCTGTGCATGTGTGTATGTTTACTCCTAGCCACACACACACACACACACACACACGCACACGCACACACACACACACGCACACTGATTTGGTGTTTGGCAAACCTACAATCTGTAGCCTTTAAAATCATATGCATTCCTCCGTAGCTGATTCAAGTTTCTATTGTTGGTTGCAGTTTTTTTTTTTCTGGTAAAACTGGTGTTTCATTGTTTAAAAAAAAGGAAAAAAAAAGATAGCGTTTCAAAATGTTTTACTTCTGTTTGTAAGATATAATGTTTTAAAAGGGGTTGTGTAAGATTTTATTGTAATCTTTTTTTTTTTCTATTAGGAGAACATGGGTGCATATTAATGACAGTCCACTGCATAGTCAAACGAAATGGAATTACTCCAGGACTTTAAGTATAGTTTGTTCTTGTTCTAACAAATAGAGGTTTAAATCGATGTGTTGGCTTCACTGTAGACACATGGCTCCTTATTTAAATGTTAGGATCAAAAATCTCCTTACCTGTAAATCTGACATATTGTAAAGGTTTGAGGGTTATTCATTTTCAAAGTGATATGTGTCAATGTTAACCTTTCTTTAATAATAGTATTTGATTTGTCTATAATCAGTATTGTCTTTTACTCCTAATCAAGTATTCTGGCTAAAATCAGAGCTCTTTCTTTTAGTTGTAATGTGATGGCAGTAGCATTATGACTAATGTAGCACATCTCTGCCAGTGTGTCATAAAGTCTACCCATGGTAGAAACCTGACCCTGTATCAGCCATATCTGGCACCAGCAACATACTGTTTTAACAGTCAGCTTCACTGACTGCTACTCTACCCGTTTCATATTTTTTTACTTACATACTTTCTTTTTTATGTTTAGTGCAGTTTAAAATGTGTTTAAGAATGGTAACTCTATGAATGTGTTTCTGCCTGACATCAGCCTGGACACTCAAGCCAAACTGACATTTTACTCCTCTGTTGTTTCAACTTAATTTATTTAATGGAGACAAACAGTAGGCAGAAATGTAGATGTTTTTGTTCGCATCCTTACAAGCCTAAACTTGGGTGATAAAGACCGAAAGCTCAAATGCCTGACTGTCTTCTGTCATTGCCCAAACCCTCACGAGTTGACTTGAATCTCTGCCTGAATTTGGCATGCACTGTTGAACCTTTTTCAGTTCTTGTTCAGTTTAAATCAAAGTGCATTTTATGTTAAAGCAAATATGAGTGTTTGGATTTGTCTGGGTTGCCTGTACAGTGCCATACGATTCCCCTCCTTAGAAATCACCCGCTCCTTCCCATAGCATTTCCTACACTCTCACCCCTAAAATGCTTAGATGGAAAGAGACAATCAGACCTCAAAGCTTTGCAGATACCTTGAGACGCCCAGACTTTCCCTAATTCATTTTTTTTTTTTTTTTTTTTTTTTTTTTTTCCTCGGTGTGCTGTATGTATTGCGTACTGTGATTCCATTGAGTTGTACCTCGGTCCCCCCCATGAGTTAAGTTGCCAGGTGAATCCTGCTGTGCCCTGCCCAAACAATCCCTGCTGCTCACTTAATGCAGGTTGTGCATCAGAGATGGTTTCCATCTTTTCAGCGCCTGCCTGTCTTTGCGTCTTTTTTTTTTTTTTCCACCCAAAGTTAGTAGCTCTCCAGAAATTAGGATTAGTTTGTATTCAAGTTTGTTACAGGGCACAATGGTGTTTGCTCAGACATAATGTTATGGGTACACATGTCCAGACTATGAATGTAAATTGTACATGGGGGTGAAGTCTTAAGTGTCTTTCCCAATTCCTTGTTTTGTTCTTTCCTCATGAACTAAAGAAAACTGATGAGGAAGGGATGGTAGGTCGTGTCTACCATTCACATGTTAGAGAGGAGGCAAGAACAATGTGCATGGAAGAGGAAACATGTCTTGAGGTCCCACCATGGTAGCCCCCTCCCTACCCCTATGAGCTCTCACCACCCTGACTACCATCTCCAAGCCTAATCTTGAGTGTGCGATGTAGCCCAGGTGGGCTCATCCCCTCAGTGTGATTATAGTTATCAGTCATTGCTTGTGTCTGAAGGGTCGGTGGGAGGCATTTGATACTTTTCATCTAGCTCCTTTTTGTGTGCATTACCAGTTTATTGTACACTTGAGTGTTGTACAATACATGCAGCTTCATGTTTAAAAAAAAATCCTTAAAGTAAGGAAAATCTTTTGTATTTTTGATTTCAAAAGGCATGTCGTATCTACTTTTTAAATGTATTAATGAAGATTTAACTTTACATCAGATGGAGTGTTTTTTTCTTACAAATATCTGTATGTTTAGTTTAGCGCAATGTCACTGAACTGTTAAATTTAGCATGTAGAGAATACCGCTTGCTTTGTGGGAAAGTCCTGAATTAAATTTTAATCATGGCACTTTTTCTGCAGAAAAGAGCAATCGTGTTAATGATTTTTTTTTTCCTCCAATATCCATCAAGCCATTTTACTTGCAAGAATTGCTATTTGTGCTTTAGATGTATTAAAACATGTTTTAAGACATCTTTGTTAGCCATCAGGCTATATGCTATTGTAAAGTGTACATACAGTTACATTGAATTTCTGAAACAAAGTTTTTAAAGTTAAAAACCTCTTGCATGCCCTTTGTTTTTATTTCTCTTGTCTGAGATGATGCTGATGATGTGGGACAATTCATGCGATAAAAGAGGAATGTTATAGTTTAATGGTACACTTTATGCTTATGAGTAAAGAGATTTATAGAATCTATATCCCCATCTTTGCCTAAAATAATAGGGACAGGCTCACTTTATCAATTGTAGCATTAAAAGGCCCTTAACTGATAAGTATTCATTTCACCAGGGTTCATACTGTGTAATTTTAATTAATAGTATTTTATAATTTTGACTCCTAGCATCAACTTCTTCCAATGATAATGGCTGTATTAATTGATTGTATTTTAATGGGGTTCTCTGTGGTTTAGAGGGGTTTACGGAAGAAAAACACTTAGCCCTGAATTTGTAACTTTTTTTTAAAGGGATTAGAATTAGATATTTTCATTTAAGCTGTAAATGTTATTTGTTTAAAAACTTAAATATCTTAATATGTAGGAACGGTAACCATTAAAAGAAATGACTAAATGAATAATTTAATTATTCATTTAATTTCAACTGATTATGCTATTTAAAGGAGTTATCGTTGGGGGGGTTTCGTTTGCTATGACCTTCGTCTTGAGTAAATAAACGCTCTTTGACAATCTGAGCCACCTCACAGCACCACCAGGCTCTATATGTGGGAGTTGTAAGTAGTCCACAATAGTATTTGCAGCAGATGTCTTGTAAGTCCTCCAGCAGTTAGTTTGGTGTCTTCTGGCTACTCCGACAGGACTCAGCTTTCATTCGCAGGAGTTGATCAACACACTCCATTAATAATTCAGCACCGATGGCCGGGCTTGTTGCCGAAATCCCTTCTGCGTTTCACAGCCCTCATTTCGCACCTACTTTTCCCCCTTTACCGGTGTCCGTAATGACGCTGCTCTCAGAGCAGGTGTAGAGTTGCAGGCAGACACGGAGCTCCACAGCCTCTGAGAGCAGAGTGGCATCACCTCAGCCTGCCGAGCAACCATGAAGTTAGAAGGATGAGCGACAGCTTGTTGAATCCTGACTCTGTACAGTTCACCAATATGAAGCCTGTCCTCAACCCAGTTCTTCTGCCTCAGCTGAACATCACTACTATAGCCACAGGATAAAACAACGTGGATTATTTTATTGTATTTTATTACTACTATTATTATCTGGAGTGGTTGCCTGCTTCCATTTGATTGAGGGCACTTAAAATGTGGTCGACACCAGCTACATGCATGTGCATCCTGTTTGGTAAGTAGGCTAATAATTCTAAAAATAATATTTCAGAAAGCTCTCAGGCTGTATTGTCTAAATAAGAAATGTAGTAATACAGAACCTTCCACTGAGATGGCAAATTAGCGTATATGTGATCAATTTCTTGATAAGCAAAGCTAAATTATCAGTAGGCCTATTAACTGTTAATAAAGCTTTGCATGAGAAAGAAGTGCTTGTTGTAAGACTTATAAATGCTTACACATAACAGCCATAGATTATAAATAGGCTACAGCTAACGTAATATTTGTCTGTTAGATTTTTTTTTTTTTTTTGTCATATCTGCAAATGACGTTTCCAACCTGGTTAAATAAAGTTAAAAACAAAATAGCCTAAATGTCAGAACTCTATGTTTTGACTTTTCAATTTTAGCAAAGATTAGATAAACGTTATCACAGAAATTAATATTTCCTTTATATTATTTTTTCTTCTTAATATCTACAGGGATCATATGCGATGTCAGGCAAGTGAATTCACAACCCACATTAATACAAAGAAAGTCTGACCATTCTCCTGACGATGCCACCAAATTAGAGGGAGAGATCAAGGAAGTTATTAATCAAATCCACTCTTTGTCCGGTGAAAATGCAAACACGCGCAGCTCCGGCGTCTCTTCGTTTGCTGAGTTGAGTGCATATTATGATATTCTGAGTAATTTATTTGCTGTCTTTCAACCAATGGTGAGAGAACGATACCTAGATGACTTTCCCAAAATGTTAGTTTGTATTCTGTCTGGGAGACAGGACTGTGGACTGGAGGCAGAACTGACAAAGACCGTGTCCCTGGAGTTAGGAAAGCCACTGCTGATATTGGTGTCGTCTCTGAGATCCCAGACATGTACTCCACCGAGCAGCGACGGAGAGTCCAACAGCTTCCTGAGGGCCTACATCAGCATGGGGGAATCAGCCTCTGCAGCGTTAAACGGTTTTCAGCAAACATTTACAAATATACTGTCAAGTGTCCCTCTTTCTGGAAAGTTGATAAGTGCTGTGAGTGGCCTTGTGGATGCAGCTGCGACGTATGTCTCAAATGTCATGGCAACTGTACTCCAAATACCAATGGACTATATTCAAATAGCTTTACAGTTTGGAATCAGAATACCATCTTTAGACGGACAAGAGACCTGTGAGCAAGGTAAAATTCCCATTAATATAAACATTTTAGCAGTGCCGTCATTTCGTTATGCTAATCAGGCTACATTTTCCCCACTTGTTCTGCAGGAGATCTCAAGCAGCTCATTATGTGGTAAGTCATATTAGTGAAATTCACGTAAACCCTTTTTCCATATTAAAGCTAAACAAAAAATAAATATATAAATAAAGAAATAAAAGACAAAGGTAGGCTACAACAAGCATGTGTAGACTACATTAAAAAAAAAAAACTTCAGAGGGAAATTTAACTACGATTCCCACAGTGCATTTCGGTAAGAAACATCAAGCACTGAGCCTAAAATTCTGATGTAGCCTACGCTGCTAACGGTGAGCTAAATATCACACTGTTGAGAAAACGGAGTTTACAGACTGCAGTTTACATAAATTCACCAACAGATTCTGTCTTCATTTGGAATGAATTCAGCAGTGTTTTGTTCACACCTGAAATGCTGAAGTGTTTCAAATTCACCATAGCACCCTAGTTTAGCAATCAACCAACAAAAGCACTGAAAAAGGAAAATTACTAGCTAGCAAACAATAATATAAGCAACAAAGGATATTATTATTATTACTATTTAACATCTCCCTCCATGTGTCATATAAGTAATACATATCAGCCAGAGTAGCTCTCACTACATCTGTATGCATTTTAGTAAATATTATCGTGTTAATTAAATAATCTGTAACAATGAATTCAATTCCTGTTTTCTTTAGGGGAATAAACAACAATGTGAGCTGGTCCTTCAGTAACTCCATCATTGACATCCTCCTGGATATCTTCCTGGGTCCTGGGCAGTCTATGTGCACATATCCAGGGCCAGAGTGCCAGAATCCTCCCAGTGTCCCCTTCCAGCGCAGCGTCCCAGAGGCAAAAGACGACATTGATATCAACCCTGACATCCTTCTGAAGTGTGATCGCCACATTCTGGTCGGGCTCAATGACACGCTGTGTGCTGACATCATCACGGGGTCAAGAGTGGGGTCCTCTACATCTGTGCACACCTTTTGCCAGGCGCTCAGCTCCCTCAGCCCTAACCAGATAGAGCAGGTGTGGAGCAACATGTGTTATGTTATTCAAACACTGGTGTCCCCGCTCCTCAGCAGGTCATCTGACTGCAGCGTTGGGGACACACAGCCTTCCCCTGCTGTCACCCCTTCCTTTGAAACGCTTCCCATCCCTGGGTCTGCACCTCAACGAGTAGTCAGAGAAGCCTCCAACCTCAAACAGCTCGCCTGTAACTACAGCAGCTGGCTGGAAAACAAGGCGGTGGATGCTGTCCTTGTGTCACTGTGCAGCGATAACGAATATAGGGAGTTTGTGAAGCAGGTTTGTAACAATGCTACGTTGATGAGGAAACTGCTCTCAAATCAGATGAACAGCTGGCTGTATGGATACTGTGCCAACTCCTCTGCAGACCCTGGGTACATGGTGAGTCAGTTCTGCTTCTATGAGCAGTGGATCAACCAGCCCTCAGTCCTGGTGGATCCCTCCTTACTGGAGTTCTGCATGACCCTGGACAGTTCCAGACTGACCCAACTAATCTGTGACAACACCGGATTCTTCTTGCTTTTATTCTCCAACCCTGAAAACGGGCGGTTCATGCCAAACTGCACAAGCCTGCCCCCTCCACCACCATTCCCCAACATGAATTTATTAATATTAGATTCTTGTCGTTACTCGGAGTGGCACGATGTGATGCAAATTACCATCGACATTTTGTCACAGTGCATTCTCTTCGATCAGAGTGGTTTTACTAAAGAGGTTTGCTCGAACAAAACTTTTCTCAACAGTCTGCTGCGTAATAAAGCAAATGCCTGGCTGGAGAGTCACTGCAACTCCTCTCTCACCTTTCTACCCCCTGAACCAACTCAGACCCAGGCCTTGCCTAGCATCACAAGCTGGTGCGACTACTACACGTGGGGAGATCGGCAGGTGGACAATTCAGTGGTCGCCCTCTGTTGGGAGTACGATCAGCTTGCTTTTCAGAAGAATGTCTGCTGCAAAGCGTCTGTGTTTGAAAAGCTGTTACAAGACCCTCTGAACAAATGGCTGACATCAGTCTGCACAGACATAAAGGAAATAGAGGAAATAGCTGTGTTATCACAGGTGGGTATTTAACCTGGATGACATGGATTTGTGTATCCAAAGTCTATCAACTTGCATGTACTAAAAGATTGACAAGTCCCATATACAAGTCTTGAACTCTATATGCGCTCATGTATACTGTATATCCACAATATATAAAAAACTAGTATTAGCAGTATCAATCACTAGATGGACAGTAAACCATTACAAAAATCAAGGTAAAATATTCTTTTAAAACTCAGTAGTATAGAATTTCTTTCTAAAGTTGTATTCACAATCATCTGTGCTTTAGGTGTGCAGGTACTCTGACTGGACCCGTCCCATCATCGTTGACATGACTGATCTAGCTCTCTGCACTGAGATCGACCCACTTAACTTCACCTCCAAAGTCTGCGCCAATGCCACAATCCTCCAGAACCTGTTGGCCAATCAGGACAACACCTGGTTAATACAGTTCTGTGCCAACCATTCAAACCCAGTGGTATCTCTTGGTGGAAATAGGGGACAAGTAGGCCTGACTGGATTCAACCCGGCAGAGCAGTGCCAGTACTCCAGCTGGAGCATTTCTCTTCCAGATGCAGCACTCCTGACTCTCTGCTGGCAGCACGACCAGACAAGTTTTGTCTCCTCCATCTGCCCTAACGCTGGTCTTCTCTTTCTGCTGTCCCGGGAGCCTTCTAGCTTGTGGGTGGGCAGCATGTGTACCACCTACTCCAACTACATCACTAGCACCACCACCAACAGCAGCACCACCACCACCACAGACCCTAATTTTTGCCTGGCCAGAAGCCTGGTGAAACAGTTCAACTGGACCTGCTCAGCTGACTTCACATCAGCCTGCCAGCCCGGGGCCAGTCAGAATATGGCCCTGCAGATGGTGGTGCGCTGCTGGGTGGAGAATCGGAGGACCAGGGTGAATGATGTGCTGAGTCCACCTGTGGCCACTGTGTTGGAGCAGGCAGTTAGCATTACTGTGGTGATCCTGTTAGCCCTGGAGGAGGTCCAGAACACCTCGCTGCATGTCACTGAGAACATAAGACTGAGTGTGTTAGGGTCTGTCGTTCGCTATCTCGAAAGGGAAAACAACTTTGACAAAAAAAGGGTGTTGCTGCAGTGCTTTGGGGTAAGTACTAGGTATTCTGATAATTTAATCTAACAATTAAATGTCCTATGTTGAAAATGCCACTTAAGTAAAAGTATTATTAGCAAAATGTGCTTAAACTAACAACAGTAAAAGTACTTATAATTAAAAAAAATCCCCTAAAATGGAAATATTCAAGTACCTCAACTTCTGCTTGAGTACAGCAGTTCAGTAAATGTACCTTGATACATTCCAATCCTGCTTGCTATATTATTTGTTACTACTTATACAGTATGAATGACTAATGAAGTATATTTTAGCAATGTATTCTGTAGGTTAATCAGAGCATAGTGTGAATAGAGATTCTCCCTCATGTTTTATTCATATAGGCTCAATCAGTTTATGTGTAGAACAGTTCATTGACTTTATAGTTTATCCAATCATTAATCCAAATCAGTTACCATTAGCGTCATTGTATAGCAGCTGACCTCCTGTGTACAGACAGCCTACAGCTGGTGTACGGTTACACTCCTGTCATCGATATGGACATACTGATTCTCTTCCTCTGGGTGTAATCTCTACTGGCTCACACTTGATTTGACAATTACAGTAATGTGTTTAACAGCAGACTCCCAGATTATGTAGTGACATGAATCCCCATGTTAATTTTGTGTGTGTGTGCGTGTGCGTGTGCGTGTGTGTGTGTGTCCCTTCTGTAGAGAGTCTTAACCAGCTTGATGCTGACAGCAAGAGACGTGACCAGTAATGAATTCTCCGTCATTAAGGTGATTTATACCACACCTTAAATGTTATTGTAAGTTAAAGTCTGTTGGTCCAACACTTTTGGTCCAGACTTAAATATCTCAACAGTTATTGGATGGATTTCCATGAAATTTTGTACAGACGTTCATGGTCCACAGAGGATGAATCCTAATGACTTTGCTGATTCTCTGACTTTTCCTCTAGTGCCACCAGTATACATTTCTTGCAGACATTCATGGTCTCAAGACAATGTGTTATACTAACTTTTCCTTTAGCTCAATCATGACTTTGACATTTGTGGTTTTGAGTGACATTTCTCAACATGAAGTTAGTACACACATTCATGTCCCCCTCAGGATGAATTGTAATAACTTTGGTGACACCCTAACTTTCCCTATGGCACCATCATAAGGTCAAAATTTAAATGTGCCCAATACTTTTGTTTTTAACCAAATCCTTGCAAATCTAATTACATTCCCATCAGCCTCAGATGTACTTTGAGTTTAGTGCTAATTTGAAAACAAGCATTGTCATTGTGAGAATGTTAGCATCCTGACATTACCTTTTAGCTCAAAGCACAGCTGAGCCTAGGTACAGCCTCACAGAGATGCTAGCATGGCTGTAGATTTTTAGGCTTGTATTATACAAGCTTGTACACTTGTTTATTTGGACTAATTTCCTCGTGTGTGTCCAGGAGTACTTCAGTATACCGCTGAGCAGCCTGAGCTCAGTGCTCAGTTCAGCTCACATCACCACCGTCAGACTGATTCTTCAGTACTACAGCAGAAACAAGGATACGCTACAGGTGAATAAGCACACGCAACCACGTGAAATCTACACCGACCACAGCTGTCTTTTCCTGTTTCTTCCTGGAATTTGTAGTTCTCTGTTTCACTGCTGTATCGTCTGTTTTATTCTAAGTTGAACACAGTACAGTACACAATTTTGCATTGTTGCTGACACAGAACTGGTATTTGTTTCTGTTGTTTTCAGTTGCCAGTTATGTACCTGTCCACCATGGTGTCAGTGTTGTTCCAGGCCCACCTGGTAAAAGATGATAGTCTTTTCCCTGAGCTGGCTCCCCTGCTAGCTGCAGCCAGCCCAGCTGACATCGAAGCTTTGCCCTCACTGCAGAACAACAGCAATGTGTAAGTGATGGTGTCACCTAATAATTTCTAATAGGGCTGCACAATATATTGTTTCTTTTATCGTCATCGCGATATCAACTGGCGCAATAAACACATCGCGAAAGGCTGCGACATATCGCGAAAGACACTGATTTTTTTGTGTTAGTTGAAAGAAAATATCAGTAGAAAACTGCACTTTAAAATGTAACCTTTTTTTGTGGTGCCTAACATTCAATTTAATGTTCAATAAAAGAATGTTGGAAATGATTTCCCTTCATTTGTTTCAAACTCAACAAGCTATTTGTTGTATTTTAGCAGAATACTGAAAGCAGCTGAAAGGGAGAACTGAGTACACTTTAATATCTATATATATATATATATATATATATATAAATCTATATAAATATATTTTTTATTTATTGCAAGTAATATAGTTATCACGATATTCAACAGCATTTTCACATATCACATATTTTCCTCATATCGTGCAGCCATAATTTCCAATGACCAGATACTCATAAGTAATGAGCCCAATACTCATTAAAACAAGGTGCCTTTATTAATGACTATTATGTCACTTATTCTAACAGCAGTATTATTTATCTGGTGCATTGGTGTGTGAATGATGATGATTGTTTCCTTGTTTTCTTAAAGAGTAATTTGTGATGCTGTTTAAGTTTGTATGCAAGACGTTATTTTTAAAGGAACATGTGTTTCCTGGAACAATTTAAATTAGTTTAAAGTAGCTGTTTTTCGTGGCCAGGTTGGCTCAGTGGGTAGAGCAGGCACACGTGTGCTTGGAGGTTTGTGCCTCGGCGCAGAGGTCCAGGGTTCGAGTCTGACCTGTGGTGATTTCCTGCATGTCTTCCCCCCCTTTCTCACCTAGCTGTCCTATCGAATAGAGGCGGAAAAGCCAAAAAATAATGAATTTCTAAGATACCATTCTCCATGCACCTTGTCAGTAGTTTTTCTTTGTGTTACATCTGCCAAGAATATGTAGTGAAAACCATGATTTAAATGGTGCAAAATCACGCAATGTCACTTTGCTACATACATTATGCTCACAGCACTGGTTTCTGGCTTTTGCAAGAAGTGATGTGTCATTGTGCCCCGAGGTGCCAGCAACATGCATTATACATAGAAAGTAAAGGAAACTAGTTCACTGATAAGATTTCAATCTAGAAAGGACTCATGTGTGTGGAGGTATTTGCTGTTGAATCAACAAGAATGAGCTATTAAATATAGAAGCGCAAGGAAGTCTTAGTTATGCTTTGGTCTTTATTATCTGTAAATCTAACTGTAAATTCAAGCCAAACTAAATATTCTCTGAAGGGACGGTTTGTCTGCAGACAGTGCACACATAGAACAAACACAAGTACAAAACACATACTTTATCACAGTCAAACTTTTTGTTTCTTTTCTTTACAGTAAAGTCTATAGTTACATGATACCAATATGACATCTGTACCAGCCAGAAGGCAATTAGCTTAGCTTAACATAAAGACTGGAAACATGGGGAAACAGCTGGCCTGGCTCTGTCCAGTGTAGTCTGTGTAGGTAATACAGATCACAGTAGAAAGTCCAGCACATCACCCCTTTACAACGACAAATTGTAACCCTCACACTTAAGATTTTGTACGGATGAAACAAAAGAAATATAAAGTGTTTAACTAGTGAACTTTAGATGTGCTAATAAGCTGATTTTTTTCAACCTTTAGACAGAGTCAGGCTAGCTATTTCCAGTCTTTATGCTAAGATACGTTTATTGCCTCCTGACTGTTGATTTGTACTTAACATATAGAGCAGATGCCAAATCTTTCCTTTATTATTTGTATCTGGCTTAGGGTAATAAATGGTACGTTTTCCCTTCCCCCAACCTCCCACTATGTTTGAATTTCTTAAATGCAATCTTTCAAGGCACTTGAAATTATTCAATAAAACTGTTACAAAGCAACAGTTCCAGTACATCACACAAAACTTTATTCTTTTTTTATTTAATTTTTTTTTTCTAGGAGGGAGACCATTAACAGATACTTGGGGGATATGACTCTGGACCAGCGACGGGCATTTGGCTTGTGGTACAGTAGAGGTATACCCCCCTCCAACATCATCAGAGCTCAACAGTCATTCATCAGGGACACTGGAAACCTGATCGCCTACCTGCCCTTCTACAACTTCCAACACCTCTCATCTGCTCAGGTAACAGCCCTCTGAGCTCTGACACCTGGCTGGGAAACGTGAGAAGCCAGGACTCAGTCAGTTCGATTAGCCTCCGGGCACAGCAGAGCTATCTGTCACATACTGGTCAAAGGAAAGCACAGACAGACTCTTCTTTCTCTGTGATCACCAATGTGTGTCATATGCTTGTAGCTAATGTTCAATAAGTAAAGATAGGAACACATGAATTAAGAATGACCTGAAGATAAAGAGGTTACTTACCTCTTTATCAGTGCTAAACCATGAATTCAAAAGGCTTTAAAGGAATAGTTTGACATTTAATACACTTACTCGCTTTCTTAAATATGAAGCTACAGCCAGTTAGTAAAACTAACTAACTAAGCCAGCTTAGTTTAGCGCAAGCCCACAGTACAACCACAAAAAGCCTAGTTCTTTTGAAATGCTTTTGTACGGATTTGATAAATAAGATATAACATTGTATTTTTTTTTGCTTTAGAGGTGCTTTAGACAGATTTTGTTACCTTTGGACAGAGCCAGGCTAGCTGCTTCCCCCTGTTTCAAGTCTTTATGCTGAGCTAAGCTAACATAAGGACATGAGAGTGGTATCAATCTATTCATCTGTGCCTGGCATATATTAGTGAATGTAAAGTATTTCCCCAACCTCTCATCTGTGCCTGGCATTAGTGAATGTAAAATATTTCCCCAATCTCGCAAATAAGCATATTTCTGGAAAATGTCAAACTGTTGCTTTGAATGAGTTCATGATTCTGTAGGATATGAAGACAGCTGAATTATTTCTTCTCTAATATTTATTTCTCACATTTTCCAAAACTAATTAATGTAACATAACATATTCAGACAGAGAAGTTACCCATATATTTCTTTAATGTTTCCACAGCTGTTGGATGGGCTGGATGTGTTGCTGAGAAACAGCCTCACTTCTCTAAAGCAGGAGTTCATAGCTTACAGCATCATCAGCACCTACAGAAACCTGACAGCTCAGGATTTTACCAGGTTGGGAATGACTGTCCATGTACACTGTTTATTAGACATGAGCTCAGTAGGTGTAACCGTAGATATCATAGAACTTGGCAACCAAACATTGATATTTAGTTTGATTAATTTAAAATTATTTTTAGGTACATTTTGACCCCTGTTTTTATACTAATTGGCCTAAGTGTAAAGCATGTTAACAGTCGTGTAACTTGTCATGTTAACAGACTATTTGTATGTTGCTTCCATTATTGGATAATTTTACATGAATATGAACAGTTAATATACACTATATGTATTGATGAATTAGACTCAACAACAACTGAATACAACTGACACCCTAAAAATACGGCGGATCAGCGAAGGGCATTTGCGTCACTGGCAGCACCAGATTTAGTTTAAAGGGGAACTATGCAGTTTTTTTAGCTTAATTTACTTTAACTGAACAGCTTCGGAGTCATTGGAGTTATATGACTTTTTTCGAGTTGAATGGTGGTCGTCTCGCTTCCCCTAGCACCTGTGAGCGGAAAAACCACCCTTGCAACTTTCGGCCGGCAAGCCGCCGGCCTCAGCGTCAGGAAGTATCGCGTGATATCAGGTCTCGCAATGTAGGGAATTGCTTCATGGCACTGCACACATACGGCCATTCAGGAACCGGCTAACAAGGTAGCGATGGAGTTTTTCACACTATCATCATGGCTGAGCCGGCTAAAAAGAAGCAGAAAGCTAGGAAAGCATTGTCAGAGGAACAGAGAAAGAGGAAACGGCAGACTGACCGAGCGAGGAGTCAGACACAAGTAAAGATAGGAGCTGCCAAATATCTATTCCGAAGCTGTAGGGGGAGCTCTATAGAGAAACCTGCGAGCAAAAAGTGAGAAAACAGAGAAGAAATGGCCAAAACTGCATAGCGCCTCTTTAAAGGGTAAATGACCTAAAAGAAAATAATTAGTCAATGATTTTGATTCAGCAACCAAATAACTGCAAAAAAGAAAACAAAGATGGCTATTTTGCACAACTTACAGTGGCCTAGTGGAGATCTAGGAGAGTGGAGAACAGGCTGAAACGAAGTGTCTTTTTTATTTTTATTTAAATACTAAAAAAATAGATATTTAATCTAGAGACCCAGCAGAAACATCGACTGCAAAGGTAACATATTACTATGTAAACTATTAACTTCATCACTTCTTTTGCTTTTGTGGACTTATATGTCTTACAAATGTATTATGGTCATATGGGCTATGGGCGACGATGAATGATGTATAAAATGTGTATCTACATTTTTTTGAAGGAAACCTTTCATCTGCTCCCAGATGTTTGTTGTTAAAACAGTGTTTATAATTTTAGGCTGGGTAATCTCTCATGCCTGGCAGACCCAGAGGACCTCCTTGTGTACAAAGGCACTGTGGTCTTCAGTATCATCCGGGACATCGTTATGAACTGCTCACGAGAGGGACTCAGTCTGCCCAGCCGTCTAGTAGGAACAAAGAAATGACTGTCTGGTTTCTTTATTGTTTTTAATGTGTGCTTTCATTTAACAATTGCATTTAAGGAGTATTTATAAAATATATGCTGTATCTGTTCTTGTTCTGAAACTCATATCCAGATTTCTAGTTTGTTACTGAACAGCACAGAATTAAAGGTCCCCTCTTCGCTCAGTCCTGATCGACTGGCAGAGCTCGGCCACCTCCTGCCCTTGCTGGGTGTGACTTTCCTGCAGGGTCTCACCCCGTCGCAGCTGCTTGCTGCCCTCCCTGCCCTCAACTCTGTGTCATTCAGCCCTGCACAGGTAGAGGAGTGTATTCAATCTGTAATGTACAGTGGAAGATGTACTGTAGGAATTATCATCTACAGTATAACTGGATTTATATTACCATTTAACATTTAGTGTTTAAATAAATGTCTGGGGTTTAGTCTGTCCTTTTCCTAGCATAAGCCCCTATTTGTTATACATGGTTGGGTTTCCTGACAGCTGGTGGGGCTTGTAGACTTGAGGAACAGCTGACAGGCAGTCGTTCTTCAGCACACTGACCCCTGAGGTGAGGCAAAGACCTGAGCTTTACTTCACCCTCAGCTATCATCTGAACTAGACTTTTACTTTTACCTGCGCCTCACAGCTGTTGTCTTGCTGTTATATGTCATAAGAGGATTAACCTCTTCAAACCTACAGATAGTTTGTCGGGTCCATCATAACAATAATGTTGTGTGGGCAAATGTTCAAGCCCCACAGAACCCACTTAGTTTTATATTCTAGGAAATAGTGAAATAATGGTGAAGACAGCATCTTGGATTTGAATATTTCACCCATTATAAACCAGTGATACAGAGCTGGAGCAAGTACATGCGGAATACCAGTCAATTACTAATTAAAATGACCACTTTAAACGTAATTCCTTTTTATTAATGTGCTGTCTTTCTGTTTTTCAGGCTTCCATAATTGTAGACAAGATGTCTTCAATTAGCACTGTGAGTAATTTGTAAACACATCACATTGTGAATTAAATACAGAGATGCCATCTGCATTTTTGTGCCCTGAGCCTCACACCTTCCTCCCCTCTGCCCAGCTGACTGCTCCAGTCCAGCTGCAGCAGCTCGGCTCCCTCATTGTGGGAATAAAGACGGAGACCTTGTTGACCCTCACCTCTGACAGGCTGCTGTCATCCCTGCCCGCCATGGCCCAACACACACCAGGCCTAAGCCCGCCACAAGCCAATGCTATCTCCACCAAACTATGGGTACAACACAGGCACGCTTGGAGTGGGGAGACACATTCATATTGATTTGAAGATGTTTATGGAAAAATCCCAATTTTCAAGTTTTATCAATGTAAGGCAGGGGTTTCAAACTCAATTTCACTAAGGGCCACGCTAGAAAATGAGAATCACATTAAGGGCCAGACATGTATAGTTTATTGACATGCTTTTATTTAATCGAAAGTCAGAAAATGTTGACTGTATTGTTGCATGTCTCATACAGCTTTAGTAAATCGAGCTAAAAATAATGATTGCATATTTTACAACAACCTGTTTCACAGGCACTGAATTTCTGAATGTCAAAGTCAGCAAATCTGCCAAATTCTGTTTTGAGTGTCGCGTAATTACAGTTTGAAAACAGTTTCCAAAATTTGTTGGGAACCTAAATTGATATGTGGGACGGATCAAAACCTGCAAGGGGCCTGATTTGGCCCGCGGGCCTTGAGTTTGACACGTGATATAAGGTGTTAGTTTAGCTTTGTTAGCGTCAATGAAAAAATTTAAAGAAAATTGGAATAATAAAACTAAAATAAAATGTAGAATAAACAAGCCGTAGACCTAGTTGCTATTGCACACACACTTCAATAAAGGAATGATGGACTTTTGGCACTTTTATAGCTCATTGCAATTTTATTATGATGACATCTATATTATATGTATTTATGTCTTATGTTTATCTATTGTATGATGTGTTTGGCTGTGTTGACTACTGTTTGCAAACCAAATTGCCACTTGAGGACATTAAATTAAATTTGATTCCAATCCAGAATTGAACTGGTTAGCATATAAGAAAGGATGTAGGATCTGTAGAGGACGGCTGCAACACTTCTCCTTGTGTTATCTCACCTCTTTCCTGACCAGGGCTTTCCAGAAGTAATCGGTTGGCTGGATGATGTGGAGCCTTTGCTCTATTGCACTCCCCTGCTCAGCATCCTGGCCAGGACTCGTATGCTAGTGAACAACATCACCACTGCATCCAAAAAACCCTGGAACACACAGCAGGTATCACACAGCCCATTTTGCATCGACACACAGCATGAAAGCCATGGTATTCAAACGTTTTGCATACCATGGCTAATAAATGTGTTGCCTGCAGCTCATGAGACATCATCACAGGGTGCCTATGCAGAGAGGTAAACAGTTCAGCCAAAAAATGTTATTTGACAAGTTGTTTTGTTTTAGTCAAGTATCAGAGAAGCAAAAAAATATTCAGTAGTTAACGACGAAAATGGAATAGTTGAAGAAAATGAACTAACAATTAATCAATTAACTAACAAACAAATAATGGCTTACTGCAAATCAGATCAGTTATGTAACATTAACTTTACATTTTGAAATTTGCAAGAAAAGAAAACTAGTAACAAACTAAAATCTTCCACCCCATGGTATATGGCATATTGAGTCAGTTCATAAACACCTGCTTGAAAGCATCTAACCCTGAGCCTGTGACTTTTACTTTGTGTTATGATCTCTTCATGCTTCCTCTGATTAAGAGTGCTTCCTCTATTTGTCATGAGAAGGCGTGTATGACAGTATCTTGATTAACCACTAAATTATTAAGTGGAGAAGCAAAAGCAAAGGCGACATTGTCACTAACTAACTAAGATTTTGAATGGACCTGCCTGTGAATACAAACAACACAGAGAAACTATCATACACTATTCATATCACATTGCCCTTGTCTCTGATCATGAAAACTGGTTAAAAAAGCAGCCCAGAACCTGCATAAACCAGCATGTTACAGCATAACACTTAACGCAACATTTTGTTTTCCGTTTTCTTCCATAGGCTGAAGCAATTTTCAAAGAGGTGCTTGAAACTAAACCAAACCTAATTAAACTAGATTTTCCGTAAGTACAATTTTTTAGGTTGGTTCTTTGCAGCTTTACAGATGATATAACAGTTATGTGCATCTATTGACCTCACCTCTTTATGTAATCAGGAGTCTGGGAACAGTGGGTCAGGGTGTAAGCTGCAAGGTCTTACAGGAACGTGTCCGTGCTGATTCATCGCCTACTTCAGTGAGAAGAATCCTGGCCTTCCTCAGGCAGCAGCCTGGTCCTCTTCACACCTCACTGGTAAACTTAACCTGTTTAATTGTTGCCATTCTATTGTGTATTAGATTTCTGACTTCACTAAAAAAATTGTCTTTAATAGACATGTGATATATGTCCTTAGTCATGCGTGTTTGTTCTTTACAGAAAACGTGTGTGATTGAGGAGCTGTACCAGTTTGAGTTCTTCTCTGAGCTGCTCAAAGATCTTGGAGCTGAGATTGCCCTGTCCATGCCGTAAGTCAGAAACTGACATTAATCACTCCATTATTAATGTGTTAACACCATTTTCAGATATTTCTAAATTATTGCAGGACAATGGCCATCTCATTATGAGTAGATAAGAATAGAACATGGTGGCAGGAAATATATGGGAAACCCTTGTGTACTTGTCATGTTTGATCTACAAAAAGAAATAAGTCTAGTATATAAAGGATAGTATACTATAGTAATATTGAAGGTAAAAAGGCCACTCCCTCCATTTGGAAATAAAATATGTATTAGATGTACCATTTATTGACTATATAATGATAAATATTCTTTGTCATTTTGTGTCTGTGTGTTTGTGTGGTTGCTTGCAGGGTGAGCACCATTAAGAAGTTTCCCACAGACATGATGGACGCTCTAAGGAAGATGATCGTTCAGGACCCTCATCACTTTCTCTTGCTGTCTAGAACAAAACAGGAGCTGCTGGTGGACAAAATGGTGCAGAGAATGGTCAGTAGAGCCACACTGTGTTGCTGTACTGATCCCTTTCCTCTTTTAAAAAGGAAGAAGATGATGGAAAGCCAAGATTTTCAGTTTGAAAACAGAAAGATTTTTAGGAGTTCAGTAGTGCAGAGATTGTCATATTTGTTGTGTGATCAGTGTTTTGTGGACTCTTTCTCTGCAGAGCATGTACACTGGGGTGTTCACTGAGCAGGAGTTTCGTTCACTGGGCATTATGGCAACGTTTGTGGTGGATGAGGTTTTCATTCAGTTGGACCGCAGCTTCTTCATCAACAATCTGGTTTTCCTACGGGGGCTCTGCTACAGCAGCAGCAAGATGGACATTGTGGCTCGTATTCTGCAGGAACCTGCCGCCTTCGGGTAACGTTATCACCTCAAACTGAAACTGAATTTTTAACTGATGGAATTAGATTCAATGATTTATTCAACAATGAATTTTTGAACAATGAGGCAGTGTAACCATGCCGTTACATATCCTTTTTTTTTATTGGAGATCCGTTGTATAAGCCTGTGGCTTCTTGACCTCTCATGACACATTTCTTTTTTCTTTCTTTTTTTCATTATCTGGATTTTATGCACGCTCTAATCAATGTGCAAAAAAAACAACTACAGTTCTTTTGCAGCTTTTGAATTTTCAGTTAAGCCAGAATTGTTGTAAAACACATTACAAGTGTGTGAATTTGGCTTTGTGTTTATTATATTTGGCCATTATGAGACCTGAGTTAATCAGCAAATTTGTCAGTGTGTCTGATTAAGCAAACTTATGAAATCAGCCTTGTAGTAATGTACATTTAGAGTTCATCCAGTAGGGTTTTAAAAGTGTGTGTGGGATTCCTAAACCTATACAGATATAAGATATGCAAGTTTACAGTTAGGGGGGGGAAACATGGAATTATGTATAGGAGATTTCATATGACAAAAGCTCTACCAGGTAGGTGATGATGTGTTCTTCTGTTTCTTCACAGCCCAGTTAACAACTGGAACCAGACAACACTCAGTCAGGTGGACCGGTTTCTCTTCTTCCTGCCTGACGACAGACTGCAGGAGATTCCCCTGGTGAGTTTACTGCTGTATTTTTATTTGTTTGGTATAACATCTTCATTGCTCCTTAGATTGAGGAACATTTATAACTCATTCCTGTAACGGATTCATTCGATTTACAGAAATCCATAATGAGGCGTAGAGATTGTTACTTGATCCCATGGCAGGTGATGCCAACAAAGGCCGTAAATAAATCACTCAGGTGTCACATCTCCAAATAGGTGTCAGGATAAGGTGGTGAAGTTCCTGTTTTCCCGTAAACCATCTGTGTAAGTCTCTACTCTCTACATGTCCATATGTGTTGTTTGTGTTTCCACAGGCGTTGATGACTGTGGGCCGTATAGAGAAGCTGTTCATGAGCCAGCGTCGGTGGGCACGTGGGGATGTGGGGATCTTCTGTTCAGACGAGAATGAGAGGAAGAGACTTTTTGAAAAGCAGCAGTTTGTTCTACAGTTTTTCCTGGGCTTCCTCAAAATGAATGCTGGATCACGTGAGCACCACTTTGGTTCCTAAAGTCTCTGAAATAACCCTAATGGTACACTCTTAATGAATAGTTGGACATTTGAGAAAATACGCCATATGTCTATAAGACGGATATCACCCTCTTAGTTGTCCGTTCAATGTAAGTCTACAGCTAGCCGTCGGTTAGCTTAGCTTAGCACAAAGACTGGAAAAGGGGAAACAGCTAGCCTGGCTCTGTCTAAAACGTAACAAAATCCACCTACTGCACCTTTTTAAAGCTCATTAATTTACATGTTTTAATTTGTTTAATACGTACAGAAACCAAGGTGTGCAAACAACACATGGTGGTTTTACAGGGGATTATGTGGGGAACTATTTCTTGGTCAGGCGCAGTAACTTCCTGGAGTCTTGTCATCATTGTGAGGAAGCTCTATGTCCAATGTCCCACTATTCCTTTAATGTACGACAATTGTGTCAAAATTATTGTACGATTTTTTTTATGAAGTATATGAAATTAGTCATATGCTGTATGTCAACAGCATCTCCTGATCAGATATTTGTGTCTGTGTCCTCTACCAGCGACTCCTATGGTTCCTACTTGTGAGATTCTGTATACAACAGTTCCCTCTGCCTGGCCCTCCAACAGCCTGACCAGCATGTCTTCATCGGCATTCTCCAACTGTCTGGAGCTGATGGGACGTGACCCGTTCCTTGCATCCTACCAGCGCATCCAGGTGCTCAACAAAGTCAAACAGGTGAGCTCCTTCTGTCGTCCACCTCAGACCATTTAACAACCTCTCAGATGTGTTTTATTCAAGGCTGTACAGGGTAGCTTCCCCTCTTCAGTCCAGACGTTAACACTGTGTGTCTGCTCTGTCTTCACTGGGTATGTGAAGATATACGGCCCCGCCTCGTCCTTCTCCCAGTCTGTGATTTCTCAGCTGGGTGGAATAGCGGTAGAGCTGTCACTAGGGGAGCTGAGCAGCCTCCAACTGACTGAGCGAAGTAGCATCGCTGCTCTGGGTGCTGTCAGTGCCTGGAACAACAGACAGGTAGCTGCTTTGGCCGCAGAAATTAACATATCCCATAGATTTACCAGACTGCCTGCATTAACTCAATGTTGACCAAATATGCACTGTAGTCAAGACCAGAATATGACATTTTTTGATTTACCATTATTAAAAAAAAAGAAGTAAAATTCTAAAATGTGCCTTATTTCATGACAACTGAGAATTCTTGATTCTGATTTATAAGCAGAGGTCAATTCATTTCTAGATGGCTCAGTTCTAGTCTTAATGAGCTATTCCAGTAGGCCAGCATGGACAACAGCAGGACCTTCCCTAAGTGGAATGCAGCCATTGTTAATGTTATTAAATACACCTGTGCTTTTCCTACTGTGACATGTCAAAATGTCTGCTGTGAAAAGGTCTATTGCAATGGATGACAAGGAGACAAAGGATTACATAAAATGACCAGAAAGCTGTTAACTCTTCTCTAAAAAAACAAACAAAACAATATAACTGTCATCAAAGTAGAACTTTTTACAGGGCTGTGTATAAGACTGTATTAGTTTTAGCAAGGTGTACCTAATACACTGAGTGTATGTTTAAAGAGCATATCTGGATCATAATTCTTGTTGTCATCCTAGCTTTCTGCACTGTTTACCACCGTGTTAAACTCCACCAAGCAGAGTCCGAGCCAGCTTGACTCTAGCGTACTGGTGGCGATGGGATACATTGTGTGTGGCGCTAAAACAACAGAGATGAATTCCTTCAATGCTATAGAGTTCAGGTGAGCAGATTAAAAAAACACACTATTACAGGCAATTATTAATGCCTTCTTTTTGAGAATGACTCTGCTGCTGACAATATTCAGTCATAATAATTTCCCTTCCCTCCCCCACTCTCTGTGCTGTGTCTCCACCTGGTGACTGCAGTAAGGCGGTGCTCTGGCTGGGGCAGCTGAAGCTGTCCTGCTCAGAGGAGCAGCTGCTGGCTCTTGTTGGGCTGCTGGCCCACAGTCTTGCGTTTGGACCCATAAGTTCATGGGGAACCGATGTCTTCATTGAGATCGGAGTTCTTGCAGGTATTATGCATTCACAGTCTTCGCCATATGGCTTTTTACCAATTTCCAATATTTTCACACCTGCATTCACGAATATTGTGAATTTATGTTCATTCTGTAGCTAATTGCACTGTAGACAGCTGTACTAAATCACATTGTGCAAGGAAAAAAGTGTCAGTTCTACATAGCGTTAATTGGACATCTGATGTAATATCTGTCTGGCACAAGTATCTTATTTGTGTTCCCCAGTCAAATGCTATGTGTTCACAACCTTAACTTAAAGCCATCTTGTTTTTATTATTTATTTTCTTGGCACCCTCTAAATGTATACTGTGTCACTCTCTTATTGCTGGATCCCAGTGTTTTTGTCTCAGGTGACCTTTGCACTTCTTCACTCTATTTGAAACGTTTTGCACTTTTTACAGCTGGTCTTCCAGACATGGCGATGTCAGCTTTAGTGAAAGAGCAAATAGAAGGAATCACATCTGCAGCTATCTCAATGATACCACCTAATAAGTTTGCTGTAAGTCGACATTTAACAAAAAGCATTTCATCTATGTTCATGTTGGTGAATTTATTCTAACAAATCCTTATGTTTTCTTGTCTTGTCTCTGCCGTCTGCTCCTCTGTCTGTTTTGTCATTTCCTCAAAGGTGGTGTTTAACCAGAGACAGATCAGCATGTTCTCCTATGAGCAGGCTACTGCAGTAACTAAGGAGCAGCTGTCTGCTCTGTCAGATGTTCAGAGGACAGCTCTGGCTCTGGTGTTAACACCGTGGGAAGACAGGCCTGTGAATTTCAGAGGTAAACCACTGAAATCTTTGAAACTCTTGTTGTCCACAGATGATTGTAAAGTATGGCAGTTTTCCAGAAGCTTAATAATTTTTTGCTCTAATCGAAGTTGTCCCAATTCCATACAAATACTATACATGGCAGTATGTTATATATTAATATTTATAATATAGTGTCTTTGAAGTGAATATACAAGAAATGCAGTGTTTGCACTAAATGGAAATCATATAAGATGTGCACTGACAGTATTAACAAAATAAAATTAGACTATTACTATTATTCCAACTACAAATAAAAAGCATTTGTTTTCCAAATATGTAATCCTTTACTTTTCTTGTTTTCTTGTTTGAGATCATCCATCTCACCATCCTCTGCAATTTTTTTTAATTTTTTCCTAGATGTAAGTAGCTCCTCTATGTCCTCTGTGCATCTGCAGATATATCATACTCAAAAATCAAGCACATTTAAAATGTATATAGACATATTTGAGTGAACTTAAATCCCCTATGTGTGAAATGTTTTCAAATTGGTGGAAGATGATGGCGAAAGATTTCTCTCTTAGAAAAGTGAGACAATCCTGGTGAAATTTGTCTTTTTGTAAATTTCCACAATTTATTCTAAGTATACCACTTAGAGTCACCATATTATCATTATCATTATTAATTTTAAATGTTTTAATTGTGAATGCATTTTATGCACAAAACCTCAGTTAGAGTAGTATGTAGTGTGGAATTGGGACGCGTTATGGGACACAATTGGGGCTTTGAAATGTGCTTCAATTATCTCACAATTGCATATATCTGTTGTATAGACTAAATGATACAATTGAATACATTGAGTGTGATTGTGAGCGTATATGTATGATGATGTGCTTTACTGGGATTCAAAATCCTACATCATATAAAAAGAAACAGAAACTTTAGATGCATATTTTTCTATTTGTTGTTATTCCCATAGTCAGTCACAACAGCTCTGAAAGAGAAATGTACAACTAATACTGGAATGTCAAAACCGAACAATGTTTTACAGTGTTTTTTGTTATGATTATGACATACAAAGGCTGAAAACACACAGGGATCATATATTGCATGGCTCTATATTCATATTGGTTTCACTGTGTTCAAGTAGGGAAGTCACTGGGGCTGGCACTGAGCCACAGTCCTCTGTGTCTCATACTGGGACTGCTGATGCTGCTGGTCCTGTCCTGCCCTGACCTGATCTGCCCTGGCTCATGACCCCACTCACCCCTGCTGGATCGGGAAACACCTCCTCACCCTCTTTAAAATAAGCAGCACTTCAGGACTTCTATATAGTGTATTCAATGATGAGATTGTAATTTATTTTGTGCAACTATAATTTATATATACATATCAACATTCAGCACTAAAGGAACCAAATGCATAGTTTAATTTAAAAAAGCAATACATTTTCACAGTATAAACATAAACAAGTCTAACCAACTTTTTTTTTTTTTTGATAAACCTGTATGAACCCCTACTGTTCTGATGTATCCTTCTCAGGGATGTGATGCCTTGAAAAAAAAACCCAAACACTTAAAAGAGTTAAATATAGTTATTATATAGTTATTATGAGCAAATCAAAGTTGTGTTGCAAACCTACAAAGTTATATATTTTTGTGAAATTATATAATATTTTTGTCACAAGAGCTCTAATGTTTGCTACATTTATATATTTGTGAGTTATCTTGATTATATAACAGGTACATAATGCTCAATGATACCTGGTTGTATTAGTTTTGCTCAACTTCAGTCTATTTTTGCTGTGAGTTTTGTATTGTTGTGCACACTTTCTGGTGTGATAAATATAGTCCTAAATTAATAAACTGAACCAATCTGCCTCTGATTGACTGTTTTAATATGAATATTAATACCTCACATCTGCAGTAATAAATTGGGTAATAATGTTTATATATAAATGGATGTTTATGTATGATAATCCATGTGGACATACAGCTTTCAACAAGAAAAGAAAAAACAGTGGACTCATTAAGTTATTAACAAACTATGTATATTAATTTATACTTATATTTCTTTTGACTTTTTAAGTCAACATTATGCTAGTTAAATATTACAACTGTGGACATGAATCAACATTATGAGTCAATATTATGAGATAGTAAGCCAATGTTCTGATTTTTTAAGTTACTAGCTCATCATTTAGATTTACCATCTAAAAGCGACTTAAATCTGAAAATGTTGATGAAATTTTGACTAGAAAAAAAATACCATTGTGTGGACAATCTGTTAAAATAATGTATGCACATTACCCAATAACCCACACCATATCACCCTCCTATGTTTACTATTAAATTAAATAAAAAATACCATTTCAGTGTAATGTTGCCATAGTAGTAGCTCAGGGAAGTCAGGTCATAAGATAATAAGCGTGACGACGTCCAGAAGGTGGGAGCTGTTGCCGAACGTGGCCAACGGGTTGCAGCACTGGCTTCACTGTGAGCCCGTCAAACACAACCAACACAGCCAACATGGCGGACTGGGGTGAGAAACTAAGTTGGGAAGGATAGCTATCTGTAGCTACATCATCCGCTTGTCACAGTCTTTGTTTTGCAAGCAAAACACTCCGTTATTGTCAAACTCACTCGTTAGATGTGGATTGGTCTAACGAATTTGATGTTGTCGTTTTTACAGACGCTGAAACCTTCGATCTGGAGGAGCCGATTAAAAAGGCGGCAGCGATGGACAAATGGGAAGGGGAAGACGAAGAAGAAGAGGTTAAGGTAAAGTAAACCATATGAGCTGGGATCAAAGTTAGCCACCGTGTGTCGGGGTAAATGTTTAGTGAGCTGTTACCTGGACCGGTTGTTGTCAAGCTAATGCAGAGTTGAAGTATCGTCCCCGCTGTGGTGCCATGCTTCAGGCTGCCTGTCAACCCTCCGAGTCCGGATTAGCTTTTTGCTAGCTGACAGCTAACTCATGTGGCTCCACCAGGCAGTAACGTTAGCTAGCAATTTCGATTTAGCTGTCTTAACAGTTGTGGATTAAACTTGATTTATGGATACTAATGTTTGTTTTTATTTGGAATCTGACAATTACCGTTAGTAAAACAATTATTGGATTGCCGTGGGCAACGTAAGTTAGCTTGAAGGTAACCGGGCCACTAAGCTAACGTTAGCTCCCATATCAGCTTGCGTCTGAAAATGAGCCGGAGTGTTGGGTAACCTCGACGATAGCGTCTTTAATTTAAGTGGTTTGGAGTATTTGTGTGGTTAATGTACACGGTTATCTCACCACTGCCCAAAGTCTGTTGCATTAAACGATTATAGGTGATTAGCATTTGTGTCCTGTCCTGGATTCCCTTAGCTTGAGTTAACGTTAATGTTCAACATGAGGCGGAGTTAGCTTGCCAACCAACTTTAGCCACAATCAGATGAAACCATCTGGGTTGATGACTCAACTCAAGCCAAGGAGGAGGTCTAGAACGTTCCGGCTTCACAACAGGCGTATAGTAAGAAACTGGGGCACCGTTTATACTGCAATACAGGTGGTTATTAGCTGAATGTTGACATGGTTGATGTCCAGAAACCTCGGATAATTGACCCAGCGAAAGTGCTGGTAGAGGCCTCTTCAATTGTCCAGTTTTCTGTCACATATGGTGCAAACTAAAGAAACTGATGATTTCATGTCCTCCATAGTACAAACTCTGGGCTTATTCAGCAAGCAGGGTAAAATGTTTGTGTCCACCCAGGGACCAACATGATTAATTACTGTCCAAAATGCATATATTTGTAATCCAAAATCGACTGTATTGTTTTATTTACAAAATGCCCAAATACAACAGCTAGCGTGTCAAAGCTCTTTGAGTAATGTGTGTGTATATCTGTGCAAAGTTGTTAGTTATTCCATTTACGGTTTTGAGGTATTGTATTTCTCAGATAAGAGAACTGTGTGAGAAAGACCTTTTAGTTATTGAATAAAGCTAAAAGATAGGACATTGTAGGAGTGCAGTACAAACGTTTATTTCCTCATTCAGATATATAATAAACTTTCCCACTGTTCCAATTTTTGTAATATTAATTGACATTTGTCTCAATTAGTGTTTTTAAACGGTTTGCCTGTGTAACCTGCATAATAAAATAGCAACTATCCCACCTTTTTTATTCACAGGACAACTGGGATGATGAGGATGAAGACGGCGAGAAAAAGGCAGAGATGAAAAAAACGGGTACTGGAATGTATTTCATTTCCGCCTGTTTCACAAGAACATAATGCATTGTTTGGTATGTTAGTGGCAAAATTGCCTGCTTTTACTGCAAATTCACGTTTTATTATTCCATTACGTACATTTTTAGAGACAAAGGTTTCTGAGAAAAAAAAGTTGAGTGAGAAGATCAAAGAGAAAGAAAACCGGTTAAAGAAAAAACAACAGGAGCTGAAAAATGAGTTGGAGAAGGAGGTGAGTTTTTGTTTTGTTTTTATACCCAATATGACTTTAACAGTTCTATATATTTCTTAAACTGTCATTTTTAATGTTTTAATTTTGACTTTGTGACCTCTGTTATTACAGAAAGAAGAGCTCAGTCCTGAAGAACAACTTGCAGAGAAGATGAGAGTGAAGAAATTACAAGAAGACGCAGACTTGGAGCTAGCAAAAGATGCGTTTGGTAAGACATAACACTCCAGATAAAAAGAAAAAAATTCAAATGTGAAAACTCCTTGATCCTGTTTTTATAGCAGAAACCTAGTAGTCTTCCATAATACACACTACATCCCTTTTTGTATAAACAAAACTACTGCATACCCTTTAAGAGAGTATGTAGTTTATATTCATATTCAATGTTTGATTTGGGCTTTAATTCCATCTTTGCTTGATTGCTTCCTCGGTTGCTTTTTACTTTTCACATTAGAATCTGCTCATATGCTCCTGTTTACCTGTCATGTATGTAGGTTGCGTGTTCAGGACCTCCAAAAAATAACAGACATACTCGATTTTTGAAATTGATATTTGGGAGTTTTAAAAAATCTGATCATTATATATCAGCTGATTTAGTAATTTTTTTTAAACATAACATAAACCTTTTTTTTTTTTTTTTTTAAAGAATTGTGGCCAAGATGCATTTTACAATTGAAAAATCAACTTGCCAGTGCTCTCTGGTGGACAGCTATATAACAGGCCTTCTTCACAGAAGACATTTTGCTTGTCACATTAGGAAAAGCACAAGTGTAAATAATCAAATTAATGATGGCTGAATTCCATTTAGCTGCTTTGATTTTTAGGGTACTGATATTGTGCATGCTGTTCACCTTCATACTCACTGGAGCACTTGATTCCTGGTGTGACAAGTTAAAGTGACTGCTGGGAAACAGGTGTATGTGTCTGTGACACTGTTTCTAAATGACCACAAACATAGTTTGGCATTTCTGTACTGCAGTTTGTTGTTGCTGCTATCATCTCAGCACCCTCACAATTCAGCCCAGCTTACAGCCTTGAGCCTTGGTATAAACCAGATGTCCAGTTACTTTTTACAGATACAGTTAATTAGTCCTAGCACAATGAACTTAAGGCCCACGTTTTTAAGTTAAAGAAAACGAGACATATTCTCACGAATCTTTTGTAAACAATCGATTTGACTGGCTAAATTGAGAGAAGCTATTGCCGTATTAACTGTATTAGCCGCGGTCACTGGAAAAAAAACAACACTAAAATTATTTATCCCCATTAATTTATCAGAATTGGTCACAGGTCCGGATAGAACCGCCACTCTGTCCCGTCCGCCATTTGGTGATGCTCAGTATAAACTATTAACACTGGAGGTCCAATATAAGTCCATCTATAAATATGGCTTTGTATCTGTGACTCTGTATGCCCTTTTCAAAGAGACCTCATACTGTCAGTTGTTTCTTTTTTTTTCTTTCAGGTGTCAGCAGCACTTCAAACATTGTCACTGGGATTGACGCCATGAATCCATCTTCTAAAGAAGATTTCACAGAGTTTGAAAAATTGCTGAAAGAAAAGATATCCCACTTTGAAAAATCTGTGCATTATTCAAGTTTCTTGGATTCATTGTTTCGGGAACTCTGTATTTCATGTAAGCCCAGCATATTTTACAGTTATTTTTTTACTGAACAATCTTGGTTACTATGCTTATTCCCTGTATTAATACCTTACATTTCAATCAAAGCAGGCCTAACCAATTACTATTTTTCTTTCTGCCTCTTACAGTGGAAGTAGAGGACCTGAAGAAAGTCAGTAATTCCCTGACAGTCCTACTTAGTGAAAAACAGAAACAAGAAAAAGTGAGTGACTGCATGCTTGTATTTACTCATAGATAAATTCTAATTTGTAGTTTATATTCAGAAGGGGGTGCTGTTCACCTAGCACAGTCATCGGATGTGTGCTCATAGTAGAAATCAAGTGTGCTTTGCCCAGTCTGGTAGTTTGTTTTTAAACATTCATGTGGTTTCTACATTGAATTTAACATTCATATATTTGGTAATACGAGGACAGTATGTAACACGCCAATTTACCGGCTGAATAAATCAAGAATTTCTTTAGTTTGTAGCACAGTTGAACCAAAGAATTCTCTGATCAAATTAAGAAAGCGTTTTTGCTGTAAATGTGTATATAAAGTACATTTTTTTTAAAGTGACTTATTTACCTGTACAGCAAAACAAAGGGAAGAAGAAGAAGAAAGGGGTCGTACCTGGAGGTGGATTCAAAGCACAGCTGAGAGATGACCTTGACTATGCAGAGTTTGATGGTGGCTATGCCCAAGACTATGAGGATTTCATGTGACACTGGCTCCATCACCACTGCCCTTTTCCTCTCCAAACCCTCAGAAATGCAGCTGTACCTTCTCATGCTGTCCAGTGCCATCCTGGAAAATCAGAACTATGTGTTGCCCCCTTCATTTTGCTTCAATGACCAGAAGGACTTTACCAGGGAGCATCCAGTCTCACCAACTCTTTATGTTCATACATATGGAATTGCCTTTTCTCTGTATCATTCAGCCTCGACTCACACACATTATCTGTTGGGTGACCCAGCTTCAAAGAAGAATACATTCTAACTGCTGTTGTCTGAGTTTTGCAGGGCTTATTTTTTTAAGTGTTGCTCCTGTCAAAATGGCAGACACAGTATTGCAGTTATAAGTAAAGTGACATAGAAACACAAGGTTCTATGCAAATTCTTTAACCAGATTGTCATGTATATTATAGTTCTTGCTTACCTGTCGATAGTTATCTTACAGGAAAGTATATAGTATCTATAACTTTGGTTGCCAAATTCAGAACAATTCTTTAAATTATTCATCTTTATCTCTGGAAAAGTTGCATTCTTGGTGATTTTGAGACTAACGCAACCTGTAAGAAGTAGTTGTATTTTTACAGAGAGCACATGACATTCACTGTAAGATATAAGGGATAGTCAAGAATAATACATGTACAACCTCACAGCCATTCTCTTGAGACATCTCTGGAATATCCTTGAAAATATGGAGCAAAGAGTACTTATGGGTATTATAGGTATTTTTTGTGCATGACAAAAGAAATTTACTAATTTGATTTCTACTAATGCAGAAAATGTATGGATCAGACAGGTGGGTTAACTTGCTATAACTGGTCTCCTAATCATTGCTTCTGCAGGCTTGTATCAAGTGTGATGAGGAGCGGGGGCTTATGGGCCTTACCCCACCATGTCTTCATATGGGCTACAGTTAGTTGAAAGGGGCTTATTTCTCCTTTTCTTTTCGAGCAATTGACCAGTTTCAATGTTACATGGACAGTTGGATACACAAAATGTGGAAGATACGGCATCTGCAGTGTTTTATAAGCATCTAATTTAATAAATCACTGGTCAAAATGATACGTTGTGTTTCTGTTCTTGTTTACAACATCAATAAAAGAAACTTAAATGCAATAACACCCTGATTACAAATGTAAGGCATGTGTAATAAATACTCTATTTACAGTTTCAAGTAAATATTTACCACAGTACAGTTAAACATTTAAGGTAAAACAGAACAATGCAAATATTTATCCTATTAGAAATAAGCCTAGCTTTATTTAGTTACATATTCATTTAATTTGAAAGAAACAACATTCACTTAATTTGGAAGAAAATGTTTATCAAAACAAGGTTAACCCTATCCACTCCAATCTCCATTGCAGGTGTTGATTTTTGTATCCACGTACTGCCTTCACTGTTTAGATTGTGGCTTTTGCGCGTATTCCTGAAGGATTTCTGGTGCTACGTCTCTGGCTGCTGCGGGGCGCATTGGCCCTCTGCCGGCGTCGGTTCTGCTTTCCTTCTCTCACCACGCTCGTTACGGTCTGACCTTGAGAACTCTGCAGGGCCTGGAAGGCACTCTGGCGTGTCACCTCACGATCTCCACAGGTGAATGTCAGCGCAACGCCCTCGTTGCTTTTCATGACACGAGATGTACCATCAGAAGTGCCATCAAAGCAACGTCCAAGTGCAATCTCTTTGGCTGCGCGGGGATCCTGGTCCGTCACCGTATAAATTCCGTAGTTGTGGCCCAGGGGGTCAAGAGGTGCTAGCATGGTGAACTCATTGGTGTCATTGTTTACAGCTAGGGGCAGATGGTTGACCAGATACTCCTGAAGCATTGTATTGACCTGATCTCTCTTACAGCTTCCTTGTGGAATCACCTTCAACAAGGTCCGATCTACACGTTCCTGATCATACAACATCCCACTGCACTTAAACTCCAGGCACACAGCTGAAATTGTTGCCTGGTCCATGTCACGGATGCTGCGAGTATCCCGGAGGCCATACAGCTGTCCTACTGTCTTTGGGTGGGTGCCACCCATGTTGCGGGAGCGCACATTGATCTCATGTGGGCTGTTGATTTTGACTTTGATGTAGCAGGCCCGGTATTCCATGGGCTTGGGCCACCAGCTCAGGTAGTCCTCTGTCCAGCTCATTGGGTCATCTTCATTAAAAGACACTGTGTTGTAATCGTAGCGGTCTCCTTCTACTCTTGAGAAGCGAAAGTGTGCCGCACTGAACGGGGCCTCCTCACATTCTTTCAACTTCTCAAATGCATACACTGGTCCGTTGCTTTCCTCAGCTGTGTTGGGACTTGGTTTTGCCACATTGATGCTGAATGCAGTCTTCTTCACTCTTGGGTCCTCATGGTCAGTCCGCCTGTAGTTAAGCTTTCCCAAGTATGGCTGGGGCACTCCAATGAGACTGGGATTGAGTTTGGGAGCAGAAGAGACAGCCTCCAGCTCCTCTCCTCCAAGGTTAGCCATGACATAGGCAGAGTAAGCATCAGCTTTTTGTTCATCGCAGAAGGCAGGAAGACAGGCACCATTGGGGCCAGTGATGACACTATCGAACCGACCCCAGGCACGTGGGTTACTGGAGTAGCCAGCTGTGGGCTCCATGTTTATAAGACTCACCACAACTCCCTCCACCTGCTCACTGGGCATGAAGCGTTCACTGCGAAAGGCCCTCACTTTCACATAACACCTGCGGTTCTCTGGGACGTCCAGGTTAAAAAGACGTCTCTCTCTGATCTCCATGTTACCAATCAGAAAGGTTCTCTCCTCCCTTTTACCTCTTCTTTTCTTCTCCACCTGTAGACTTCCTTCCTCCTCCCACAGGCCAGTATCAGGGTTCAGTGACCACAGCTTCATGGTGTTGAGGTGCTCAGACATCTTCACCTGGGCAGAATCCAGGAACACCTTCACTTCACCGGCGTTTAGGGGCTCATTGTTTTCCTCACCCCTAAAGTCAACTGAGAACATCCCGTAGGTTCTCAGTGGCAAGGTATCCCCTTCATCTCCTACAAAGTTGAGATCACTTTGAGCTGCAGCAGCTGTTGATATGTCTCTGGGGTCAAGGAACGTTACGCTAGCATTTACGTTACCAGTGAAGACTTCTCCTTTTTCTGTATAAAAGGCATAGGGAGGAATCTGGATTTGAACCATTGCCTCCTGACCCTCTACTTCCCCAAGCTCCAGAGTGTTGATTTCTGTAGAGCTGATGGTCACAGGGGCTTTCTTTCTTAGAAGTTTGATCTCATGGTAAACAGCCCCTCCTTTGGTATTAAATGGAAGTACCTTTGTGGTGTTGACAAATTTCTGCAAGTTGTCCACAAAAGTCAGGACTAGTCTCTCTGTATCTGGAGGAACCTGGATGGAGAATGTACCTTTGTAGCCTGTGCGGCTGATTCGGACTCCGTTCATGAAGACATGGCCAAATCTCATTGGCTCACCATTGTCTGCAGCAATGGCTCTACCGTGCACAATGGCCTTGGTGTCCACACATTTCTGGCAGCCACACTCAGTCACCACCATGGTGGGCAGTTGGTAGCTCTGGCATGTAAGCCGCCTCTCCTCCATCTTTTTGACACCACAGCAGTAAGCCATTTTGTCTTTGCACCTGATGCCATTGTCCAGCTGTCCAGCACATGACCTTGAGGGGCACTTGCCCACATCGTAGTAGAAGGAGTCTGTGCTGTTTTGGTAGCAGTCATGTGGAAGACGGATGAGATGGGATTCAGGCTTGGGATTACACGAATGTTCATCTCTACCTGTGTAAGAGATGTTGACATCAAAATGTTGATTTAGTTTGATCATACTGCCAACTTTCTGAAGGTACATACAGTATGAACTTTATTGATATTACTCTACTCAATGCTCACAAAGTCCGTTTTATTTATATTCCTGTATATTTAATATCAATTTATTGAGAACATACCTAAGACTTTCAGTGTAGCTGGTTTGGTCTTAATAGCCCCAGAGGGACCAGTTGCTTTGCAGTAGTACTCCCCAGTCTGCTCAGTACGCAGATTTTTTAGGACCAAGATGCTCTCAGACTGCTTTTCCAGGAGACTGTTGTTATGAAACCTTTTGGTTCACACAGAAGGGAAAAGGAGCAAAGTAATTTAATATACCTTATTATTCAGACATTAAATGCATCCATGTGACTCAATAACATTTGTGCACTAATTTCACTATTACAAATCCCACCATTGGTACTTGTCTGGTTGTGGTGTTCCTGCCACTTTGCAGCAGAAAGCAGCAGTTTGTCCTTCCCTCCTGGCCTTGCTCTCTGGGTTGCTCAACACATAAAGCTTCTCTGACAAATCACAATTGGGGATAAAATAACCATTAGCTTCCTTACATACTTATCAAACTTGTCAGTAACATGCAGCTCAAAATGAACTTTTGGTGAACTGCAATCAAATATTTTGGTGTAAATCCACAGGCATCCACCGTACCTGTTCTTTTCAGCTGGACACTGAGGACAGAGGTACGTTCAGCACTGTGGGGCACAACAACACTATGGGTGGCGTGACCCTGCAGGCTGACTGTCAGGGTGGTGTTGCCATCAGGGCAGATACCAGGGATGCGGAAATGGCCGTTGTGGTCGGTAAGGGTGAGGAGTTTGCCAGAGCGAAGAATGATAGCCCCTTCAGCAGTGAGACCCCCAGCACCACGAACAGAACCCAGCAGGATGTGTTCTTCACACATGCATATGTCACACTCAGCATTCACCTTCCCCATTACACAATGCAGGGAGCAGTCTAAAGAGTAGAATAATACAAAGATAGCCATTTTGTGAAAACTGGGTCTCCCACATCTGACGAGTAAAAAGAGAATTGCAGGAGAAGGGTATGTCTGACTAAACCAGGGCTAGCTCACCTGTTTTCGGGCACTCCGGTCCATTGCATGCTTTCCCGTCCACTTGAGGCCCACTGCAAGGCATAGAGCGAGATTGGCAGTGTCTAGAGCGCAGTTGGGCCCCCACCTGACCACAGAGTGCAGGGCATGGGCTCCAGTCTGACCATGGACCCCAGTTACCCTGAATGTTTACACTGTTATCTGTTGAAAAAGAGAGCGCAAAGGACAGTCAAAAAAACACCTGAAATTTATCAGCAAAGAGGTCCTCTTTTTTGCAAGTATATCACCAGAAAAGTTATAAGTCAGGCCTATGAGCTACAAGACTCGTAAATGATCTTGATTTTATTAAGACTGAATGAATGTTAAAGGTGTTACTAGATTGAACCTTTGGGACAGAGGAAACGGACTGCGTAGTTGGAGCAGTTGCGTTCAGGACCCTGCTCCTCATTGAGGCACCAGAAGCCCACAGTGGGGTCTGCATGGACCGTTTCCCCAGTTTCACGAGCTGGGACCCATTCAGTGGTTCTGGCTTCGATTGCCCGGGGATTCTCACACACTCGAGCACGGTAGTAGAAGCGAATGGCCTCCAGCTGCTCATAGTCTCCACGACCTCCGGGGTGATCAACATTGAACCATGTGGTCCACTCATGGTTGTCTGGACAGAGTATAGAAACCTGTTAGGAATATGACTCAAACCACCAAAAACAAGGCCTTATTATAGTTATGACTACATATTTGGTTAAAAGTCACCATCAGAGTGGTACACAGCAGGGGATGACTCTTTGTTGTCTCTTCTCCATGATCCTGCAAAAGACAAAGCCAAACTTGGGACACATTTCTTTGCACCTTGCTCTACATTAATATCTGACAGTGCACTTTGGCTCTCAATGCTCTAAAGTAAGTAAGTTATATTTAACTCAAACATAAAATCAAACCATTAAATATCTAAAATTGTGTTCATCTTGAGTATAATATTTCTGTACCTGAAAGTTCTGATTGCGAAAACTGGTTCTGGTTAAGTAATGAAATATTTATTTATTTATTTTATTTACTTTTCAGAGAGACGTTTTAGGAGGAACATATTATTCATTGCAGTTGACTGCAGTTGTGTGTATCTGTAACATCAGCACACTGTACTTCAGCTGTCTTAACACAGACAGTTTTGAACATAACTGCCAGTCTTGATACTGATTGAGAAAACTTGGTCAGGATGACGGAAAAATTCAGTGGGGGGCAACACTGATTCAGAAAACATGACTGCCCACAAACAGTTTGAATATACAAATAGGAACATATGTTTAGTGGCAAACCAGTGTTTTTAGGAAAAACTAAATCTTACATTAACATTTAATTTTCCTTTGATTGTAGTGTTTTATCAGCCTGCCTCTCTTATTAGTTTCCAACATTGTATTGTAATGCACAACTGTGTCCGTGCTTTGATGTGTATACATTTGCAAATGTGCCCATCTGTTATTTAAAATGTGTGTACCTTTGTAGGAAGGGTGTTGTGATTTTCAATACCTATGTGCCAATAACAAGACTGGATATTGGTGATTGACCCACCTTGAGCAGAAACAACAGAGGCTGTGGTGATTCCCAGGATGAGAAAAAGAAGACGCCTCACCAACATTCTCACACGCTGCCGCTATGTCTGACCCTTGAACTTTCACCTCTCCTAATGTGAGTTTCACACCAGGAACTCCAAAGAAGGTCGAGTCTAGCAGCACAACCTCACTGGTGGGAAAATGAAGATACAAAACGGACTGCCATTCTAGTTCTTTAAGTAACACAACACATACCTGTAGATATGAGTCAATTAAACAGTTATGTAAAAAACTATGTACGTAAATTGAGTTTAGGGAGTGAATAAAACAATAGTTCACATCTGGAACAACATTTTTTCTTTATGGATAGATTCCACCATCTTTGTCTATTTGGGTAAAAAACATGGCTGGACAGAAACCCCCCCACTCAGATTACACATCTGTGTTAGCCATAACTATTTCTGCATCCACTGACGAAACACTGGCTACAAAATCCAAACACCCCACGCACAAGGTTTGGAGTTGACAAAGATTTTCTTTTTAAAATCACTGGTGAAATTGTACTTGACAGACTAATTTGTCCCCTTTGTATTTAAATTGAAAGAACAGGAAGGATATTGAATAAATAAGTATGTTGTGGGTTACATGCAATAGATGTGAGTGCAGTTATTACAATTACAAAGCTTTTACAAGCTTTTAGCAGATATAGTTACCAACACTAATCTGAAGTAAAGACTGATGTATTGAACATGATTCAAATTACAGGCTCTGAAATAGAAATGTACTTTTCAGTTGTTGTAAATTATTTCCAATGTAAAACACTAAATCAGAAGACTTTTTTCTGATTACATTTTTAATCATATACATAATAAGTTGCATTTAGGTTGTGCACATGGTTAGCAGATTGATATGGACAACTTGTTTAATAATCTGTTTCCGTCTTACCTTGTTGTTGAGTGCACTGAGCTCCTGGCTTCAGGTTCAGATTTTTGTATAGGAATGTTCTTTACTCTTTCCCTCTTTCTTTATATTTCTCTCATACATCTCTCTCCTTCTCCTCTGTTGTTCACTCTGGTTCAACTCACTTCTTCACTGTCTCTTTATACCTCTCTAGCACCCCTCCCTCCTCTCTCAGCAGTGCGCCACAGTGTCTTTTGATTACACCATTATCCGTATAATTTATCACCTTCATTGTACAACCATGACACCCAATGGTTATTAGATAGTGCTTTGTATGAAAGAAGGACAGTCAGGGGGTCTGAGTAACAAATGCTGGTGTTAATAAGTTGAACCCCCCATGTCCAAGATCAATGGTGATTGGGACAAACTGAGCATTTGTCCTCTCCTCTGCTCTCAGTCTGTTACCATGCACGGCAGCTGGATTCTCACATTTCTGTGTAACTGTTCAGTGTAACAAACCATCTGGTGCATCAGGTTACTCAGTCTGTACTTTGCATGCAGAATGTACAGACTGATAAAAAAGGTGATCCAGTATGCGATACTAATTGTATAATGGCTTAGTGAAGGTAATTATTTTAAATAAAACTCTATCAGAGTTGAAAAACAATCACGTGTACATTTGATTCTTGATTAAACTGTCATGCTGTAATGTCACACGTTTTGGAAATATTAGGTATGTTGACATTTGTGGCATCACGTCTTCTAGTTTAGACCATCTGTAATAGCAAGAGGACTGGTTTTGTAATTTATTAAAATGTAATTTATTGCACCTTTTCCAATAATAGTTAGTATATCATCATTTATTAGTGGATTTATATTCTGTATTAATTATCGGAATCTGTAAAGTCACTGAAGCTATCAAATAAATGTAGTGGAGTAAAAAGTACTAATATTTGCCTCTGAACTGTAATGGAGTAGAAGTATAAAGTAGCGTGAAATGGAAATATTTGGGTAAAGTACTTCAAAAGTGTACCACCGAAAGAGACAGAAAGAAACTGAACGAGGATGTGGAGCAGCAGATTCTAAAAATACACTTGTGTTGGTCATGTCTGTTAGAGATCCTGTAAAGTCGTCAGTATCTGTTGTTTTTCCACACAGCACTTATTAGCTGACCTCACCCTGTCAATTACAAGGCAAAGAAGACCTAACAGAGGAAGAACATAACCTGGTCCTGCACCTCAGTCTTTCCGGTCTTCGTTCAGTTCCTAGGACAGTTGAGGGAACAAATGACTGGTGTCTATGGCAAAGGTTACATAAAGTACTGTGCTTGTAGTGCATGGATACTACTTTACATGAAGACAGAGTTCTCCTCAGAGGAAAAACATTTCTGTTCAACCAGCACAACCCTCTGTTTCCTCAGCTGAGGTGGTTTGCTTTGGTGTGGTAAAATCAGGAGGCAGTTAACGGAGGACCAAAGCTCCTAAATTCAGTCACTTTTTTTCTGGACAGGAGAAGAAGGACTGATGGAAAAACACCTTAACACTTACATAGCTGTTTTCATATTGCATGCTTGTCTTGGGAGACTGAAGTTGCACAAAAGTGTGTTGTCCACAGTAAAACAGGTGTATATTCTACATTTATTCTTACTAAGTGAATTGTTTGTAAAACTCATCAATATTGCCAATATTAATATAGATCAGATTCAGGTTCAGGTTACACATAACATGCAACACACAAAACATTAAAACATATAAAACAGACAGTATAACATGGATAAAAAACCACATTGACTTGTGCAGTTATGTGCAGAATTTCTACAGTTACTACATGACCAAAGTGGTTGTGCGTTGTGTGCAGTAATTCTACAGTTTGTTTAACAGAGTGATTGCTGCTGGCACAAAATGGTTTTTAAATCTTGTAGTTCTACAACCAGGGACTCTTAGCCTCCGTCCAGAGGGGAGATACTGGAATTCCCTATTCAAAGGGTGTAGGCTATCTTTTAAGATGGCTATAGCTATCCGCTGTAGTTGTTTAGCATACAGGGATGTGGGGTGCAGCTGGGACTCACCAGTCAGCTTACTTGACCATCTTACAATTTGATTTAAGCGATTCTTGTGCTTAACTGAGACACACCCAAACCATTACACACTAAGGAGAAAGATACGATGGATTCAATAAAGGCATGATAAAATGGTAAAATTTTCTCAAGCAGTATAGACACTGTTGTCCTTTTTTACAGACAGCTTCACAATTCTCCTGAAAATTTAATTTAGAGTCAATAATTGTCCCTAGATATCTATAAGATTCTACTTGATCCACTAGTTGACCATTTATAGTTATGGCCTCATATCCTGGAGTTTTACCAAAATCAATGTACATATCCTTTGTTTTGGATATGTTCAATTGAAGGTGTGACTCCTCACACCACTGGACAAAGTCTTCAGATCATATATTTATCCACTAGCCTACGTTGCATAAACTCCAGATGCAACAGCAGCATATCTTTCTAACAGTTAGTGAGGACAACTTAACGGCACTTTTTAGCTCCTCAAAGGAGTTTATATCTTAATATTTACCAGAGGTGCTGGGTGATGATGTGAGGATAGGAAACTGTGAGAGAAAAAAGTGAGAGATTGGACACACAAACACACAAAGTTTGGTCGCCAGGCAACAGGAAAAGACACGGCCTGCTTTCTAACAAACTGGATGCAAGACAGGTAAATCACGTTGGGCAAAGTCTGTGTAATAAGACCGGCGATTTTTAATTAACTTCCTTTTTTTGGTATGCTTTAAACAAGCTGCACTATGTCCTGCAGACAGTGTAGGTTTGCCTGACATCAGGCTGGTATTCACTCAACCTCTGGCAACATCTGTCATCAACAGTAAATACTTACTTTGCAGTAAACACTTTATATGACAAACGAAAGATGTTTCATTGGTTTGTTTAGTTTCACCATTTGTTTCATTGTAGTCCTTCATACGACACTCATTTACAGCAGTGTTATGATGTGATGGGAAGTAATTTCATAGATTTATGTACTTAAGTACATTGTTTAGGTACTTGTACTTTCTGCTTCTTTTACTTACACTCCACTACAAATATTGTACTTTTCACATCTGCTACATTTATCTGACAGTTATAGTTACTGGTTATTTTTCAGATTAAGATTTTACATATAAATCATGACCATCATGTAAAATGTGATGCATTGTCATAGATTACACTACCCAAAATATATAAAGTAGTTGAAAAATAAACAATCTGACCATCTCCAACATTTAAATGTTGCTACATGTTAAAAAAGAGATCTGTAATAATCCAGAGCCATAAAATATATGATAATGTAACACTGACGAGGGACATTCTGCTGCATCTACTTTATGATACTTTAAATAGACTACATTTTGTTGACAAAACTGTGCTCTTACTTACTGTAAGTTTTACAATGTAGTACTTTTACTTGTAATGCAATATTTTATATGCTATGACTACTTTTACTTAAGTAAGGGATGTTAATACTTCTTTCACCACTGGCATTTATGTCTTCCTCAATTAGGCACTAATTTACAATATATAGGTGCTTAAATGAGTTGCCATTCAGGTATGAATACTGGCATGTTAAAATATATATAACATAGTACTGTCATAAGAATAATCCCTTCAACAGAGTAAAAATTCCTGTAATGTTTGTGGTTGACACAGCACAGTGTTTTATCACCAGTGGAGGATACCTGCCAATCACATTTAAGGGGGAGGCGGCTGCGTTCTTTCATGATAATAAATATGTAGTTTCTTATTGGCAGCTCTATGCCATTGTTATGTGAGCTTAGAACAAAAACAAAAATAAAAGCAACATCCTGACCTGACACGCCATCAATTACTGAACTGGAGTCAATCCCAGGAGAGAGGTGGTAAAGCCAGAAACAGAGTTTAGACGACAACAAACAATGCTGAACTACAACCACCATGAGATACCATCACACCAGCTCATGTCTGCTGGAGCCAGAAGGCAGAATAGGTCACACCAGCACAGTTTAACAACTGCAAGAGTTTCAGGGTTTTTGTTAAATTAAATTAACTTGCCATTATTCAAATGATGCAAGCAACATTACCTTTAAACTTATATCAGATACAGCCTTTGGTCATTAAATCAGTTATGGACAGTAACTAAGTACATTTACTTAAGTGCTGTATTTAAGTACACTTTTGAAGTACTTGTACTTTATTTGAGTATTTCAATTTCAGGCTACTTTATAACTCTACTCCACTACAGTTCAGAGGCAATTTTTCTTTTTTTTTAATCCACTACATTTGTTTGATCATTTTACTTTGCAGATTCAGATTAATAGTACACAATATATTCAACAAATACATTATTATGTATAATTTTAGGTTAAGACAAGATTGAATTTACATGCTACCCAGCAGTATACAACATAAGTAAAATGGTCAGCTGCAACATTAAAGTAATGCACACATTTATGCATCAATAATTATAATCCTACATTATTCTGAAATGGGCCATTCTGCATAATAGTATACTTTTAGTATATTTTGATTTAGATGATAATACTTCTCTCTTCACACTCTGTATTATACATATTTCAATTTGCTGATGAATGATGCTATCTTGGCTATCTCAGTTTAAGTTTAATAACAATCTGCTAGTGTTGGGATGCAGCTCAAGATTTTTCTTACGGGGCTTTCTGTGATCCAAACCAATTTCATCCTTAACAAGAGAACCTCCTGGTAATGGAGGTGGTCTGTTTTCATCAGAGATGTAATTCTTGTACACTGAAAAATGAAGTTCTCCCCCTGTTGAACCTACCTAAAGGAAGTAGAGGGGGCTCTCTCTCTCCCTCTGTGTGAGGCCGGGCCCCTAATGACAGTAGCAGAAGTTGCTCTGCATACTTTCACTGGTAGAGTCATTAAAGTGACCAACACCAACCCCCCAGTGCTCTCTGCCTAACCTCTAGATGTCTCCTCTCTGTCCTGAACACATTTCATGAAGCTCATTCTCTGTTTCAGCTACAGGAGTCTTCTCTGTTTAACCAGAGTAGTCACCATTACTCTGGATACTGTATGCCCTTTGTATTTCAGCTCCATAGCTCTACAGATTAAAGGATAGGTTCACATTTTTCAAGTCTGTTTTAAGAAAATGTTATTAGTCGCACAGCTAATATGAGACTTCAGTTTGAGTTTGACAAATTGAGTGATCGTCTTACAAAGTCTTGTATGAAATTTCCCCTTTTGTGTTATTCTTTTTATTCTCTAAAGACTCAAAGGATTTGGTGAACTCAGCCTCATATTACTTTCAACTAAACTTAATAATATACTTTTTGCAAAGAATGACGACTGTGGATTTAGTCTCCCATCTCTTTCTAGGAAGGGATCACTTAAGGGCTAGAAAGGAGGAACCATTGTGGTAACCAAAAACTCTTTTAATGTATTTGTGTGTATTATAATGATAGGATTGAAAAAATATAAAAATGCAACTAATGATTATTTTCATTATCAGTTAATCTGGAAATTAGTTTCTGTAATAATCAATCACTAAGTCTATAAAATGTCAAAGAAAAGTAATAAATGTCCAGTATAGATTCCTAGAGCCCAAAGCCATCCACATTTGTTTTGTTTTCTCCGACCAACTGTCAAAAACCAACAAGTCCTCCAAACCATATGATATAGGTGCTGCTGGAATGTTTCATAAATGAGCACCCTTAAGGCCGTTTTATGGTTGTGCGTAAACTCCACGCCGTAGCTACGCTGTTGCTCCTACGGCGTCGTGACCCTTTTGGAGTTCTGCGTCAGGGTTGAACGTGTTTCTTTGCATTGTGGTGCATTTCACCGCCAGAACACTAGGGGGGGGGGTGTGGTTTCCAGAGGGTCAGTCGCAAAACTCTTTGTTTACTTGTTTGTTGGTGTGTGCTTCGAGCCAGCGCATGTGTGTGTGTGTGTGTGTGTGTGTGGGGAGTGGGTGATAGAGTGAGGGAGAAAGTGAGAGAGTGACGGCAATTACTTTCGGAGCAAGTTGTGACTCTATAGTCATAGTGAGAGAAACAAAGTGTCTCCCCTGTGCTTTCTGTCTAGGGTGGGAAATCTGAAATGAGTCGGGGGAAATGCAGCGCTACCCAGCCACGGCGTGTAGTTACATTTTTGGAGAGGTGCATGTCAGGCTACGGCGTGGGGTCCGGCGTAGACGCAGAGGGGTCTGTGGGGGTACGCCGTCGATTCTACGCAGAACCATAAAACGGCCTTTAGCGGGACATACGACCCGCAGGAGTGTTTTCTGTCCTCACATCTAAACCAGAGAACGTTGTGGAACAGTCACAGCTTGGTTATGTTTAGACTCCAAAACTACTTAGTGAAGTTTATAAAAAGATTGTGGTTAGGGTTAAACTTTGTTCATCTCTTTCTTTACTTCACTTCCGGTTATACACATGACGCAGAGCATGACCTAGAGAAAAACAGCCAATCCTCACATTGGAGAAGCTGGAATAAGTGAAAGTTTGGTGTTTTGCTTGCTGAATAGCTTAAAAGATTACTCCATTGCCAAAATAGAAAATTGGCAATTAATTTTCTGTCGAATGATTGATTGATTAATCAAATAATCATTTCAGATCTAAAATGTGTTAACTTATCCTTTAACTTGACAACAGCAAATTTTCTTATTTGTGTTTTAAACATAATGCCAAACTTATATCATCTACTGATAGAGTGTGCTTTGGATCAAAGTAACACTTACGTTTTAGAACATAGCCAACCAAATAACTTTTGATTTAAACAACTTAATATTAGACTGGGCCGCATTACTCACAGTCAAAGCCAGTAAAATATAATTGGTTGTGTCTGCATCTCAAATGTTATTGGAGATTAAAGATGGGGCACTTTATGTCTGGGAGAGAGGTGCTTATTTAAAGTATTAGTATATAAACCACAGAGGAAGTCTGCAACACAAAAACATAATGATTAAAATGTTTCCGGTTCCACAACTTTTGTACCTTAACACGTCCGCCTGAAGGCTGAAGGGATTTGAATTTATCACCAAAGATGCCTGTGCAAGCCTTGTACAAAAAACATCAAACATATTTATATTTGCTTGGTACTAGTAAACTTTAGCTAGGAAGTGCATTACAAATTTTAGGTCATTAGGTGAATTAAAAGCACAGCCAGCTTCTTCGGGGCAAGTTGGTCCACAAAAGTTGGACAAAGAGAGGTAATACATCACTTTTCTCACTTTGGGTACTCTGTCAGGCTAAGCAACTACCAACAGCTAAGGGAAAGTGTTATGTAGTTCCAATTTAAACACAAGAATAAGGACAATATAAATTATTACTAGCACACTTGCCATCCCCTCAGTACTGTCAAGCGTCCTGATGAACTTCAGTAAAGGAAGTTAAGGGAGAATTCCAGTCGATTTCAACATGTAGCTCTGTTGTTTGTAAATTTGGAGTGCTGTCAGTAAAAACAAAAACAATCGGTGTTGCTTAGGGACCGTTTGGTATTTATGGAATGGACCACCGGAGGAAAATAGGGGAGGGTCATGTCTTTTTATTCTTTGTTGAGGGGAGGGTCACCCAATATGTTTTAGTCTAGGAAGGGGGGGGTCACCCAACTTTTGTATTCATGAAAAAAGCAACATTTCAAAGTGGCTTGTTTGGTGCATATTTTTTCATGTAGCTCTTAGTCTCGGCCCTCCTTCGCTACCAGATGGGTCTGACCCATGAGTTTGCTGGGGGGCAGGGGGAGCACTGCTCCCCTGGTGGCTGAAACAGGTAATTGCATTGTTTAAAAAATGAGTGGAATAATTAATTATATCTGGCATGACCAGATATTTTATAAATATCTTAAATAACACAAAACAACTAAATGGTGGTAGGTAATACATCAGATTTCATATACTGCTTTAGTAAAAAAATATTACCTGGCTGACGATGGGAGCAGCAGGACGCAAAAAACGAAAATTACTGTTGCACTAGTCTGGACATCTTGCCGTGCCAACGTTGCAATAAAGGTTTCCTAAATACCATGTATATACATGTAATGTCAGCTTACTAATTTATTGTGGGTTTTGTGTAGATTTGGACTTTTATACGTTATTCCACTTTGTTTAAACGGCGAAGTGGAGAGGCCTTGTTCACCTGTTTGGAGCTCGCTGGTGAATGTAATGCCTTGCTGGATACACCGTGACTCTGTTTGTGGATCTACTAATCACTGTGGATTACTTTTTTTTGTGCCAGTGGATTACGGCAAAATACGGATCTTTTTTCTCAATGTGTCTTAACGTTTTATGGTGAGTTTGGAGGGGCATCTCAACAGACTGTAGGTCCAACACTGATTGTTCACTGTTACATTTTAGTTGAATTTAAGTGTCGGGTCATTCAGCCACCGTCTGTCTATTGTGTTCCAAGACAGCCGTGCCGCGATTGGATTTCATAAGGGCGAATTGTTAAATTGTTGCAATGTAATTTAAAATCTGCTTTAAAAATAAACATATATGTTTTGGAATATAATGTTGCTAAATATACGACTGAGAAGCCTAGTGACGAGTCCATAGCTACTAGTGTTGAATTTGTTATTTCCCAGTGTCCTTTGCTGAATGGTCTCAATGTTTTATTGTTTTATTTCATGTGAATACTAGTTTACTAGAGGAGTAACTTAGTATTTGAAGTAATGCAGTAATGCAGGAAGTGTGCATTTAGTATCTATGCTTAACTATGTTAGTGAGTAAATCTACTGAAATGCCCACCACACCATAACAGAGGAGTTTGATGTGTAAGATGAGAATGCAGAGGTTAACTCATGTATGTCATGACTGTAAAGAATCAAATGGCATCTGTATATCTCTTTGCTAAGCACAAGCTAGCACATAAGGGGAGGGTCATGCTTCTTTTTCAAATCATTTTGGAGGGTCATAGAAAAACAGTCTCTTATGCCGTGTTATCCTCCTGCTAGCGTTAACACCCAGGAGGCTGAAACAGGGCAAGTTTTAAACGTGCTTTTAGCCTCTTAACGTGTACGAAATGTCATTACAAGTGCCTACCCATGTGAAGATTCCTTCCGAGTGAACACAGTGAATCTGACTGTAAAAATATTTTCAAAAATAGGCATATGCTTATTTTTGTGTTGTAGTACAACTAGCAGGAGAAATTATAATTGAGGTAAGTTTGGAGACACTACCTTATTTAATCATTAAATTAATAAATATTTTTGTATCTCTTTTCGGTGTTGTACTTTGTAGACGCTCCCGAAGCACTCGTCTTGCCGTCTCAACACCGGAACTAAACAGAGCTGAATTAGCCCAACTTTTATGCATTTCTTTCACATCTATTGCAGTCAGATTCACTGTGTTCACTCGGAAGGAATCACTTCACACTTCTTCACTTGTAATGACATTTCGAACATGTTAAGAGGCTAAAAGCACGTTTAAAACTTGCCCTGTTTCAGCCTCCTGGGTGCAAACTGTAGCAGGAGGATAACACGGTGTAGGCAACAATGATTGTTTTCGTTTTTCTCGCTACTGACAGCACTCCAAATTTACAAACAACAGAGCTACGTGTTGAAATCGACCGGAGTACTACTTTAAGCTACAAAATAAATCAACAAAAATACATTTCATCTTAAACCTGCAATGTTATTAATAGAACATTGACATGTTTTTACCTTGTAAATTGATTTAGCAAACAGTTGCTTATTTACATCCAGCAGTTACAGAGCAACATTATCATTAATTTACAGTTGTGTTTTTGATAACTTGATGAAAGTAAGTCCAATGTTCACTCTCTTTTAGCTTTAGTTTTTGGACTAGATAAACTAGAGAAATATCTGGCTCTTTAGCTGCTAAATGCTCCATTATGTTCACCAGCTAGACGCTAACTGTAGGAAGTTATTTGTGCAGGAGATGATAAAGATGATAAAACACAATTAGATGATCATGAAATGTCCTCTAGTGACACACTTGTGGTAGTGTTTGGGGATGGAAAAAGCAGGTTTATCTCACACATAACTGATTTGGCATTCGTGCAAAAACTAAACAACACTGTTTATCTAACAAATCCCTGATGATCCATAAAAACAGGAGAGAGTGAACACCTGCAGGATGTAAGACCAGACCCATTATCACCACCTAACATGACCAAAGTCCAAACCTATTTCCACTTACACAACTGCAAAGATACTGCATGTTAACCTGGCTACAAGCAGAGAGGGAGAGGACATGCATTTTTCTGCTGACACATTATAGAGAGCACATGTAAAGGTTAAAGCACTTCCTTCTTGTTTTCTGGCCTGCTCCAGCTCAGTAAAGCATGAAGACATGCAGAATTAAGGGCTAGATTAGAAACATGTGGGGCTGACCTGGAAGATGGATGATATGTGCTCAACGAGGTCGTCCATTTTCCTCCTGGATCGAGGTTTAGAGACCTCTGGAGACCCTAGTACTAAGGAGAAGGATATTTGACTTAGGGGAGGAAAAACGGAAAATTCTCTGTCAAAAATCCTTCGTCCTCATATTACTTTAACCCTAAATTTATTCAAGTGCACTCTTTATAAAAAGAAAATACCTTAAATACATCTCAGTTTCATCTCTGCAAAACAAATCCAGCATTTACACAGCAACATTATCATTAATTTACAGTTGTGTTTTTGATAACCTGATGAATGTAAGTCCATTTATTTATTTTCTTTACAGGGGATAAAATTCAAGTGGAATAACAATAGGAATAATTACAAACTTTGATCCAGATCATGAAGGAGAATATTTATGTGAAGATAATCAGTTATTCATGCTTTCGGTCCCACGATAAAAGACAGGAAATTCAACAGCTGGAAGAAACGCATAAGATCATGAGTTTTCATGAGTCGTTTAAAACCTGGCTTGATTCAGCTGTAACTGAACAGAAGAAGAGAGGAAGATTGCACAAGGAACTTTTTCCCCAATCAGATGACTCACTCACATGCAGAAAGTTCTTCCAGGCAAGAAAGGCAGGAAAATGATCCGTATGAAAGCTTTGAGAAAATATTAAAAACCTGACTCATGCACTGTATGATCAGTGCAGCTTTATGTCTCTCTGTCTGGCTTACGTCCTGTCTTAATTTACATCTCTTATTTTACATATACAAGTATATACCGATTTATTGACCTTTCCTGCTTTCTGTGCTGCTTGCTCTTTGGCTGCATTCTATCTGGCAAAAAACCTTGTTGGCTCTGACTTGGATATGCTCTACAGGATGAGAAACAGGAAAACAATAATGGGAAAAACCAAATCTGTTCCATGCTGGATCATATTTGATCTTTGTGTTGTTTGTAGTAAAGTAATAATCTTCCCTGAAGCACCACCATCATGTCACATTTCTCAATTAGTCCAATATTTTGTTGTAAATCAAAGCATGCTAACACACTAAAGACAGTAAACACTACACCTGTTTCATATCACCATGTTAACATTGCCAGTTCAAGCATGTTAGCGTGCTGATGCTAGCATTGTATGTTAGCAAGTACAGCCCACAGCTGGCACGGCTGTAGACTCTTATAGCCTACAGTACAGGATTTCAGCTTTGCATAATGAGGAAAACTGTTGCAGGTTGTAAAACAGAGAAACAACAGTTCTAGCCAAGAACAACAGAGGACTAAGCCTCTGAGCCAGAGCTCTGTGAGTAGAGAGTTAGCCAATTATACTGACAGTAAATGTTGCTTCTTCAGTGGACTTTGGGCATTTATGCTAATCAACCTTACAATACCCATCAACGCCATGTCAGAATGTTATTGAAAGTGTAAACAGCAACGGCAAAGGGCAAGTGTGGAGTTGGGTGGAAGCAGTGGCGGTTCTAGACCATTTCAAATGGAGAAGCCAGGCTGGGGCCACATGTGATTTTATGGGCACCAAATATAACCTACCTACCCTATATAGGTTTGGTTCTACAAAAGACAAACAATAGACATATAACAATAAACACAAGAATACTCATTCAGTGTTAACCTACATTTTATCTATCACTGCACATGGATTATATCCCCTTTTTGGGTATAAAGTATAAAGTATAAAGTATAAAGGGGGGGGGGGGGGGGGTTTCGAGGCCACTGGGTGGAAGGTTTCAGAAACAACACATTACAGCACATTACAAGTAGAACCATGTTTGGAATGTTAATCAACAAACAAACAATGTCATAAAATTCATGTTCATGCCACAAATTATATTGAGATACAAATCTTATTTTTTTGGCGAGAGTCAAAGAAGCACGATCAGCATCCCATATCTGACCAAACTCACACAAAAGTCAATATCTGCTAAACTGAAATGTTAAATAGCTGCAGTTCAATACTGTCTAACCTCAGTTTCTATAAATGTTGCAGTTATAACAAAAAATTGTTATAACAAAGCCGATCTGCTCGGCAGTGACATAGTTTTATCATTTATGTACATCATGTCAGTGATTTTATGAAGGCAATATGTGAAAAAAACGTTCTTCATGCAGACAAAAACTTTAAACTCAAGTATATCTTCACTGTCATCTGCATGTGTTTGTCAAACATGTAATACTAGTTGTAGTACTGTAGTTTGGCATGTAGGAGGAGGTTATAAAACTCTGACATGAGAGGAAGTGGCCTCATTCCTGTCTCCTTTTTCCCAACTCTTTCAGATAATCTATCCTCCAACTGTAAGTCACTGAGCCAAACCAACAACCCAGTACCTAAAACATCCAGTCATCCTTTAGTCATTGTGCACTTTCAGTTGTTAATTCATTTAGCCATTACTTACCTTCTAAATAACAATTCATAGCAGTTTATTTAATCAGTCTGTGATATTGTTTATTCCAAATTTAAATACTTTGATTTTGTAATTTTTTTTAAAGATCATTAAAACAGAGTCACTAATGTTTGGTTAATTGTCAGTGATGAGGATTGATCTGGTCCGATATGCAGTTATAGTAGAAATGAATTCATCCATGTCTTTTTGCTTATAATTTGAACAGTCCATCATTTATTTAAAAGTTCAAGACCTTTCTGTGTAGAGCCAAACTCTAAAAGCTTTCCTTTGCAGCCATTTATACTCTGCAAGCAGGAAACCCTGAGGCTGGGAAAGCCATCAGGCCAAAATGTTTCAACACACACACGTACACATCCTAGTCTATCCACATCAGCAACTTCAGATAGCATGCACAAACAACCAGTACTTTAGATATTTATTAACAAAGGGGAATAGGTTATAATCCCATTTCAAATCACTTTGTGTACCTGTGTTCAGGCAGCTTCTTTGCCTCAGTAAGCCAAAAATAATTTAGCTATTGTTGCTGTATTCTTCCCTTTTTCTCTCTTTATGCAGGTAATCTACAACACAACTTCTGTAAGTGAATTTACAGGTTGTTCATATGAAAAAAAGTTTCCATCGAGGTCACAAATGGTACTGCTGCTCTCTAGTGGTGGCCTGGGTTTGATCTCCACAACAAAAAGATATGAAAAATGTCTTAGTCAAACATGTAATTAATATTATTGTAATTATTTGCTTACAGTATCAATGGCTTGTTTTCCATGCTTGTGAACGGACAGAGAAACAATTCTGGTGTTGACCTCTTTTAAAGGTCACAGAGAAGTCAACAATATGGTAATCGTGATTTATTGCTTTAGTGAAGAGAAACATTTTGGATTTATAAATTAGACTCATAAACAGCATGTGAAGAGAAAAATCACAGGTTTTTTTTTATTTGATGTTTATACATTTCATTTTGGTGTAACACCCGTGAATTTGATTGATTTTGATTTAGTATGAAATGCACCAAAGGAGGTCATCATAAGTAGAAAGTGAGTCACAAGATGTTGCTGATATCGTACAGAGTGAAAACAAGATACATTTAATTTTCTCTGTTATTCTGATCACTGCATGATTTAATTATCCAATAGGATGTATGGTGCTCGTCTTTAGCAATATTTTAAAAGGTTTCTTCTTCTCCTTCTGTGAAACGGTTTCTAGTGGCTCTCGATTGTTTCTTTGGCCTTTAACCGAGCATCATACTTTTGATTAGAAAAGATTATCTAGAAAGAAGGAAGTCAGTTGTCCTCCTTTTTTTTTGTTTCAGGGCCACCAACACCCAGTCTTCTTCATGTGTGACCTCAACATTTTGCGCAGTAAAAAAAGTGTCATTGTCTTCATGAGATACTATTAAACCTACCTAGCCTGACAAGCCAGACCCACATCAAGCAAATTACATTTGCTGCCACTAGGGTGCGTCTAGATTTCTAGGCTAAAACCTACCATGATTTAAAATGAATTTGGCCAGCAGGTGTCACTGTTCAGCAGTAGATTTCCACCAACACCACTCACACCATCACACCAACACCTACTAAAGGACAAATGAGAGTTCATATAAGATCCATCAGTCAAGCAAAAAAATCTCTCCCAACAAAGCTCCAACATGGAGCTGTGGTGAAAACAAAAGGTTGCACTGAGTGAATCCACCCAGCAAGCCAACTGTTTAATGCGAATCTGTTAAACCAGATTCACATTAAAACGTGATGGGTTTTAAAGGTTAGCATGCACGATTTTAAAGGTCAAAACTGGCATAACGTATGAGTGGTTAATGTTTTCAGAGGAAGAAATGTCTTTGTTTCTTTAAACATTCAGCAAAACGTTTTTTCTCTCTCAGCTTATGGAATTAAATCTTTCTTTTTTTTTTTAAATGGCTGCAATAATCAGTCTGTGCAGCATGTCAAATAAGAAACGACTAGAAACAGCCACTATCTGGTGTACACACATATAGACTGTTAGTGTGTTGTCTGTATGTGTCCGTTCACGTGGGAGAAAATGGGATCATATGTTCTCCTGTGTGTGTTTCTCCAGGTGTAAACTCGCCACCCATTCCAGGGTAATGGATGTAATTAACTGGTCACTGTAGCATAAAGTCTTTACATGCTATTAGTAATAGTCATGTTTGAGAAAATCACCAGGTAATGGGCAATTCTCCTCCCAGCAGGGACACTTAATGTCTTATCTCGCTTTTCCTAATTACCCAATTAAAGCTTATGTGGCCGATTTGTTTTTCTTTATTGTCTTCTGCTTTAGCTTGACGGTATGAGGTCCTTTCAGCAGTCATATCCTGTAATGATTACAGCACAGAAACAAGAGCGGAGAGAAGAAGCAGCACGATGTGCAAACCACACACCAATAAATAAAGCTTTTTCTACATCGGTGTTGACAAGAATTCAAGTAGCTATACATAAGTGTCTTCACACCTAATTCCTGGGCCTAAGAAGTGAGAATTTATGTCAGATGAAATAATTGTGAATAAATATTTTGACAATATTGATAGGACAATTTAATTTAATTTTTACAGGGACAAAATATGGACAAATGCCATTCTGCAGCATTTATAGCCTAAGCTAGTTTGCAATGCTCGTCCCTAGATGGGCCTTTTAAATACTGAAATAAAACTAAATGAAAAACTAAACATCCGTGCTAAGCTGAGCAGTATGGAGCTTTTTCATTGAAAAGAGCCGCCTGCTGTGGCCAAAAACGACCCTAAGAGAGTGATGACAGTCAACCAAAACAGTAAAGTTGTGGGCCCATGCAGCTAAACAATACGCTGAAACTCACTTGTAAAGCCAAGTGGAGCTGCAGATTCAGGTGATAATTCTCTGAGTGACCCATTTTACATTGTTTTTACATCGTCATGGATACATTATTATTATAAAGTAGAAAATGCATTTCCTGCAGAAAATGCTTGTCAATATTGAACAGCTAAACTGCTAAAGCTAAACTGGATTGCTGGCATAATTGCGTAAGAAGAAGGTGAAGTACTGAGAACAGTTGGAAAAGTGTTAATGGTTTAAATTTGTACGGATTTCACTGAAATGTTGACTAATAACAATAATGTATTAAACAAAAGTTTAGTAAGTACTTTGTTTTTAAAAGAAAAGTCATAGTATGTCAAAAAAGTAATAAAAAGTCATAGTATAGTTTATCAAAAAAAGTAATTAAAAAAATCAAAGTATAGTATGTCAAAAAAGTCATAGTATAATATGTTGAAAAAAATGATAAAAAAGTCATAGTACTATGTCGAAAAAAGTAATGGAAAGGTCAGAAAAAAAAAAAAATCATAGTATAGTATGTTGAAAAAAAATCATTTTATAGTATGTAGAAAAAAGTGTTCATAGTACAGCATGTTGAAAAAATGGTTAATAAAATAGAATAGCATTTTGAAAAAAGCCATTAAAAAGTATTAGTATGGTACATCCAAAGAAGTGATAAAAAAGTCATAGTCTAGAATGTTAAGAAAAATCATTATATATATATACTATACATCAGTATAGTATATCCAAAAAAAAGTCATGATATATATATATATATATATATATATATATATATATATATATATATATATATATATATATGTCGAAAAAAGTATAGTATATAGTATAGTATGCCGAAAAAAGAGAAAACAAAGTCCTGGTATAGTATGTCGAAAAAAGTCATAAAAAGTCATAGTATAGTACGTCAAGAAAAGTGATAAAAAAGTCATGGAATAGTATGTCAGCAAAAGTCATAAAATAGTTGTAATACAGTATATCGGGAGGAAAAAATAGTATAGAAAGTCTTAGTATATGTCGAAAAAAATCATGTAAAGGGCCAACTCAGACTGGGAATCCTCAGTCAAAGTCTGAAGTGACTACTTGCTGGTTGTATGTTGGAACAGTGCAAACCACTCAGCCACTGTGCCACCAAAGAATATATGTTGAATCATTATTAGGATAATATGTTCAAAAAGGCTATCAAAAACTCATAGTATGTAAAAAAAAAGTGATAAAAAAAGTCATGGTATAGTATGTCCAAAAAAGTCATAATATAGTATATATCGAGGGGGAAAATAGTGTAGAATGTTTGTCTCTTTCACATAGTATTATTGGACCTCAAAACTTACTGAAACATTGTGATAAAAAAGTCATACAAAAAGTCATACTATAGTATGTCATAAAAAAGTCATAGTATAGCATGTTAAAAAAGTCATAGTATAGTATGTCGAAAAAAGTCATAGTATAGTATATCGAAAAAAAAGTGATAAAAAAGTCATAGTATAGTATGTCAAAACAAGTCATAGTATAGTATGTCGAAAAAAAAGTGATAAAAAAGTCATAGTATAGTATGTCAAAACAAGTCATAGTATATTATGTCACATAAAAGTGCTAAAAAAGTATTAGTATAGTACGTCGAAAAAGTGATCAAAAGACATAGTATGGTATGTCAAAAAAAGTCATAGTATAGTATGTTGAAAAAAGTGATAAAAAGTCATAGTATACTATGTTGAAAAAGTGATAAAAAGTCACAGTAAAGTATGTCGAAGAAATTGATGATAAAGTCATAGTAAAGTATGTTGAAAAAAGTTATAGTATAGTATTTCAAAAAAAGTGATAAAAAAGTCATATATTGCATATCGAAAAAAGTGATAAAAAGTCATAGTATAGTATGTCGAAAAAGTGATATAAAAGTCATCGTATAGTATGTTGAAAAATGTATAAAAAAATAATTGTATAGCATGTCATGTCATAGTTAAGTATGTCGAAAAAAAGTGATAAAAAAGTCATATATAGCATATCAAAAAAAGTGATTAAAAAGTCATAGTTTAGTATGTTGAATAAAGTAATGAAAAAGTCATAATAAAGTATGTATATCGAAAAAAAAGTTATAGTATAGTATTTCAAAAAAAGTGATTAAAAAAATCATATATTGCATATCGAAAAAAGTGATACAGAGTCAAAAAAAAAGTGATAAAATGAAATAGTATGGCATGTCGAAAAAAGCCATATAAAAGTCATAGTATAGAATGTCAAAAAAAGTCATAGTATAGTATGATGAAAAAAGTGATAAAAAAGTCATAGTATAGTATTTCAAAAAAAGTGATAAAAACATCATATATAGCATATCAAAAAAAAATTATAAAAAGTCATAGTATGTCGAATAAAGTGATGAAAAAAGTCATAATAAAGTATTTCGAAACAAGTCATAGTATAGCATCTCAAAAAAAGTGATAAAAAGTCAGTGTAGAATGTTGAAAAAAAAGTCATAGTATAGTATGTCGGAAAAAGTCATAGCATAGTGCGTTGAATCAAGTGATAAAAAAAGTAATAGTATAGTATGTAGAAAAAAGTCATAGCATAGTAAATCGATAATTGTGAAAAAAGTAATTGTATAGTATGTCGAAAAAAGTCAGAAAAAGTCATAATATAATATGTTGAAAAAATGAAAAACTCATAGTATACAATGTCAGAAAAAGGCATAAAAAATCATAGTATAGTATGTCGATAAAAGTGATAAAAAGTCATAGTATAGCATGTTGAAAAGTGCATTTATCTCTCCAGAACAACCGGTTGGGAAATAAACTGGTTAGCACTGTCCTCTTCATTTATTTGAATTTGTCTTTCCTGTAAGATAGTCAGGAAACTAATTATACCCTGTGAGATTTGCACCCACAACCTTGTGTCTCCTAACCATTCTTTTATCACACTAAGCTATCTGACCTGGTACAAAAGTGAGTTTTTTTGGCACATTAGTCCATTTCACTTAGTATGTTGGAGCTCAAACCTTACTGAAACATATAGGATTTGAAGACTCAACCTGCTGTCTTCCACTCATTCTTTTATCACGCTACTATCTAAGCTATCTAATCTGAATCAAAGTTATGTTTTTGGTGTATTTGTCTCTTTCATTTAGTATTATTGGACCTCAAAACTTTCTGAAACATTATGATAAAAAAGTCATAGTATAGCATGTTAAAAAAAAAGTCATAGTATAGTATGTCGGAAAAAAGTGATTAAAAAGTCATAGTATAGTACTTCCAAAAAAGTGATAAAAAAGTCATAGTATAGTATGTCAAAACAAGTCATAGTATATTATGTCAAATAAAAGTGATAAAAAAGTATTAGTATAGTATGTCGAAAAAGTGATCAAAAGACATAGTATGGTGTCGAAAAAGGTCATAGTATATTATGTTGAAAAAGTGATAAAAAGTCATAGTAAAGTATGTCGAAGAAAGTGATGAAAAAGTCATAGTATAGTATGTCGAAAAAAGCGATATAAAAGTCATAGTATAGTATGTCGGAAAAAGTCATAGTATAGTAAATTGATAATTGTGAAAAAAGTCATAGTATACAATGTCAAAAAAAGGCATAAAAAGTCATAGTATAGCATTTAAAAAAAAGTGATGAAAAAGTGATAGTATAGTATGTCGATAAAAGGATAAAAAGTCATAGTATAGCATGTCGAAAAGCTATCTGACCTGACACAAAAGGGATGTATTTTGGCATATTAGTTAATTTCACTAGTATATCGCAGCTCAAAACTTACCAAAACATATCGGATTTGAAGACTTAACCTTCTGTCTTCCAATAATTCTCTTATCACTCTAAGCTATCTGATCTGAACCAAAGTTATGTTTTTGGCATGTTTGTCTCTTTCACTTAGTATAATGGAACTCAAAGTTTACTGAAACATATGAGATTTGAACACTCAACCTTCTGTCTTCCAATCATACTATTATCAGCCTGAGCTAAATGACCGGTCAAAAAGTTTATATTTTTGGCACATTTGTCTCTTTCACGTAGTATATTGGACCTCAAAACATATGAGCTTTGAACACCCAACCTTCTGTCTACCAATCATACTATTATCAGCCTGAGCTAACTGACCTGTATGAAAAGCTATATTTCTACTACTATACTATAGTATGTCGAAAAAAAAGTCATAGAATAGCATGTTAAAAAAAGTCAAAGTATAGTATATCGAAAAAATGTGATAAAAAAGTCACAGTATAGTATGTCAAAACAAGTCATAGTATATTATGTCAAATAAAAGTGATAAAAAGTTATAGTATAGTACGTCGAAAAAGTGATAAAAAGACATAGTATGGTTTGTTGAAAAAGGTCATAGTATATTATGTCAAAAAAGTGATAAAAAAAGTGATAAAAAGTCATAGTATACTATGTTGAAAAAGTGATAAAAAGTCATAGTATAGAATGTCTAAAAAAGTCATAGTATAGTATGTCGAAGAAAGTGATGAAAAGGTCATAATATAGAATGTCGTGAAAAGTCATAGTATAGTATGTCGAAAAATTGATAAAATCACTGTATAGCATGTTAAGTCATAGTTAAGTATGTCAAAAAAAGTCATAATATAGTATTTAAAAAAAGTGATAAAAAAGTAATATATAGCATATTAAAAAAAGTGATGTGATGTCGAATAAAGTGATGAAAAAGTCATAATAAAGTATGTCAAAACAAGTCATAGTATAGTATATCGACAAAAGTCATACAATGGAATGTCGAAAAAAGTGATAAAAAAGTCACAGTATAGTATGTTAAAAAAAGTCATAGCATAGTATGTTGCAAAAAGTGGTAAAAAAGTCATAGTATAGTATGTCAAAAAAAGTCATAGTATAATAAATTGATAAATGTGAAAAAAGTCATTGTAGAGCATGTCGAAAAAAGTCAGAAAAAGTCATAATATAGTATGTCAAAAAAGTGATCAAAAAGTCATGGTATAGTGTGTCGAAAAAAAGGGATACAAAAAGTATAGTAATTCAAAAAAAGTCATAGTATAGTATGTCGAAAAAAGTAATAAGAAGTCATAGTGTAGAATGTCAAAAAAGTCATAGTATGTCGAAAAAAGTAATATTATAGCATGTTGAAAAAAGTGAAAAAATTCATAGTATAGTATATCGATAAAAGTGATAAAAAGTCATAGTATAGCATGTCAAAAAGTGCATTTACCTCTCCAAAACAACTGGTTGGGAAATAGACTGACTGGAACACAATCTTCATTTCCACCGAAAAAAGTGATTAAAAAGTCATAGTATAGTATGTAAAAAAAAAGTGGTAAAAAGTTATAGTCAATCAGCATTCACACAATAAAGCCGGAATAAATCACACCCAAGACTTCAAATGCTATTTAGTGGGGTCTTTATTTCCAGTTTTATGCTTTAGGCGTATTATCGTTGGAATAAAAGTCAATTCAAGTTTGGTTTCCACCTCAGGAAATGGTTTTCAATTTACAAAAGAAACACGCCCCTTATAGAAAGAAGAAAACAGAACCATCGTAGAGTAGACCTACTTGTGCTAACCTATCAAACTTAGAAGCTACTTCTCTTTACAAAGGAAACAAAATATGTCCATACTGCTAAATACATTAGACAAATAAAAATGGAAATCACAAATCATCATAGTTTCCAATCTAACTCATGGTTAAAGAGCTACTGTTTTCGTCCGGGCAATCCTAAACTCAACAGTCATCATCAGACACCACAGAACCAACATAATGCTGTATTGTCCTAACTAATTCTTAAAAAACACAAAGTTATTCATACATTTTCTCACCGCTGACTACAACAGCCATTCCCAGCAAAACAGCGCATTATGTTGTACTTGCTGTATTTTCCTGGCACCCTCTCTGAACAAGCACACTGCTCTGTTCAACTGTGAAACTAAACCCATTGCTTTCCAAAGTCAACATCTACTGCAGCGGACAATCTTATTTCCTGTTGCTTTAATTATGAGTGTTAGACTAATACATCCATGGTGTTGGACAGGAGGTTTACAAACCAACTTAAAGTAAAGCATAAAAGTTGCATAAAGTAAATGGTGAAAAAAAAAACTATCTGTTTGAAGCATGGCTTATTAAGGTGACAACAAACCACAGACATGTCTGAGGTGCTGAGGAGATCCCACATGTTGTTGGGAGCTTGTTATCAGCTGTGAAGTGAAGTGTGGTGGCTGTGGTGGCTGTCTGTCAGTGATAATAGATGAGCTGGGACTTGCAGGGCAGGGGCTGGTCTGCAGGAGGGCCGAGGTGTTCAGGGGTTCGATAGACTGGACGGATACATCGGTGTAGCTGAGAGCAGTGTGAGGAGAGGAGCAGCTGGCAGACAAGTCAGATGGTCAGAGGCTGTAATGATGAAGCTCCATGATCATTTCAGACTTGACAAGATGTGGGTGGCATTCTTTCAATCTACAGTGAGGACAGATGTACAGCAGTTGATAGAGATGTGGCTGCATAAGTGTTGCAGTAAGCCACAGCGTTTAACAAGTGTTTTTAACTCTGCTGAAGGGATTAACACCATTTTCTGATTCATCAAACTATTCATTTATCAAACCATTGTTGTCTGTGTGGAAGAATATGTACTCTACTCAGTTATTTAGGGTTTGTCTTCAATGTGTCACCTACAGTATCTGTGTGTTTTAAAGATGATTCTTTTGGGCTGCTTGATTTTGTAATTTATAACAATAATTTATATTTATAAGTTTGTATTAAAAAAAATGTCTTCCTTCAGAAATGCATCCAGTAACGGTTCACTTATGATTGGTCCCTCACTTTTGTGACATTGATGTCACATTTCAAACGTTTGAAGTACTGTTTGGCCACTATTTGCAATGTTGCAAAGAAAGTGTTTAAACACTTTGATGCAAGACAAGGACTGATGCAGTTAGTAGTTGATGCAATCTTATCTTTTTTTCTTTTTTTTGTTTTGTTTTGGATCTTCCACAGCAGTAATACAACCGCCATATCTTTTTTTGTTGTTGTTGCATTTCACTGACCGTTACTTTGTCCTTCATTAGATTAGTAGCAAATAAAGATAGAGGGAAAGATGGGAAAGAAGTGGTAAACATGGATTAGGAACACTCAAAAAATATGAGACTATATTGCTTCAACCAAGCAGTCCGGTTCAGTCAGTTTGTTACACATTTATTTAGTTAATAAAAGGTTGATTTTGTGTTTCCATTGTCAAAAGTTGTGGATTGTACCAATAGAACTGTTCTATTCTGTCCTGTTTTTTTTTGTTACCCCTCTGTTGAGGTACTTAGCACACTGATCCAATACTAAAAAGTCGAGCTAGAAACACGTTCCTCTGCATCGTCAGGGAAGAGGAAATACAGCAATGAGGAATGAAAAGATTTTTCAGCGTGTTTCTCAGCACATGGTTGTCCACGGCTTCCATTGCATGTCCAAGCAATAAATTCAGGAGGGAATGTAAAAACTAAAAACAACATCCTGCATCCATGCATGGTTGATGCAACCATCCAGTAACAACCCCGCCAACATTTAAGAGTACTGTCTGTGGTGGAAACGCAAAACAGATCTAGTGTTTAGGTACATGTCGGTTCTAAAGGTATCATACCAAAACTGTGTGGTGGAAACGTCGCTAATGAGGTGAGATGTACAAGTACAAGTCTTTAACTCCAAATCTTCATCTTGACTGACTATACTGAATCAGTATTTTGTCTCAAATCAGACAGTTTTAACTGTATAGCTCACCTTGCTGGTGACAGATAGCATCGTTGTCAATGTCAGCACAGTCGTAACATTGGCACAGTCATAACATTGGCTTAAAGCTTATTGAAAAACCACAAAAGCCAAAGAAAGTGTCATGAAGTGATAAATCTGTTGAAAATAGTCAGCTGCTGAGCTATTAACCTTATAAACAGTGCAATCTACTGTACCTACTGAACTGAAGTCAGAATCAGCACCAAACATTGTGGTAGTTTGAGCAATGATGTACAAACTGAAGTGCATTTGAATGGTGATGACTATGAAGGCCACAGCATATGACTCTCATCATTTTCATACTCGTGCCCAACATGAAAACATCCATGTTCTTTGTCCTCTCATTTCTTCTGGTTTTTCCTCTAATTTGTCACTCTGTCACTCTGTCTGTCTGTCTGTCTGTCTGTCTGTCTGTCTGTCTGTCTGTCTGTCTTTCTATCCTCCCTGTGGGCCGTTAGCTATGCTGTGCGTCTGTCACAGTCCCAGCAGTGTGTTGCAGACACAGAGGAGAAAGAGAAGAGGCCATCTGGACTGGGTCACACTGTAGCAGCGACCACACGGGAAGCAGCCAGAACTCCTCTTCAAACCATAATAACCGTCAGAGTGGGAAGAAATAACGACGGCGGGTATGGGAACGTTTCCCCTCTCTACTTATAGTGCCGCTCTTTCTTTCCATACACCCCGACCCTCCCACCTCTCTCTGGATCTCCCTCTTTCTTCACACCTCTTGAGATGCTATGCTTACATGAGTTGATAAATCCTTTTTTGTGTCCCCCCGTTTATTCACGCTTTGTCTTTGCACTACTGGCTTTGCTTCATTCAAGAGGAAAGCAGTGTATCTGCAGAGAGCGAACATTTGGGAAAGAGCCTTTTGTTGCTGATTTGAAAGAGCCAGCTTCCAGTCTGACAATTGGCAGCATACCGATAGGGGACAAACAGCGGTCTGTGCACATTCACCAACACACAATTTCCTGGCAGATACCCATGCTGTAACACTCATCACACTCACACACACATACAGGGAGATCAACTTTGCTCCTGCTTAGTTAAAGTATGTGTGTCAGGGAGGACAACAAAGCTCCACCACTGGCGACACAAAACCTACAATTCACCCTTTAAAATGTGCATTTCCATAAGAGTGGAACAGTTGCTGGTACAATAAAGTACACTTCTCTTTCCTCTCTGGCATTGTGGTGGTGTCTGTCCGTCATGAATGCTGTGTTGTGTTTTGTGTCTGACACTCTTGACCTGTATTTTTTTGGCCCAGCATCCCTCCTCCCCCTCTTTCAGAGCTCGGAGAATTCCCCACCATGGACGGGATCCCCCAGTGAACACCTCTCTGTGTCCCTTCCTTCCTCAGTGAGTAAGATAATGAACTCTCATAAGGGAGTGGGTGACCCTCTTTTGTACACTTTCCATCTATCTTTGCTGTGCAACAGAGAGACACAGCGTGCGCTAGAGAGAAAGGATGAAGTACAGACTTGCAGTAATATCATGGAGACTGAGATTGAAGCCTTTGGACTGCGCTGCCCTGTGTTCAGCTCACTAATGGACGAGGTTAAGACGCAAGTGGCCCCATTTCTAGCAGATGAAGAAGGAAAATGGTCTCTTCTGGCCTGCCCGGTCCAGACCAGCATTGATCCACCTCTGGATAGAGCAGGAGTCTATTATCTTGGAGATTACCTTTAAAGCTTTTCATTTTGTCCTTCTGCCTGTGGATCGACCACGTGCTTCAAGGACTGATTGAGTGCCCTGCAGCCACAGGTCTGACCTGAATGCAGGGTAGACATCGGCCACAACTATCCACATCCTCCAATTCTAACTCACTCTGATCTCTCTGACCTCCATTCTCTCCTTTTTTGATCTCCTTCAAAGAAGCTCCTTCTTCTACATGTTCACCTCCTCACACTGCAACTGCCCTTTAACCTCTCGTTTTTTCCTGCTCAACTCTCTTTTCATTGAAGCAGATCCCAACGTCATGAGATAAGTTTGTCTTTATGATCAAATGGCTTTTTAGTAGGGGCCAAAGGTTCTCAAATCACTGCCTGACAAGGCCAAGACAGTTTGTATAAAGAAAAACAAAATTGAAGGCTGCATTGTTTACAGTAAATAGGCCAATTCATTATGCATTGCTTAGAGGTATATTAAGACTCTTTAATGGTAGACACTGAACTTGTACTGTGCTCATATTTTGTCATCACAGTTGAACGCAGTTATTTTCTTTTTTTCATATTTGTACATGTCACTGTATGGATTTTAATGTAAAGCACATTAAAGGTGGAGTCTGTAATTTTCGAGTTCGACCGTTCTCTAGGATTTGTTTTCATGCTAATCGAATGTGACCAGTTTTATCGTGAACGACGAACGTGCATATATTTCAATAAACAGATATAATTCATGCATTTCCATGTAATTACATTTCACAAACGTAATTCCTATCGACTCATTGGGAAACCACGGACCATGGGAGATTTCAAGTGACAGTTCAGCTCACGTTGCATGGCGTTCGTCGTTCGACTGGTCGTGACTGTTTTCCCAAGATGGCGCCCGCCTGTATACGTGAACGGTACTGTCTTTATAATCTATCTTTTTAATGAACTGTCTGTACACTTACAAAGTTCTCAGTGCTTCGGTTTACATGTAGGGACCCTCATTATGATACTGTGGAAGTGTGGTGCTATTTTGAGCATTGTTAGTGTTTTTGTTTTGTTTATTGTTAGTGGTATAGAAATAGTGATTTCTTTTTACTTTACCCTCTGCCCCGACGACTAGCGGTATAAGGTAATTAGCGGTTTGCGATAAATCTGGTCACATGCGATTAGCATGAAAACAAATCCCAGAGAACGGGCGAACTCGGACACGTGTTATTAACCCCTAGGTTCATTTTGCCCCGGATTTATCCTTTAATCCAGTTGTCAAATTCAGCAATTTTTTGTTCATACACACCCCTGGCTCTGTAAAGGGGAACCATACAAAATGGCTTGAACCGAGACACAGCACTATTTTGTTGGTGTGGACAGGGAAAAGGCAGTGGAAGCGACAGGGACCTTAACTCTGGCACATGCTAACATTCTGAAGGAGCACTGATGGGAGAGATGTATTTGTTTGGGTGTTGAGTTTTAATATCAACAATCTTTTTCCAAAATCGCAGACTCCACCTTTGAGTTCCCTATAATGAAATATGTCTCTCCTTGCATAACTGTTGTTGTTTCCCACCTCAACCTCACCCTGATCCGAGGAAGGTCTTTTGACTGTCAACCATCAGTGTCAACAGACACAATTTTTCTTCATTAAACTGGCGTCAACTGTATGCAGAGTATCTTTTGACTTTGTGTGTTTGCTGTAATATCCTTTACAGATTTTTTTTCCTCTGACCCAACTAAAATGATTTGATATTTCTTTCCCTTTCTTGTTTCTCATTTCATTTCATTTCCTTTTCCTTGTCCTTGTCTTTACTTTATTTTTTCCTTTCCTTTTAGGTCATTCATTTCCTTTTCTTTCTACTTTCTTACTTGCTTTTCTTTATCCTTGTCTTTTCTATCTGTTGCTTTCACTTTGCCTTTTCTTCCCTTTTCCCCCTTTCCTTGTCTTTCTTTTTCTTTTGTTTCCTGTCTTTACCACATTTTCTCTCCTCCAATCTGTTTGCCCCAGTTTTTAGGCCATCTGTCCATCCATCAGCAGGGCACCTCAGATGGATCCTCCTCCCAGGAAGAACATTAGAAGACTATTCCTCCCGGCTATTTAGATAAATCGGTCCATCATCAGGAGCATGTGTCAGGTAATCAAGTAGCATGATTACTTAACGAGGATCCTGCTTTACCTGCCATTGCAGACAGTTATGGAAACTGAGAATATAATTAATCTGTATGGCTTTTTTACATTTGTTTTGTTGGCTTTTAATTTTTCTAATTGATTTTCAGTCAATTTTGTAACTCAGCAGTCGAAGTGGCCAAAAATAATTTGGCCAATGCCTGTCCGTTTCTGGTCTGGGCCAATTGATTCTACGACAAGGTTATATTCCCTGGACCGTATTGATCAACTAATCATGATGGATTTCCAATTGTCAGAGGCCACAGTTTGTAAGATCCTCCTTTATTACCTTAGAGACTGATGACCTTTGCTGGCCTTGAAGATACCATCAGGAATAAAGATTTTTTTACTCTATACACACACAGCAAGGACTGTTTAATATGGGTGAATAAATGTTTCATCAGTTTTATTGCTCAGAAAATCTTGTTTTAAAAAGAATGAGCTTGTAAATGGACACTGAAAGCCGACACTGATAGCCATTTTTATCAAGATCCTCTGAGAATAAGAGGGAATTTGATGTGACTGAAAAATGATGAGTGAATAATGGGCTGTGACAGTGACAGTGTAATTGGACCCAGGCGCACCATTAAAACAGCATACATTGACGAATATCCCTGACACCTCATTAAAAGAGACTGCAATATTTGTGCTTCATATTCCAAGAAGTCAAATTACATTCTCCAATGTTTTTATTTGATAAATGGCACTTGGGGGTCTGAACACCTCGTAAAATATACCAGATTATGTACACTGCTTGATGACAAGGCTCCTCCTCTTCATTGGTTAGCGCCTGAGTTGTTCAGATGAAGGGTAGAAGGTGAATTGATCCAAGCGGTGTCCTGTTCATCGGCAGCAGCTCAGCCATTTGACAGAAGTCAGGAGGGGACAGCCAGTCTGTCGGCAGAGACGCATGAGACTGAATGACTTTTCTCTGATGTGGGGGAGGGGAGAGAAAGAGGTAGAGAAAGAGGGAGAACAGATCTGTTGCTCAGCCATGCTTTGACCTTCAGCGGACCTTCCACAGACAATAATAACCTGACTGCCACGCCTCCCTCTGCTTCTCCAACGTCGTACGCTCTCCTCACATCTCCCTCCTAGAAATTACATTTATACATTTCTAAACTGCAACATACTAATGTATTTATCTTGTGCGCACAAGATAAAAAAACAACACTTTTCAGGAATTTAGAGGCTCTGTAGCAACAGCATTTTTTTATCAACATTAATAAGGATTTTTTTTGTTTGCAGAGCGTTAGATGAGAAGATGCCTCTATCATGTCTGTGTGGTAAATGAAGCTAATTTAGCTACCAGTTAGCTTACCTTAGCATAACTACTACTCTATAAAGGAATAGCTCGACATTTGGGAAAATACGCCATATGTCTACTTCTCCAACCAAGGCAGTTATAGGAGAGCTATTAACCAAAATGTTATATCTCGTTTGTTTAAAGGTCCAATGTGTAGGAATTTCTCTCAACTCTCTCGCACCACGCAGTTCAAAGTACATATTACAGCTACGGTAGCCTTCACGCTTCCTTCTTCAAACTTGCCGGGGCCGGGAAGCTACGATACCCATTAGCAGCATTAGCAGCACTTATGAGTCTATCATGTGACAGCGAAAACGCGAAAGGCGGAGCAGTATGTCCTGTATGTCCCTTACCGGCTAATGTATTTCAAGATGGTGCATGAATATGGAGCGTCTACCCCAGTTCATATGAATGCAAATGTAAAATTTCAAGCCAAAAGGAAGTTTGTGAATGGGCAACACAGATTTTGATAATGAACAACTAAACACATTACACACTGGACCTTTAAAACAACACCTTACGGTCAGTGTTGGGGAGTAACTAGTTACATGTAATGGCGTTACGTAATTTAATTACAAAATAAAGGTAACTGTAATCCATTACAGTTACTGGGAAAACATGTATAATTAAATTACAGTTACCTATGAAAATGTTCATAATTACATTGGGGGTTACATCTGAATATTTTCTGTAGAAAGTAAGGCTATATGTTGAATAATATTAATTCTGTGCTTTACATGTTTTTCATGTGCACAATGTCATCTTTTACCATTTCCAGCCACAGCTGTTTAGTAAAGTTTTATGCTATTCTGATGCTTTCGATTGGTTCTCCTGTTTGAATTTGCAGCACCACCCGTCTGACAGTTCAATTACCTCTTAAGAGATGCTACTATGGCATTAAATGGAAAAACATTTCATACAAAAATCTGAGAAGGGTTCGAGCATAACCGTGCAATGCAAAGAATACCAGCGGTCAAAATGCTATTGACGTCGAAAATGTTGATGTCCAACCTCAGGAAACATCTGCAGGTAGGTCTATGTAAGTTAAGTTAGCTTACAGTAACTGTAAGCAGTCATATTAAATAAAGTAGGGAAGACATGCCTACCTTGACACACCAGGCTTCTAATGTGTATTGAAGACATACTGTATTTTAGCACTATTTTTAGCTTGGTGCATTAAAAAGAGGTGATGAAGTTTGACTTTGTGTTGGCTGTTTTTCAAAATTAAATTATTATAATCTTGATTCGTGTGATGAATGTTTTTAAAAGGAGTTTGACAGTAGTCAGTGTTGAGTACTGCTGTAAGGTTAACACTGCCAGGTTTAAACATTTGAAAATGGTTAACAGTTGAAAACATTCAAAGTAATCAAAAAGTAATTTATTGTATTAAAGTTACATTACTTTGATAAAGTAATTGAAATAGTTACATTACTATTACAATTTAAATAGGGTAACTTGTAATTGGTAACCTATTACATTTCCAAAGTAACCTTCCTAACACTGGTAAATGAAGTCACCGCTGGTTTACCAGGCTACCTTAGGGTGGTGACAAGCCTCCAGGAAGTGACTGGGTCCAAGAAATAGTCCGGCACATAACCCCCATGGAGCCAGCTTTTTTCTCCTGTTTCCAATTGTTATGCTAAGCTAAATTAAGGGACCGTTCGGTATTTATGGAATGGACCACCAGAGGAAAATAGGGGAGGGTCATGTCTTTATTCTTTGTTGATGGGAGGGTCATCCAATTTTTTTTAGTCTAGGGGGGAGGGTCACCCAACTTTTGTATTCATGAAAACAGCAAAATTTCAAAGTGGCTTGTTTGGTGCATATTTATCCATGTAGCTCCATGTAGCTCTCTCAGTCTCGGCCCCTATCGCTAGTAGATGGGTCCCTCCCTGTTTAGTCAGCCAGACCTGTAGCTTAGAGACCGTGGGATTTCCCAAACTGAATAAATCCCGCTTGCACATATAAACACAAAACTGCTTTGCTTGCTCCATCGTGTTGTAACTAAGACATCTGCTGAAAAAAATATTTTATTCATTAGCATGATTGCCGTACTGTTTAGTTCAAAAACATCCAAAACACCGTACGAAAACATAGCGGACCAGACGCAAGCTTTTATTTTGAAAAGTCAAAGCTCCCGGACAGCACCAAGCTGGGAGGGCATGAGACGGGGGTCTCCAGGCTGCAGCCATACCCGACTCAAATATCCTTTCAGTCCCGGTGATTATTTGTGAAATTGTGCAAACGACAGCCTTTTCAAGGCATTTGAGAAGAAGGAGTGGTAGCATGCAAGCTCCCAAATTGGGAAATGGAGTTTTGGATAATGTTCAGCTTCGGCAGCTTTCCCTATACTAAAATATACAATGACTGAGGAAGCCTAGTGACGAGTCCATAGCAACCAGTGTTGAATTTCTTATTACCCAGTGTGCTTTGCTGAATGGTCTCAATGTTTTATTGTTTTATTTCATGTGAATACTAGTTTACTAGAGGAGTAACTTAGTATTTGAAGTAATGCAGTAATGCAGGAAGTGTGCATTTAGTTTCCATGCTAGTGAGTAAATCTACTGAAATGGCCACCACACCATAACAGAGGAGTGTGATGCGTCAGATCAGAATGCAGAGGTTTAGTAAAATATGTCATGGCTGTAAAAAAAACAATGGGTATTTGTACATGTATTGCCAAGTACAAACCAGTACAGAAGGCATCAGTAAATTGTTGTCGAGGGTCATCACGTTTTTCCATATTGTTCTGGAGGGTCATCCAAAATGTATTTTTGGAGAAGAGAGGGTCAGGTGTATTTTGACTAAAAATCCCTAAACTCCTCTGGTGGTCCCTGAAATAAATAATAAACAGTCCCTAACCAGCTGTTACAGCTTTATACATGAGAGTGATTTTCTCATACAAGTCTTAGAATAGGTGTTATATGTGGTGTGGTTGTGGCGCAGTGGATGTGACACATGCCTATGGTGTGTGTTGATCTGGGATCAATTCCCACTGCAATACATCAGCCAATGTGTCCCTGAGCAAGACACTTAACCCGTTGTTGCTCCAGAGGCATACGACCTCTGACATATATATAGCAATTGTATGTTGCTTTGGATAAAGGCGTCAGCTAAATGACATATAAAAGTGTATTTCCCAAAATGTTAAACAATGTCTTTAATGAAGGAATCTGCCAATTCACAAAAAGTCAATACTGAAGCTATTTGTAAAATTTCCACTAACAACATATTTAATTTGTTTTCCCTATGATATCCACTCATAACAACTAAAGATTTAAAAATTCAACAGTGACTTGAAGCAAGAGACATGACATTTTTACTTTCTCAACATTCAACCCAAACCCCCATCTTTAACTCACCTTGACCAAAGTATTTTTGTTGCCCACACACAGGACTCAGGCAAAAATTCTTTAAACCGTCTTTTCTACAAGCAAGCAAAAAGGTACAAAGAGGTAGCGCTTCCTGTACATGAAAAAACTTTGTCACAGAACATCAACCTGGCAGCATTTACGTTTCCCAAATGCAAATTAAAGTGGTGGTGTATAAACGTAATTTCTAGTCAGTAATGGAGGTGCTGAGGACGGAGGGATGGAATAATATTCTCTGAGATCACAGCACCTGAAAGAAGACAATGGAGCTCTCTTAAAAAAAAAAAGCAAGAACACATAGACACACATTTCCTTCCTCAGGCATGTTTGAATCAATGCTCAGCCCGACCGTGAAGCATTAGTGACTAATTGAAGACTTGGCAATTATGAATGCTCATACATACTGAGCAGCAGCAGACAATCCCTGGATGGATGTCAAGCCATGGAATCGACTCTGGCAGTTAAGTGTCTCTATTCGGAACCTGAGCGCAAAACCAGAAGAGGAAAGATGCCCTCATTCAGCGTTATTGCCATGTGCTTGACAGGCATTACCTTTCCCGAAACTACATGTGGCACCTTCAGCTATTGAAATGCTAATTTGAATAACAGTACATGGGTGGCAAACATCAGCATATTTCTCATATTAAAGCCAGGAGGCTGGAGGACTGTGGGATATCGTAGGTATCCAACTGTGCTCAGCACTACATTACTCAGTACTACATTAGTACATTCAATTTAATTTCACCAAAACTGTCCACATATTTCCATAATTGCATTTGATGACAAGGAGAGACAGGAACAGAGAAACAAGAAGCAGCAGAACATGAAGGGAAGGAGAGGGAGGGAGAGCAAACATTGAGATGATGAGGTCAAAGGAAGTGTGATATTTAAGGAACACAGAGTCCTCTAGAGATTAATTAATCTTTTCAAAAATATGTGATGACAAACACATTTCACCATAGTGCTAAATGAGAACACAATATCTGTACCAAACCTGTACCGTTTGCTGTCACGTTATTTGTACTCATATTACTTTAATTATTCAAATGTTATGCTTCGGGCATTTGAATGTGGATGCAGGACCTGCTGCTTTTTGTTCTGCACTGTAGAGGCATATATAATTATGTGTGCTGAGAATTAGCAAGAGTCGAGTGAGGAAGCTTTGAATTTTTCATCTCCATATAACCAGTGTTATGCATAATGAATTATTCAAGGTGTGTGTGTATGTAAATTACAGGAGATAGTTATGATTTGATTTGAATAAAGGTGGAGGACCTTCAGAGTGATTGTAACTGTGAGGAGAGGAACAACTGCTCTTTGTAGCACAGCTCAACATATTCATAATGCTATTGAAATTCCCTTCACTTTTTTTTGAATGCACATATGACCCCTTACCCCCCCCCCACCCCCCCCGCCACACACACACACACACACACACACACACTGTATTAATTACATTTGCGCCATGTTTGTAAATGCCATTTTTCATTGCAATAAAGGAACTGAGAGTGTATCTTGTGTGATTGAGCTGCCAAACAGATGTGTGTGACAGAGAGAGAGAGAGAGAGGGAGAGCAGGTGAATATGTGCATGTGGAAAAAGGTTTCTTGTTAAACTGTGACACTCATATTGACCTTAACTTCCCCCAACAGGTAGAGAGATGCAGGGGGTGCTGGAGGGAATCGTCAGACAGTAGATAAAAGGCAGCAGATCATCCAGAGTGGACAGACTGGAGATGATGAACAACTGTAGAGATCATGTTTATATCATGCTTCTAAGGGAGATGACAGGTACTCTGTCTCACATATTGCTAAATACAAACAAAAATACAAGATTCTTCCTGATTCCTACCCAAGACAATGATTTTGGCTTTTTGGCTATATATGAGTCCCAGCCACGTAAAACACTATAAAAGTATGAATGTGATTGGTGTGCAGTGCATAATGATTCACATTAAATAAATGTCCCCTTGTTTTTTGGTTTCTACAATAGAGTTGCAAAGTAGAAGTTGTTTTAGGCACCTATGATTTAGAGGTCAGTTAAATGTGCCACAAAACGAACGACTGCTCTGATTCCTCAGACGTCCTTCTTCTCTATGGTAATGGTGGCAGACGCTGGGTATTTTAGTATTTAGACGTGTCCAGCTGCCAAAATGAGTGTAAAATGAATATTCTCAACATCATAAAGCTTCAATAACGTGCGGGAACAAGCTGGTGCAGAATCTAAACAGTATGATACTGTCAGACAGTAGAATAACGTGATTTAACCAACTTAAAGCTACTTAAGGGGAGGCAAAAGCATACAACTAATTTTCCCTGAGCCTCAGAAAAAAAAAATATCCACTGTTAGAAGTAAACAACAAAAAACACAGACTAAGGCTAAATACTTATTTTTCCCTCCATTTTTTTTATTGGTGCAGTATTACAAAACAAAAATCATGAGACAGACTTAGACAATGGTGTCAGAACTTGTCAGAATGTACAGAAAGAAACAACAGTTTATGACATTAAACAATATAGTTCCAGTGAAGATTTGGGAGCCTACATGTTTAGCTCATCAAGTGCAAAATAAATGGTGTTGGTATATGTGACAGTTTGTTTTGGGGGGGTAAGAATGTAGGCTAATGCATATGTGAAAAAGTTACAGCAAAGAAAAAAGAAAAAAAAAGACATGGAGCAAGAGAGCAAGAAAACCAATGCTTTGGCTGACCAAACCAATGTTACAGTATTGCTCTGAATTAGCACCAAATCGATAACAACACAGGGTCGGTTTATATGTTGTAGCTGTGAAGAGGCGTCTACAGGTTACAGGTATAAGGGGTTAAGCCAGCAGATGCAGAATGGGGGCAGGGGTACGCTGAGCAGTTTCTCCAGGGAGTATTAACAAATCCCCAGATATTGATTGGATGCAGGAGCTTCTGGACGTCTGAAATGATCCCCTTTACTACTCGAGTGAGACCGGGTCAGACGCTGTAAACTGCAGAAGAAGCTGAATAAGAAGCTGGAGAAGTATTAACTGTTGTGACAAAGACATACGTATGTACTGCAAAGAGAATGTGTGTGTCTCTCTGGCAGCCTTATTGCTACTTGGTTTACTGTACACAGCAATATTTAGCACTGGATGACTGATTGTCCTGCGAGGGTTTGTGGTTGTTGCAATTGGACACTGTATATGTGTGTGTGTGTGTGTGTGTGTGTGTGTGTGTGTGTGTGTGTGCAGTGTTCATCTAGTCAGTGAGATACAGGTCTCTTTATATTGACATGGTAAAACAACTGCATCCTCGTCAGCAATACTCAGCAAGACAGTCAATCACCACCCTGATGACCTGCAAGCTCCCTTCCTCTGGGGTTCAACACACGCATGCAAGCACGCACGCACGCACGCACGCACGCACGCACGCACGCCTTTATATGTTATGTTGAGAATGGCATTACTATGCTTTAGGTGTACACATTTTTTATAATTATTACAAAATTAACAATTTTTCCCCTTAAAGCGGGTATAATCTACATTTTTATAATACAATCGATCAAATTTCAGCTCATTGTTTAGCTCGCCGGCCAACAACTTACCGTCAACGGACTTACCGTGAAATCCACTTCGTGATATGTCAATGTTGTGTTCACAACTTGTTTGCTGCCCCCAAGTGGCCACAAAATCAGTTACTGCAGGTTTAACAACGTTTTTGCTTTTCTTCTGACCTCATTACCGTAAAACTTTGTAAAAATCAATATTAAAATGTTAACATGCTACTGGCTAAATAGATGAATGAAGATAAAGCATTGTTATTGCACCAATGAGGAAATATTTAATGATTATACATGATATGGGCTGTGCATGACCAAATATTAATTTATTTATCATATTTTGTTTAGCACTAATTCACAGACAAAGAAATGCATAATATGTTCTCCTACATAATGATGTTACTTCTGTTTGGGACCAATTAGACCCCAGAGAGGTCTGACTCCAATAACAGAAATCTACATCTGGAATCTGGGAAGGGTGCTGCATTAAAAGTGCTGTCAACACCAACTATAGAAAAGGAGATCCACGGTCTTTAACCATGTTTGACAGCTGGGGTCTCTCTGATAACACAAACAGAAATACATTATGTAGCTTCTGAAACATGTCACCAGTTCACAATCACAAGTTTATCAGTAAATCTCTTAAACTTAAACTTGACACCAGAGTAAGAGCATTATTTCATTGTTTCTATATTCGTCTTCTAAAAATGTAAAATAAAATAAACAAGTACATCATGTGGAAGATACGGGTGAACTCTTCCTGCAGTGACTACATCTGACCATCAGGTGGCAATGCTTTTCTTTTCCTGTGCACAGATAATTTTTGTGTTTCCACATTGTGTGTGTGTGTGTGTGTGTGTGTGTGTGTGTGTGTGTGTGTCTGTTTCGTCATCCATACATTACCAAGCAGACCAATGCAAGGCTGAGACAACAAAGGAAAGGCCATTGTAAAGAGGCTCTGTAATGACTGCAAAGATGGGACAAAGGCCAGTCAGGTGCAATTATTTATAACAAGATGGAGCAAGAAAAAAGATTTTTAGACAATAATGCAATTTTTAATGTGTTCAGTTTTGTATAAAACATTTACAGTATATAAGCCAATTATATTGTTTGTTATTCTTGTACTCTCTGCCCTCTTAATATCATTATGGGCTGTGATTCGGTTAGTGTTACACTCTTTATACTTATAGATCCCTCTGTTGAGCTCACTGGTATTTTACGGTCACCTATTGATCTTGTGATTAGCGGTGCAGCAGGGTCCACCCACTTCATGTCCAGTTGAGAGAAATGGTTATTGAGTGAGCTGTCAATGGTTAAGAAGGACCAGAAGAACATGGTGGTGATGTTAGTGGATGGGGGTAGGGGTATCAGCAGTGACCACCCTGACCTTCACCACGCCTCCACACCAGCCCGCTGAAATAAGACAAACCAGCCATGGTGACCACCACCTGTGACCCCACCATCCACCCATCTCTCCACCCTCTCGACTCTTTATCACTGGAAGCTTGGAAATTGGTCCTGTGTTTCAGCACAGAAGTAGGTCCATCCATTAGGCCGACTATCCTTCATCCTGCGGGTGATGATGCAATTTGAGAGCAATGCAATCATTCCACATGATCCAATCTTGGAGTACAACGATGAGATTAAAGTGGACCCTCAGGGCCTGTCCTCATTTTTATATGTTACTGCTGTCAATAAAACAAGCTCAGCAACTTCATATTTGTATCTTTATGGTCCTAAAGCTTTAATCAAAGACCTTGTATACATGAAAAAATCCTGCCTTTTCTTTCTTTCAGGGCTAAGCCTTGACCCGAGATGATTAAATAAAGCAAGTTCTGATAATGGACCATGCTTCAATAGTAGACAATGGTAGATCTACTACATACATATAGATATTCGCTAAGTTATTAATGGAGTCAACAGTTGCCTTTCATTTACGGACCATAATCAGTTCAAACTATTACATACAGGTAAAAAGATCTAAACCTAACAAATGTAATGAATGTGGCCGTGTTTGATATAGGATTAAGTATCTGTATGTTGCATGATTGTTTCACAGGATTTGGTAAAGCAGATGAAGCAGTGGAAATATATTCTCCAGGGACTCCTGAGAGGGCAGGAAACTAAGGGAGGGTAACTTTGACAGGATTATAGTGACCACAGAGGTTTGGAGGAAGAATATCAGAGCAGTGAACAATAAGTGACCACATATTGAGTCAAGAAAGAAGCAACTGCTGGCTCCTTCAGATTGTATTACCACAAGCTGAAACGTCCATAAATTGTTGATACACATCCAGACAATTAATCATACTACAGTGCATGAACTGCAGCTTCAAAGTGAACCAGAGGGTTTAATGAGACACATTGCAGACAACAGAAAATGTTGATAAATCTAGTCTAACTTAAACCTGCGTTAATGTATTTTTAGTCTACTTGGGGGCAGCACAACAAGCTGTTAACACATCACTGACATTATCAACCATGCAGCATTTTAATATTGTTGGTCTTGTCTTGCTGGTCGAGTTGGGGCTAACTTTAACTATAAAAAATAACCTCAAAGGTCAACTTATTAGCGTTCAGAGCTTTCAAACACATCTTACGATCTTCTTTTAAAGATTTCAACTGCAGCCGAAAGCTAGAAGGTGGACTTTTGACCTAGGTTACACATAGATGGAATATTACATCTTCTCCAAATGAGTGATAATGTTGTTGGTATCCGTTGATATGTAAATAGGCTAACAAGTTCACCAGTGAGATCAACCTATAAGGTGATGATACGTCAGTGTTGTGTTCACAGCTTGCTTCTGCTGCCCCCAAGTGGCCAAACAATCATTTGTTGCAGCTTTAATGACAGGAGGAAACAGCTATAACACAAAGGAACCATCTCCGGTAACTTCCTTTTCCTTTTCAACTGCCCAGGGGACAGCTGGGCAAACACTGACCCGTATCTGCCCCTTTTTCCATGACCCCTTAAGCTGACTTCACCCACACCAGCTCCCCGTTTAGGTCCCTCTGCTCCCTGTGTTGGCCCCTTCATTTAAGTGGCCCACTTCACCAGCCATGCAACTGGGCCTGTTGCCCACCCAGGTCCATGGTCCCTCAGTGGGAGTGACATGGAAATTTAAGGAATTCACTGTTTGGGCAAATACAGAAGGTCACTCCACACAAGGAGCAGGGTCAGCTTCTTAGACTGGACCAGCTAACCAGACAATGAATAAACTGAACTATCCTAACGAATTAAAACAAATCTCTACACTTCAGGAGCTGTTTATTATTTCAGCATAATGGTCAAGTAATTGATGTGCGTGCATTAAGTACCGTAATAAAGGCAGATCAGGTAAACATGGCTGAAAATACCTGTCAGCTCAGTGTGTTAGTGCAACCTAATGGACGAAATGTGCTTGGTGTCAGCTTCGCTAAATGTGGATGTTAATGATAAAACAATCCCAATGTTAAATTTTAACAACTCTCCACTGTTAACCAAATACTTTGAGGCTGAGTAGCCAGCCACAACCAGCAGCTGATCTGAGGCCAGATCTGTTGCTCTTTAAAATCACAGGTCTCCATCGTAGCAGCGCTACTAGAAAAGTATTTTGCTGTCTGATCTTCATCTTCAGCTGGGGTAGATGCTCCCAGCATAGCAACTGCTAGAGTCACTCCAGTCCCTGATGTGTGGCCACACCCTGGGGTCTAATTAATACAACACACTGTGCATCCATATGGCTCTGTGTGATTAAACATAGAGAGGGGAGATAAAGGGAGGGAAAGACAGAATAGGATGGGGTAAGGGTGCAGGCGGGGTCCACTTTTCCATGTTCCCTTCAATGATGGATCAGAATATATTGCTGCATTAGCTGTTTCCCTCTGCCAGCAACAACTGTACTCTGTTCTGGCAATGAAAAAGGAAGCCATCCTTGGCACAAAGCAACGTGATTAGACCTGACAAATTCAATACGTAAAATGTTTGAGTCAATCAAAGGACAATGAATACCATCTTTTTTTCCACGTCATTCACTATGAAACAATGCTTCCTCAAGGCGAGATACAAGTGTTGGAACAATGCCCTGTTCGCAGACCACAATCCCCCAGTGGGTTTCTTCCTGAGTATGGATTAGAGGTAAGGACTGGGGGTAATGGAGAGGGACAGACCTGGGGCAACAAGCAGCAAGATAAAGTGTAGACAGAGGAAGAAAAAGCAGACAATAAGAGAGGATGAGTGAGAGAATGTGTTCAGTGGTGATCAGAAATCTAAACTGTTGGAGTGAGTGTGAAGCTCTGCCTCACCTTCCACCATCCTTTCCTTTCTCACTGAAGTCAGTTTATCTAAATGACAAAAAAAAACATATTTTCTCACTCACATCTAGTGGTATCTAACCATACATTGTGCTTTCATTTGACAGGTTTTAAGATTTCTGCCTCCAGTCCAGTACGATGGAGGTACATTTTGTTTGTGGTGCTCAAAGCATTGAAAAATAACAAGACTTTCTTTATCAAAAGTGTTGACAGTGTGTTCATAGTTGTCCCACTGTGAAATCAGCAAGTGCTTAAAGGGCTCGCTCATGGCCTTTTTGAGCCATTTCTGCACACTTTCCTTGACACTGCAATTCTTCAGACTTTCTTGAGAGAATATCTCACAATTCATGGTGTTCTAATGTATAAACGGTGGCAGCTCGTTCAATCCTGCGAGCACCACACAGCATTCCATTCAAATTAGCTAAATCTCACACTCATTTGCATGACTAGATACCTCCACAAAAGGGGAGAAAATGTGTTTTTTTGTAACTTCATAGCAGCACACACCATATTTTACTTAGTTTTTGGTTTTGCATCCTCACACCTACTGCAATTTGTTGCTACCTCCAGCATCCTTCAATCCTCTCTTGCCTCAAAGCCACTCCACATCTCCATCCCTTGCTCCTTTTGTCCCACCCTCCATCCTTTCTTTGTCCTGCTTCACACATCACTGCCGTTGCGCGCACAGGGGATGCGATATCTCTGCCGCTCCCCCTCCCCCATACTCTACCCTCCTCTCCCCTTTTCTTTCTTGAGGGCGCGTGGGTGCGTTGTACATGTTAACCGGTGAGTAGTCGCGAGTGAGTGCATGCATGTGTGTTTGAGTGATAAATGAAGAGAAACAGGAGGGGTCGAGGGGGCTGTGTCATAGATGATGACTGCATATATCTGCATGTGAGCCCTACACTCCCTGCCATTGAAAATGCCACCCAATTGATCTCTCAAATACATATAAATGTGTTATAAGAGCAGCAATATAGCCTGCATGGTCGGTTTCTGCAGAACGATTCCCCCGGCACCCATTGCAATCACATCAGCCCTCCTTTTCTCAGAAACAGTCACTCCATTAATGCTTTCAGTGCCACGTCTCCTGTGGCCTCAGCATGTTAATGCCCACATTCTCCATCAGTCACCCTCCACCACATGACACTCCATCTCAAACTGGAGCCACAGGCAACAGCACAGAGAAGTGGCAGAAATGATATTGTGTTTTTCAGCTACCCAGCCCTTCATAAAAATGCAAGCAATAACACAGTCACAGTATTAGCATACAGTAAACAACAGGCAAGAGTTCAACTAAGTTACTAACTAAGCTATTTGTAGATACATACAGAAATATGGACAGCATCATTATAACGCTTTTCATCCCAAAACCATATAAAAAATATATAACATGAGACCAAAGAATGGATAAAAGAGAGTGAGTATTGGACTTACGTTTGCCAGGTGGATAGAAACATGACTCCAATGAATGATAATGTTGCTCCGTAACTGCTAGGGGTGTAAATAAGCAACTGTCTGCTAAAAAGATCATCCAATCAACTTAAAAAAAGTGATGAAAGGCTAATGTTGTGTCTACAACTAGTATCTAAAAAATCTGTTAATTTTTGTTTGTCAGTTGTTTAATGTCAGTGTAATTGCTTGATTGGCAACACCTGTGGTGGTAAAGACTAGTGCATTTTAATATTACAGATCCCAAAGTGTTTAAAATGACACCTGTATCGACCACTGGGGGCAGCAAACACATACTGAGTGGGTACTCTGTAAGGAAACAGAAGAAAGTCATCTTGTGTACCCGTTTACAGTGCAGCCAAATAAACTGTGGGCTGAAAAGAATCATTGTGTCATGTTAGAGAGGCTGTCAACGATGAAGTCCGACCAGTAATAGTGTGTGTGGTTACGCAATTGAATCCTGTGTGGGAAGGGCAGACTCCGCCAGTGACAATTAAAAAAAACCCAATATAGATAGGCAATTATAGAATGTAAATACATGAACAGCAATTGCTAAAAGAAATTCAGACCATAAACCATATTTAAAATAAGTTTGATACAATGAAAAGGATTATAATTTAATTAGATTCATTTTGTGTACAATCTACTTTACTTGAATTTCACTGTGAAACTTTTATTTATAAGTGAGTAATTTTACATTGTGGTATTACTTAGTGAAGGCTGCACACACATACACATATACAGTATAATAGTCCATTGAAACCACTGACACACACACACACACACACACACACACACACACACACACACACACATGCACGCACCAGGGTTCTTGCACCATTTTTGAAGTCATATTTAATGCTTTTTAAGACCTTTTTAAGGCCACCACAAATATAGTTTAAGACCTAAAAATGTCCTTGTGCAGCCTCAAAAACAAAAATGATACAAGTAGATTCGAAAAGGCAATCTGATTGGTTAACTAGACATGTAGAACGTGCTCAAATCAGCATGACAGCCAATACATGCGTGATGACAGCACACCCAGAGTCATTTGAGCAATCCAGGCTCATCACTTAAAATATTACTCTGCCATTTCCATGTCAACATCACAGAATTTAATCAAAAACTATTTTTGAAACATTTGTATTCATGAAAATAAATCAGGAACTACAGTGGAACACATAAACTCTCCAACATATTTATATAAAGTAATGTTTTAAATGACTCTGCAAGCTCTGAAGTTAACTGTTACTGCAAATGTTTGGATCACATCAGCTGTGCCGCTGACAGGGCGCAATGTTAAAAATAGCTATACATGTGAATTTCGTGGAAGTACAGGAGCTAAATTCGTCATTGAAAAAAAAAGTTTTGTGTAAATATGTGTGCTTTTTATTCAGTTTGGGAAATTCCACGATCTCTACAAAGCTTACTTTTATTTTGTTGGTAACGTTAAACGTATAATCATGTCGGCTTAAGAAGGTGATGTAACCAAATACACAATAGGTGATTTATGGTAGACCATCTGCGACAAATTACCCCATCATATTAAAAACACGGTCAGCAAATTTAATGTAAATTTAAGACATTTTATGACCTTAATTTCACGAAATTTAATTTAGACCTTTTTAAGACTTTTTAAGGACCCACGGGAACCCTGCGCGCGCACGCACACACACACACACACACACACACACACACACACACACACACACACACACACACACACACACACACACACACACACATGCACGGAGGATAGCACTTAAAAAAGAAACAGGAGCTGACAAGAAGGTTTTGATTATTTGCGATGTAAAAGGAGGGATGTCACCTGGGAAGTGTGTTACGGCTGGGAAATCTGGAAACAGTAAAAAAAGAAGAGGGGAAAAAAACAGGGAACATCAGAGGTAGGTGGGTATGAAAGTTGGCTGGTGTGACCTCTGGCCTCCCTCCCTCTTGACTGCTCCCTTTGAGCCGCTAAAAGGCGTGCGGTGTGAGAAGCCAAAGACAGCTGCACCCCCCCTTCTTCTCCTCTGGGCTCTCTCTGGGAAACTGAGGTCCCCTTTCTCTACTCGCTTTAAATGCTGTGGGGTCAGGAGGAGCCGGGGCCCAGTTGAGGTGGTCCAGGCGGGGATAGAGTTTCACAGCTTTACAAGACCAGTCTGGACTGTTTTTTTTGTGTGTGTGTGTGAGTCCGTGACAGGGAAAGAAAGTGGAGCTTTTGTTGTCTCTCTGTTAAAACCACAAATAAAAAAGAAACTTGCTGTAATGATCAAAAAACAACTTCCCACTGCCACTGCAATCTTCCACACACCTCTCATCCCATGCAAATACACATCACAGTATGTGCATATAGGCACATGGTCTGTGCTGTAGTTGCTGTAAGGAAAGGAGAGAACCATTAACATGCAGCACTGAAGTCTGTCATGAATAAGCCCAATAACATACAATACAAATCTTTTTATCTGATGTTCAAATAAGTAGATGCTTAGAATGACAATAGAACTTCGAAAAAAGCTTTCATCATTTACACCTTCACAGAAACACAGTGCTGAACACATACTGAGAGACAAAGATTAACTTTGAAAACGTGGGTGTCTTGAGAAATGCAGAAATGCTCGTAGCTTCGGCCATTGTTTCTATTGACAACAGAGCACTCTGCAAGTTAATTGCTGAGACCTATGATCCGTGAATGCCGCCACATCTGCAAAGACCCAGAAAACAAACAGTCAGACAGGTTGTATTCAGGCTAATAGTTAAGACAGCTTGTGTAAACCGCTTAATTACATTTTAAGTACAATAGGTCAAAGAACTAGGAAAATGAAAAATCAGTGAGTAAACTTAATTTGGGCAATAATTAGCCAAGATCAAGAACAATCTTTCAATCTCAACTTTGAGGCCAAAATGCATGAGAAGTCCTTCAAATGCTTAGACAAATGGAAATTTCCACATCTGTGGAACATCTGAGGAATGCTGTGATCCAAAGCAGCAGAACAGCTACTAAATGGACCATGTCGTCAGATTTGTTTGTCAAATAATTTCACCATTAACAACCATTTCCTCTTCCTAATAAGTTTGGCTAACCTGGAGGTTTGTTTAAAACCAGTAAGATCATCTGACTGCTGATTTTGTGCTCCATTGGACTACTTTATAGGGATGTTGCTGCATTCGCAGATTTTACGAGATAATTACCAATAGGAACTATGGCCAAAACTACACTGAAATCACCCTTGGATGCCTCTCGTAACAGAGAGAAAACCAAAAAGAGGAGTTTGATCTATAATGGACTCCCACTTTGTCTTGCAGTTCAATCATGCATTGGGATTCACAGTGATTAGAAGTCCGGCACCAACCTTTATCGACCGCGAGCTCTGGGCCTTGTGCTTAGTAATCATTGTCTGTCCAGTAAGCCATGAGTTAATGTGCTGAACAGTAGAACAGCACGGTAAAGTGGGAATGGAGAGGAGAAGCCTGCATCAGATTGATCTGCTGTATCTCAGCGGACCGCAGGAAGCAAGCTAACACATCTGTGCTGTAAATTCTGCTTCTTTATCCACCAAGCATAAGTCTCAGGTACACACAATACCCCACACACACACACACACACACACACACACACACACACACACACACACCCAATAAAGACCGGATTCTCTGGATTTATTATTTCTAGAGCTAGTTTATTATCACTGTTATTGTTTTTTTTCTTCAGTTTTGCACAATGAATCCTAAAACAATACAAACCACTCTATTTTGTCTTTTTACACACATACATACACACATATATACAGTACACCCTGTATATGTGGATATGTATACAGATTTATAACTTTAACACCTTGGTCTAGAGAGCGTAGAAACATAACTTTGTGGAAACACACAATACTGATCCCTGACAATGCTCTGGGAGAACGCTTATTTTATCAGCTCATTTTGACCTGAATTAAACTGTGGGAGAAACAGAGGCAGTGACCTCAGCAGACAGACAAACAGAAAGACAGACAGACGTGTGATTATGGGCTGGCTGTACAGGTTTGTGCTCCCTTTGTTCCAACTGGTCAATCGGTTAATGGAACTCATGGTAACCCTACAAATGAGGCTTGTTTAGTGACATTAAACAAGTAGTTTACACAGCTGGCAATGCATATGGTTTTTGGTTTTAGGTTGGCACCACATTTGAACCCTGTATGATTTAAAATAATAAAAATAAAACTGCATAGATAAAATAGAAGTTATACACGTTTTTAATCAACTGTAGTGCCAGTAAAATAAACTCTACTGAAGTGAGAATAAAATGGCAGACAGCCTTTCCCTTCTCTTGCCCATGGTGCGGTCACATAATCTACTGGAAAAGAAGACTGTAATTTTTCAGTATAAAAGCAAGTAAATGTTTCTCTGGAGAAGAAAATATTAAGTGAATAAAATCCATTTATGAAAAAGTGTATATACAGTATATGGTGGTGATTTTTAAATGTTTTACAAACACATCAGGACCCAACTGTTGTGCTTGAGATCAAATGGTGTAAATGTTTCTTATTTAGTCATAAATATCGAATTTTATAGTGAAATACTTAGGCTATATAAACCCAGTGATGGAGATTAAACTTCACTCTTGGCAAAGTTTTACAGCTGTAGACGTTGACACAACCTTGTACAACATTTCTAAGCACCTCTTCTGACTGAAGATGGCGACAAGTTGTGGAAAGTTTCAATCCTTAGCTTGGCCAATAAAACAAAGTTCAGCTTTAACGATTAAATGTAATCTCTCATCAGTTCTTCTATTTTATGCATACAAGTAAAATTCTTAATGCAAACCAGCAACACTGGGCAAGAGCAGGTCAAATATTCTTATGCCTACTGGGTTTACTATGGCATCAATATATTGGCATAATTTCCCCTTTAAGACTAAAGACTCCTTTGCATGCAGTGCTGCAGGATTGAAGATTAGACTGTGAATCACAAACATAAATGTGATGCTCTATACAGTAAGATTTTATAATGTATGTCTCTGTAAGCTTAAACAATGATGTTTTTACTGACAAGCTGTTACTGACTTTCATGTTTAACGCTAACCTCACAGGACAAGTGTGGAGGGTCGATCACCTGCGGGGTATGTTCTACTCAGGAGCTCTTTCCTATTTCAGTTGCCAAATTACAGATGACTGAACGGCTTTAGAGCGCATTGACAACATCAATACAGAAGAGACATTCTCCTCAAGCAGGGATGGTTTGTGAAGGGAAATGAAAACAACTTGTCACTTTAGAAGATAACAGGACTGACAGGACCTCACCCGAGTCACTCATGTGAGGATGACTGGTGGGAACAGGATGATGAGGTGATCATCAGGCATCAGCGAGGGCAAGACAGATTTGTCAATGGAAAAAGGTCACTCAACCTATTTTCATCAATACACACCATCAAAACAGATTGACCGACAATGTGAGATGGGCACCATCAATAGCACCATATCGAGATCACAACATTATTTTGCCATTATTCGGCTAAATATCACAGTGCTACCATCACAAGTCCAATAATGATTAACTAACACTTTTCATTTCAGCTAAAATAACACGTTAGCTTTTTCGTTTCTCATGCAGATCTACTGTAGGTTTTCTCCCTGCCTACTACCTTTAAACACATTGGATTCAATCTGCTTTCTTGACAGAGGTACAGCATATAAAATATAATACTGATATCACACAAAGTACATTTACATGAAATCACCATTTGATAACAGTATAGATCAATTGGAAATTCTTCAAACTCTTCACACCATAGAGATAAATGCATCGGAAATGTAATCAATACACAATCATATCGAATGATCATTTCGTGCCACAACGATCAATACCACATTATGTAAAGGGTATTTTAATCTTGTCCTTCAGACTTGATGTGGTTACCTGTGTTCAGTTAATGCATAAGACAGAAAACTGCACAGGCACATGTATAGTCTTATACTGGCAATTTTAAACTTATCCTGCACATGCTCAGTCCAGGATGCCTTCTTTGTGAGAACCTGAGAAGAAGTATGAATGAATTACAACTGCAATTTAATGATTACCTTAATTTTTTTATACCAATAATGAATTATTATTTTAGTCTATAAAATGTCAGAATACAATTGAAAAATCACAATTTCCTAAAGCTCAATATAACTTCTTTAAAACATTTGGTTTGTCTAAATCCCCTCACAAGTTTTAAGTTGACCATCACATATGATAAAGAGTAACAGCTAATTCTCACAATTTAGAAACTCAAACTAGTTCATGTTTGGCATTTGTGCTTAAAAAATGACTTTTGATTTTTCTTCCAATTGGTTGAACCGATAGTTCATTGACTAATTGCTTTAGCTATAGAAGGTTTTTAGTTATCAGATTTCCATAGCATGAAGCATTACCATAGAAGTCAATCACTTCTAAGGTAATCCAGGCAGATTTGTAAAGGATTTACAGGCTTTAACAGTAATCGTTCAACTCTCTTTGTGAATGTAAATTTCCCTGAAGTTACAGATTATTTTTCCACTGAAGTTCTAACCTCATGTTAATGTGTAATCCCTACATCCTTGTTTTCATCACCCACTGGGACACTAATGAGGCAGTTTTCTGAGAAATTGTCCCTTTATGTTTCTAGCACAGCGGCCAAACAGAGGACACATGTTAAATACTCATCATCCTGCCAACACTCTCTCTTATTTACGTAAATGACCAACAAAGAAGGCATCCCTAACAGCAAATCTGTCTGAAATGGGCACAAAGCAGAATTTAAAGAGGAAAATCATGTAAAGTCCAGAAGGCCAAGTGTGACGTGCTGATGCACATATAACAAGAGGATCAGAGAGTCCCTGAGCACACACTCTCCCTGTCCAAAGGTCAGGATTCTTGAACGAAGAAAAAAGGAAGCTGGCTAACTGAGTTTGGTGATATAGTACTTCCCAAGGCTGCAACATATATGAGACAAAGGCCCCTTTCCAAGACCCCCAATCAGTCAGCGAGAACAGCTTTGAGGGGAGTTCTAATATTATATAGCAAAACGACAACCTGACCTATCAAAGTTTAATCACGTAAACATGATCGTCCTTGCACCACATTCCCAGTGAATCAGGTTAAACAGTATGGCACTAAAACCTGTCACATACATGGGTGAGATGTGGGCAATTTCCTGCAGAAGATTAACCCTAAATTACACCTAGGTTCAGAGGAAGGAAGAAAGGAAGGAAGGAAAAGCACACCACTTGTTTCCCCAGTGAAATTACTCCCCACAGTAAATACACTGATTAAGGCTGCAGCAGCCCTGGAGAGAAATATCAGATTGGTAGTTAATAAATATGAAAGCAGGAGACATTTAGGTTCGAGCATTTGTTCTGCTGTTTTGACAAGTACCATTATTGTTTTTTCAACACACTTGTAACATGATATCAACACCAAAGTGTACACCTAAATACAAGAAACGGTTGCAAGGAGAAACTCTGCAAACAAATAGTCATAAACAAATACATTTAAAAGGCATACCATTACAGTACCTACAATGATTATTACTACAATGGAAACTGTGTATAATGCAGTTTTGCACAAAGATGGCAGGTGATTCTCTGCTGTGGGGACAGAAACAACTCTCATGTGGAATGTCTTGCAGGATCAGAAGATACAATACTGTAAACAGAGCCACAATGATTTAAATCTCGACTCCTACATTTTCATCACTCCTCTTTGAAACGTATGCTGCATTTACGCAATGTAAGCAAAATGGGAAAAACTGGAAAAAAGTGAAGTGGCAAGTTTTCAGATTCATTCATTTAAAATAACATGATATATATAAATTTGTATTTTTTCTTTTACAAAAGGCTTGAATGGCATTAATATTTAATATTTATTTTTCATGTTAAAAATTATAATAGTTTGATACTTTCTAATCTAACAAATGTATAACTCTTAGAATCTGCAAATATTATTAATACATGTCTAATATCTTTCTGATACATTTCTCTCTCACAAAGGATACGTCAAATTATTCCAAGGGACATACACAAAGGGTGTCCCCGGTATATTCTCTAGTTATCCTTGGCTGAAAACAATGACAATCTCTGGCCTAAAGTAGCTAGTTTTGTTCTGTGAAACCAGATATGCATACAAGCTTTTAAATTAACTGAATCAATTGCAATCAAAATGCCCTGTCCATCTGACCCATTGAATGCTCTGCTGCCTCTCAGTAAACTAGAGAATTGTTATCTTTGCTGATGCAAAATAGAGAAAGGTAGCAAGTGTGCTGAACGAACTACAGCAAACTATCTGAGAGGTAATGTAAGGTATTTTGGATTCAACACCATAGATGTAAAACACGTGGATAAAGATAAAGGTGTTTGCTGACTTTGCAAAATGCAACATAATGTTAGCTTGTAGCTCAAGTGAGGGAGCAGAGGTATGGCAAACAAGTGGAACAAGGTCAACTCTACAACCTTTTGAACTAATTACTCACTAGTTCAAATGTATTTTAATCAGATTTTCTGAAAAAGTGACATCTCTAGTTTGTTAATAATTCTGTACTTCTTTTCACTAAATTGAAGATATTGGAGCTGTCAGAGATTCCCATGATCAAAGTCTTGGTAATTAGGCTACAACTTGTGAGGCTTTTCTCACTCGACTGATCATGAAAACAATCTGAACGATATCACGTGAATGCAGCATAGTTGATGTGATGATGAGTCATGCTCAGGTTTAGAAGCCAGAAAGGCAAATCAATAAATTGTGTGCGTGTTAGAGTTGTAAGTGCCACCCACTTTACATTTTTCAGTTTACTTATTCACGGATAAACTATATAGAGCCAAACACCAGTGAGAGAAAATAGTTAAAAGGTTGTGATATTAAAAAAAAAAAATAAATCTCTCTAATCAAAGTTACACATTCACATCCACTAGAAACTAAGCATGAACTTAAACTGTTTTAATAGTTAGTGCACAAAATAAAGGTCCTAAAAAGTTCTCCCTCCATTTGTGTGTTTGTGTACTGTATGTGTCCCTGTCTGTCTGTCCAGCATGTGGCGACAATTGCAATAAATATGTATACATTTATATATATTTATGTGTGTGTTCCTCTACTCCATTGTTCATACTCTGAATGTTTCCTTCGCTAAGACCTGAGAGAAAGGCCAAAAACAGGGTTGAGGTAGGTAACCATGACACATCAGAGCAAGTCCTGTACAGTATGTGATGACACACAGCTGAGAGCCGGAGAGACAAGCCCTGTGAAACCCAACAACGTCTATCTCCCTCTCCAGCTCTCTGTCTGTGGTCGTCAACAGCCAGCGATATTATAAACACGGTGTTCCTGAAGCACTTTAACAAGTCAGTGTTGACAGGAGGGAGAAGGCTGAGCAGCAGTTGTGGTTATGGGAAGAGAGTAACAATAGTCAAGCATGATCAGCAACTGTCACGTGGGCGCCGTAAGTCTGAAAGGCTACTACTTTGTTTAAAAAGGAGGCAGATCATGTGACGTGAAAATAAAATCACTAAGAGCACTGCAGCAACAAATATCCAGGATGAGGTTAGAAATACACTGCTGCCAATTTAAATCAAAGGAATAGTTGAACATTTTGGGAAACACTTGTTTGCCTTCTGGTAAGAAATTGGAAAAGATCGATAACACTCTCACAGATGTCCAGTTAAATATCACTAATATTACTAATTACTTTTATCCCTGGTGGGGACAAAATGCATCTCCCCCTCAAAGTGATTAATACTACTTCACCAATAGACCATATCTTATATACCTAAAATTTAAGTATTTTAAACTAAGTAAAGCGCTGTAACGTGAACAGTCTATAGTGCGATAGAAAGATAAAATCCAAGCAGCAGTTGCTGGTTGTATTAACCGCTATAGAGCTCCAGGACGCCGGCCACTCCCGAGGAACAAACAAGCGTTTCCTGGGTGAAAATATTTTGTTTTTGGCACGAGTAAACTCCGCTCTCCGGCTTGAAAGCGGTGCGTTTTATGTTGACACCACGTTGTGCTATTTCATTTTGAGATTATTTTCTATTGGATATTGAAATGCATAAAGTGTTTTGGCATGGCTGGCCGAGTGGCATATCCATGGTATTGAAAGGGGATTTAATTCTTGCATGTTTTTTGTTATTGTGCATTATCAAAAAACATCCCCCCCCTTTGCTTTTTTCACAAATCGCACCCTGACCGTACAGACATGAGAGTGATATCAATCTTTCCATTGCGCTATCCACCAGAAAGAAAATGTGTGTATTTTCCAACATGTCAAACTAAATATAAAGCTAAAGCTAGAGGCAATTAACTTAGCTTAGCATAAATACTTGAAGCAGGGGGAAACAGCCAGCCAAAGTTTTAAAAAATCTGCACACTAGCACCTCTAAAGCTCACTAATTAACATTAACAATGTAGGACTTTAGGGAATGTTATGTGCTGTACTATACATGCTAAGCTAGGCTAATTGCCTACCAGCTATAGCTTAACACAAAGACACAAGTGGTATCGTCTTAGTGTCAGCAAGAAAGCCAAAATGTGAAACTATTCCCTTTAAGTCATTACACCAACAACAGTGGAATAATGTTTTTGATAAGATTTGTGCCTAATTTTCTTCTTGTTTTACAAACATCATATACATATAAAAACATTAAATCAATAAAACATTAAATTCAATTATAGCGCTAAATTTAGACACATATATGTTTGTATAATGTAATATTTTGCCTCTCTTCCAATTGACCATTATGTATCACGTGATAGTCCTGAAAATATGTTTAGCAATACAGTGTATCTCTAACGCTCTTTTCATTCAACTATAGGAAAAACAGAATTATGATCTTTCGAATAAAATAAAAATAATAATAACAATGTACAATGAAAAAGCATAATTCGTACATCGTCCTATCATTCTGTAATCCATACAACAGTGTTATCAGTCTGTCAACTTGCATGAGGTACTGACATTGTATCTACAAACACCATATTCATCGACAGAGGGAAACCAGGATTTCACAGAGGGGCGAAAAGAGGGTTTTCATTATGCAATAAACAGACAAACAACAACAACAACAGCGACAACATTAACATTGTTATCTTGAGGTAGAACATTTACTTCAGCATTTGGAAGTGCTTCATGTTGGATACTTGTTTTTTCCCCCCCCGTTTTTCTTTGACAAGCAGGAGAAGAGAGACGATTCTTGACATCTGAGGTAGTGCGGCACCTGATTTTGAAATTTTCAAACTATCAATCACTAACAATCAGTTCCTCCGCATGTAAAGTAATTGTGAACACAGGGGAAGGTAAAGTTCCTAAAAGCTTCCCGCAACACATTCATTCCGGCTGAGGTAGGTTTTTGTTGAATCGTAAGGTTCACACAGCCAAGTCTAGTGTTTGTATGAAGGCCAAGAACTCATAAGAAAAAGTTGATATCACTTAAACAAAGTCCTGAGACAGAATACATCAAATCCCTGGACGAAGGCTGAGGTCTTCTGTGAGCGAGAAGGTGGAATCATTGGTAGGTGAAAGCAGGCGGCAGGAGTCTTTGACATCCACAGAATAGTAGAAAAAAGACTAATAACTTATAACCACTTTGACATATAAGTGATAAAGATATTTATGTATATATATATATATATATATATTTATAAACTTAAAAATAAAACCATCATTGTATAACAAGGACATTCTGGGGTCTCTATTCTGTGGACTGCCCAACACCAGACCAAATTGTAAAAAATAAAGAACATTTAACTGGGCTGCCTGGCGAGACACAGCTGTCCATCAGAAGAGAGCTCTCGCCAAAAAACATGCCAATATACAGTCCTACATCCTCGAGAGAACTTCTTAACTTACCAATTAAAAAATCTTTGCACAAAAGGAACAACTACTTAGAAAGGAAACATTTGTCAACCTGAGTGAGAGAAGAGTCTGAGTGGACACTGTGGACAGTGTTGTGTGAACTGGCCTTCATACATGATTAGCCTTGGTCCTGCCGAGCCGCTCCTGCTGCAGGAGGCTCCTGGAACTGCGTCTCTCGCTCTACTGCAAACTCATCCAGCGGTATCGTACACAGCTGGGTGTCGTTCAGCACGTAGCAGTCAGACTGAAAACACATGCATAATTAAGTAGATAGATTTAATTCATTCATTGGACATTTTGGCCTATATTGACAGATAGAAGAGATAGACAGGAAACATATGACATACAACAAATGGCCAGAAATCTGCAGCTACATGGCAGGTTTCCCAGCCACCAGGATGCCCCGGTACTTTTTATGTAAAGAATTATTTCAGCAGTTGGGGCTTTTGTTTATTCTCTGAATTCCCTTACTGCTTTACCTCAATCTAGTTTTTAGCCACACTATAAGGTAAGCATAAAAAGTTGTAGCGTCAGCCTACACCTTTACGGGTATGTAGATAACCTTTCATTCTTTTTTATTGTAATGTTGTTAGCCTGTTATTTGCACTCTGGTGCAAAATAAACAGTTTTCAGCTTCTCATTCACACTGTTGAATTGTATTCTATACATTCTATTCTATTGAGGGAGAAAATAAGGCTATGGAGCCATTTACTATGCTTTGGAAATACATTGGGTATGAGTGAGAATTAAATTATAACAGATTTAAAGATATACTACACTTTATTACAGCTTGGGTTTTATTTTTATTTTTCATGTCTTTCTTGTCATGATAACACATGATGCACTCACCAAGGTAACCTCTGAGATATCAGAACATTGCTAATAGGTCCAGCAGGGCAAGAAACACAAGTGATTAGACGATCATACATTTTTAAAAAGCTGGACTAGCTACCACTTTATTTGGAGGTAAAACTAAAAGTAAGTGCACCTGTGATGTTCTTAATAATCTCTCAACAGGTGAGTGTGCACAACTACGGCAAGTATGGTAGGTCAAACTTAAACCAGGAAATTGGTGGACGTTTACAACAGAAAGTTTGGGTTGTAATTTTCCCTCCATCAACATAACTGATGGCCAGAGACAAGAAAATAAGTTGTAATAAACCGTATTTTTCCTTTAACATATCTTTAACTAAGTGTAAAAGCACGCCACATTTAATACAGAAAGACTCACTATGCATGTATTGTGTGTGGTTGGTTGAGTGACAAGTGTCTCAAGCTCGTTGCTGTCGCCCACTTTCTTCCCCGCTAAGCTGCCATTGACCTCCATTTCTCTTCTGGCAGCCCCATTCAGCCTAGAGGGCCCCTGGGAAGAGGAAGAGGATTCCAGCCCTGTGCTGTGTCCTGCCTGGGGGGTGGCCTGAACCGTCTTACACATCATTAACCTGGGAATTACATGAACACACACATGAAACACTTGTCAGCTGCACACACATGATAGACCGACATTAACCTTCAACAACAAATATTTTTGTTGCTGTTGGGTGTTTACACATGACGTTCGCACTGACCTGCCACGGTAGCTGAAGACGAGGAAGAGCACACAGAAGATGATGCAGGTGACTCCGATGTGAATGCCGATTATGATGCCTGTCGTAGATGTTTTGCTCTGTTCGTCTTTCACACAGTCGCATGGGGCGTCCAACACTGAGGAGATACAGAACACCTCACAGTCAAACCACCACCAAAGTTTGTATTAACAACGCTAAGTCAGGGAGGTGTACATGTGTGTGTGACGGTCAGCTTAACTTTGCTCAAGACAAAAGATAAATTTAACTTGGATGCACTGGTGGTGACAGTGTGTAGCTACATATGGCTCTGTTCGGTTGTGTGAGACAATCACCAGATTTCTCCACCGTCTCCCGAAGCGAAACAAATCGTATGGTGGCGTTGCCATCTCCGTGTTGGTTGTATGCAAGCAGTCTTATCTCATAGACGAGTGCAGGATCTGGACAAAAATAGAAGACAGAAAGAGATGTTCAGATATGCGATATTTGATCATCTTTCAACCCTGGGGAAAAAAATAAATGTTATCAACTTTCTTAACATAGGAAAGTTGTCCTATATCTGCCGATATTTAGGAGAGTAGTCATTTTCCTTGTTATAATTAATAGCAGGAAGCTTAAAGGTCCTATGACATGCTGCTTTTTGTATGCTGTTATATAGGCCTTAGTGGTCCCCTAATACTGTATCTGAAGTCTCTTTCCCGAAATTCAGCCTTGGTGCAGAATTACAGCCACTAGAGCCAGTCCCACAATGAGCTTTACTTAGGACGTGCCATTTCTGTGTCTGTAGCTTTAAATGCTATTGAGGAGGATAGAGGGGGGGCAAGGTGGAGGGTGGGGGTGTGGCCTTGACCAGCTTGTAGCTACGGTTGTAGCTCTATTTCCTCATCAGTGGGCCAAATTCTCTGGGCAGCTGTGGGTGGCGGGCAAAGCAGAGAAAGGGGAGGTAACTTTTCCCCTTATGACGACATAAAGGGAAGATTCCAGATCGGCCCATCTGAGCTTTCATTTTCTCTAAAGGCAGAGCCATAGGCTGGCTGGAGGAACTCATATTAATGTTAAAAAACCTCATAAAGTGAAATTTTCATGCCATGGAACCTTTAATAAATAACTCTTAAATTCATCTTGAGGCAGGAGTGTGTTTTTAGTCCTAGATTAATCTTCAATTCAGTTCCATGATTGTGAGATGATTGTTGACGGGCCTAGATCACATCAAATGTGGTTTCTTTGAAGATTACAATGACAGATGAGATTCTAGAAACAGCTGGTCGGTTAAAAAAAAAGATGTGTCCTATGACACAATACGTTGTAGTACTAAGAAACTATGCATCTCACCCAGCTGAGTGATGTTGTAATGGGTGACGTTGCGAGGGAAGGTGATGGGACCAGTGAACAGCGGCGTGTGGGCTCTTCTGTAATACAGTCTGAAGCCTTGATGTTGGCCCATCTTGGAGAAAGGTTCCCACGTTGCTTGTATAACACTACTGTTCACCACCTTGGTGTAGAGGGAAGGAGGCGCTGGCACTGCAACACAATACAGACTGTCAACAATGTTGTACACCAATATCATAATAGCAGCAGCTTTTTTTGGTAGTGTGAATTATGACACCTCATATGCAGTAACATTTACAGTAAATGCATCATCAGTTTTAAGTCTCAGCAAGCCGTACAAAGCTCTATTGCAAACCTTGATGCATGTTTATTATTAGTGAAAGATATGCTATGTGTGTGGGTGAGTGTGTGTGTGTGTGTGTGTTCTGCTCCCAACTCACCCTCCCCATGAGTGCTCTCAGTGACACTGTCAGATGGTTTGCTGGCCCCATGGGATGTGTAGGCTTTGACGTAGAAGGTGTAACTGGTGGAGGGCTCCAGGTCCCTGATGATCTGCTGCAGCGTCACCTTACTGACGGCTTCCTCATACTCCATCTCCGCTGTGTCTGAACGAGGGAAGATGGAGGAAGAATAGGAGACAGAAAGAAAAGCAGAAGCAGTTATTAAAATAATGGAAAATTGGATCAAGAGAGGAAACAATAAATACAATCGTTTTTTGGTTCATTTGATGGTCACTGCCAATTTCACTGGTTTTATCAGAGCAGCCCTGTTAGGTAATAGCTAATCTAGTTTGGCCCTGGGAGCCTGACTGATGATGGCTGGCTGAATGGCAGGGGTGGAGTGAGAAAATGGAGGGGGTAAAAGGGGGCGTTACAAAGGATGTGTTAAAGCATTTTATTGCTCTCAATCCAGAGACAACCAACCATAACCACTATCTACCTCCAGCCCTCAACCCATTGGGCCATACCATCTTGGAAGGGTAATTACAGCAAAACCTATTGGTTGGCCCCCGGGCCACATTTCCCTTTTGCTTGTTACCATTTATTTGCACTTTGGACAAAAGCATCTGCCAAATGAAAGTTGTTTAAATGTGATGGGAAACACTACAAACAATGCATTCATCATTCTGCCATTGAGACTGCTGACAGGGTTGTTGGGTTGTATCTGTCTGGAGCCAGTTACACCAAATTTTCAAAATGAAAATTGTGACTTGCAAAATGAGATAATTTACATGTACATTTTGACACATTTAATTAATCCCAAGAAACACCACACCAAGCATGCGAGAGGAGAGTGACAATAATTTGTGAAAAGGGATGCTGGCAACATTTGTGATCTGCGTGTAAGCAGTTTCTGTGAAACAGGCACCCAGCTGTCAATGTCAGGGCTGTCTATCTTCATCACTTCAGTACAGTATAATATCACATTTTATGGTATCTTATTTTTATGTCATCTATTGCAAATAAATATTTAGATCTTCAGTGCAGCCCCACCTGAAGTCTTGCGGATGTGGAGCACATAACCGATGATGTCCTCAGTGTTCTGATCAGGCTCCCTCCAGGACACCTGGATGTTGGTGGGTGAGAGGGCTTCGGCCTGCACGTGGGTGGGCACACCAGGCAGTCCATCAGCCCAGAGAACTGTGAGGCGGGCACTGGCCTGCGTGGAGCCGGCGCTGTTCTCAGCGATACACTGGTAGATAGCCTCGTCATCCTCGCTGATACCATATATCGTCAGTGTGCTGTGAGAGGAGCAGGAAAGAAGAGGTGGAACAGAAAGGAAAGAAAGTGGGAATGAAAATGGGGACGTTTAGTTTCTCTAACAGCAATATGAAACAAAAGAGTTGATTGTGTATGACTGTATGTGAGAAATCTAAAGTCCAAATCCAAAAGTTCAATTCCACTGTTGAATAGTTGGTAATCAAAGTAATCGTCACTACAATTTTCACTTAAGTAAAAGTATTTACGGTTAAATGTACGAAAGTAGTGGTAAAAAGTACTCAGTGTGTCACAGTGTTACATTATTGTTACAGAGTTAAATAATAAGAATGGTTTCACACATTGACCTGCCTATTTTACATTTATGTGAAACAATTAGGCACACAAAGTTGTACAATACCAGAGATAGATTCAAATTTAAATTTGAATTCACCACTTGCTGTAGCGCCACCAATGGCAAAATTCCATCTAACTTTGTGGAATCACTCACGGTTGCAAAATGAACCTAGGGGTTAATAACACATGTGTCTGAGTTCGCCCGTTCTTTGGGATTTGTTTTCATGCTAATCGAATGTGACCAGTTTTATCGCAAACCGCTAATTACCTTATAACGCTAGTCATCGGGGCAGAGGGTAAAGTAAAAATAAATCACTATTTCTATACCACTAACAATGCTCACAATAGCACCACACTTCCACAGTAGCATAATGAGGGTCCCTACATGTAAACCGAAGCATTGAGAACTTTATAAGTGTACAGAAAGTTTATTAAAGAGATAGTTTAGAAAGACAATACCGTTCATATATACATCTTGGGAAAATGACAGTTGAACGACGAACGTGCAAATATTTTAATAAACAGATATAATTCATGCATTTCTATGTAATTACATTTCACAAACGTAATTCCTATCGACCCATTGGGAAACCACGGACCATGGGAGATTTCAAGTGACAGTTCAGCTCACGTTGCATGGTGTTCGTCGTTCGACTGGTCGTGACCGTTTTCCTAAGATGGCGCCCGCGTGTATACGTGAAAGGTACTGTCTTTCTAAACTATCTTTTTAATAAACTGTCTGTACACTTACAAAGTTCTCAATGCTTCGGTTTACATGTAGGGACCCTCATTATGCTACCATGGAAGTATGGTGCTATTTTGCGCCTTGTTAGTGGTATAGAAATAGTGATTTCTTTTTACTTTACCCTCTGCCCCGACGACTAGCGTTATAAGGTAATTAGCGGTTTGCGATAAAACTGGTCACATTCGATTAGCATGAAAACAAATCCCAGAGAACGGTCATACTCGGACATGTGTTATTAACCCCTAGGTTCATTTTGCGCCGAATTTGTCCTTTAATAGACCAGGCTCAAAAGAATTTGAAAACCAATAATAGAAAAAAAATAATGATAATTAAACTACTGTGTTCGGACTTATCCAAATATGTTTTGCTATTTTGCTGCTATTGCTACATTGTTATTATAATGTGTTGAAAAACTGTTAATGCAAAATGGAAAAATGCAAAAGAGTGGAAATCTGTAGGCAGAACTAGCCTATACCAATAGACTTGTCTTAAAGGGAGAATTTATTTCTCAGGAGAAATAAAACTAGAATATATACCTCATCTCAAGAGTAATGAGCCTTTATGTGCTTTATAAATGATCACACAGTGACACTATTATCATCAAAAATAAGTCAAAATCTGTTGTAATATTCTCCTGACAAACACCAAAAATGTTCCTCCTTGATCAAAGTTACTTTACTCTCTACTGATAGTAGAGTATCACATTTTATTCTTTAGGTTTATCCATGGCAAAGTAACTTGTGATTAGTCTCCCAGAAATAAATGATGTAATTAAAAGCACGGTTACTTCACACCTCAGATAAGGACTGCATACAGCAAAGAAGATGAATGTGACAGTATATCAAAAGCACAAGGTACTGTGTTCAGCTATGTGTGTTTAAGTGAGTTAAAGAAAGAGCCACACTATAGACAGCAGCAGTATGTGTACAGTACAGAAGATCCTCACTTATGCGTACTTTCAAACTGATTTATTTTCTAGTGGAACTCCCGTTGGAGTAGATAAATCAATTTCAGTATTTCAAAAAATGTAATTTGCCTGCATCAGTGAATCCTTTCATCTATCCATCCCCACATACTGTCAGTTACTCACCTCATCACATACCTACATTATAGACATAGACATACAACCTCCCACACTCAATGGCTTCACTGTATATTCTCTTTCTTCTAACCTTCGCTCCTCACTTGTATCTCCACCACTCTGCTCTTTGTCTGTCTACTGTATCTCAGCTTCTTATTCTTTCCTCCCACCTGGCCTGTCTTCTGTTATAGCAAAAATATAAGCCTTGTGTGTGTGTGTGTGTGTGTGTGTGTGTGTGTGTGTGTGTGTGTGTGCGCGTGTGTGTGTGTGTGTGTGCGTGTGTGTGTGCGTGTATGTTGAGTAGTAGTGATTAGATGAGAACACATCATCCACTCCTCTCATTTGTCCTAAAATAAAGGAAAAATAAAACATTTAACTCTATGGAAATGATACCCTGTGGTGCAAAACATTTCTTCTTGCATTTCTGCTGTATTTAAAGGTATAATATGTGCGAGAACACGCAAATAATTAATACCTTGGGATTATGGAAGCACTTGAGTTGTACCTTGGTCCATTTTTTCTAAAGCACTCGGCCATGGCATTTCAAGAGATTAGAAGCATCTAACTATAAATCGAGGACCCTCTGTGCGTCTGTGTCTTTTGAACTGATCCCGCATGCGTCATAGCGAACGGGCCCAAATGCTCCGCCTACACCAACGCCAGTATCCTCCCTTCACCGCACATTTAAGACAAATATAAGTAGCCTATTTTATCTTGTCCTCGTTGCTTTGGGGTCAACATTTGTGATCCAGGCTTAGGTCCCTGATGTGAAAGCCACCTTACTGCTTTATATTCCATTATATTTTTGATATATTTTGAATGTCACCTGTGTTTTCCTTTTCATAGGATAAATAAAGGTAAAAAATTGGTGCATAAACGTGTATCAGAATGCCAGAAATGAAGTCTTTGACGCTCAAAATAACCCTGGGAGAGGAAACTCAGACCCCACACTGAACTTAGATACTAGCTAATAAACACGTGATTGTTCTTTCAAGTACGTGAATAGAGCCTTTATGTTGGTCGGGCAGGCAAGACGCTCCGCTTCTAACACGCTCTGCGAGACGCTCTAGGTGTGGTTTGGTGCATGGTGGAGGACAAAACAAAACTGCGGAGTAACTTTCACCACTAATAACTTCTCACATTAATACCTCCGTTAAAACACGCAAACAATACGCCTATTTTAACCTGAAATGGGGATATATTACAGGAAGCCAATGTTACATGCATTACTAGAATCATTTTAAACTACAATATCGTTTTCGCCCTGCCATTCTGTCAGACTGTGACCGTGTTAACATTGACGTGTTTGTTGAAGTAGCTGAAATACAGCCACTAAATTCTGTTGAGCCAAGATCCAAATTTGTTAACGATAATAATGACGAGACCCACACATTGCTGGCTGACTTCGTCTCTGTATTCGGTCTGGTTCTGGTGGGTAATTAATGCAGATATTTGCTGATGGTCTCTCATAACGGGCTGGATGGGTGGCGCATGGCGCACCGCCATGAGTCCATGAGGCAAATGTCTGCGATTACGCCACATTTTAATTGTGAATAGTGTGTATGTTAGGCCATACAGTGTGGTTGCATATTACAGTAAGTGCTTTGGAGTCCTTCTGTAAGTTATTTTGCGGTACAATGGTCCTGGAGAAAACTACAAGCAACCACAGGCCAATCAATCAGCCCGTTCCAAACAGGCACGGATTGAACGGGCAATGTACTAGTTTGTCAAATAATGGGAAGAAAAGCATGCCATTTATTTAAAGAGCAAAATGTCAGCTGTGTGTGGTTTACGTGGTCTGTCACTGGTCACCTTCCGGACCTGTGAAATAGGACATGAGGAAAGTGGCATTTGGCAGCTCTCGGCAAGTTATACCAGCCTCAGTTTGGTTTGTGAAGATGGATTTGTAAGGACGGGGGAGTGCTCTTTTGGGTCAGCTGGCAGGATGGAGAAGTAAATCATTCCATTTCCTTTTCAAAATTGATGTGCTTGGATACAATTACTGTACGTCTCTAATCTGGGTCAGCATTGTCTGTGAGGAGGAAGAGTATCTTTGCTCCGGTCTGCCAGGTGGATTCAATCTGGATAATTATCAGGTCAAAGAGGCCCTCTGTATTTCACCCTTTCGGAGCCAATCTCACCTCTGACCCTGGAGGTGGCAGCAGTCGCCAGCCCTCAGCTCGCTACTCAACCATCACATTTCTGACAGCCTTTCATATCAGCGATGGATGGAGTGTTTGCAGACAGGCAGCCCTGACCAGACGCCACAGATGCAGCAAAGAGGCCCCCAGGGACGCACTACCCTGATGCCACCGGGCCTGGATGGGCTTCCTGAGTGTGTGAGGGGAATGCAGGGAAATTTCACAAGACGTTGCTTGTTTCAGAAGGTATAGCATCCAACCGCATATGTGCTCACATACACACGCATTAACACACACACGTATACACGTCTAGCCACATACACGGCACAGACTGATCCTGCTGACGTGTAGCTTATGAAATTCCACACCTGCTATCAAAACTTCCTTTCCAACTTCCAGGATGAAAGCTTTAGTGGTTCAAACATTTCAGAGTATCAGAATATTTGAAAAGAGTAAGAGAGAAAGTAATTCAGGGATATAATTAAAAAATATTATTCTTCTAAATTAGCTTGTATACATATTCTTTTAGTTAATGATCACAGCATATAATGATTGCATCAATTTAAGTGGTTTTTGCCTAAATTTAGTTTAGTTTAGTGTCTCTGTTGAAGTAGGTGTTACTCTTCTCTACTCTGCTGCTGAAGCTGAAAATGTAAACCACATTTCTTTCTGTACCAGGTCATTTCTCAGGAAAGACCTGATGGATGCCGGATGTTTAGAGTAATTTGATTTAGGCTGAATCACAATTGTGTGAATTAGTCAAAGACCAAGAGAAACAAGCATATGTATTCAGGAAAATCATGTGGTTTTATTAAGTAATACTAGATTTATTTATTGAAAAAAATTAAGAACTCTGCAAATTAGAATACTGTACTTCTAAAGTTATTTTACTGGACAACTGTTTAATTTCTAGAGGACTATTTAAATTGTTGTGAATATGTTACATACCATTTTGTGAAAACTATAAACAAAGCCTCTTTATTCTGTTAAATTGGTATCATAAATTGTAACACTGTTTTTTTCTTCCTGAAGATTTATCTGCGTGAACCTACCTTGAACCAATGCTCCTTCATTTGGTGCCTCTTTCTTATCTATCTACTCTCACATCAACGAAGTGAATGGAGCGATTGTTAGAAAATGTACTTATTCCTTTATGTCTCATTAATCCTTTAGAACATTGTGAACTAAACCCAGCTTCATGTCATTTTGTTCTCCGAGATCTCGTAACTGCTTTCAGAGTCAACTAACAGAGGTTGAGCCAGAATTTTGATAGGATACGAACCACAAAACAATTGTGATTGGATGTTTCACAACAAGGATTTAAACCTTTTCTCATTCAAACGTTCTCAGTAAAGAAGATTACAAAATGACACAAAGTTCAGTGGACCTCTTGTTTAATCTTTTTTTTAAAGATTTTTTTCAATGAGATAGTTTGGACTGAATTCATGGATCTACATTAATATGCAACAGGAGAGCAAGGCCACCAACGATCGATACAATGTGTGAGGAAATAAAGTAGGATGGAAAGTCTGAGTGAGAGAGAAGAAGAGATTTGGGAGGTATATTGCCAGACTTTGGGCTGTTTGCTTGTCTTACATGAGCTCCAAAGCCAAACTGTCCTGTCCTGACAGGTTGACACCATCATTTACTCATCAGTTGAAGGTCATTTCACGGATTGACGGATAAGGCCGTGGGTCAGGGGAATGGCTGACAGTGGGGCCTGGGGCCTGTTGTTTGGCTGTGTTTACTCTCCGTTGTCTCTGAGCAGTACCCCATCAAAAGCCAGCATGGCTATTCTAGATCCAGCAAGAGAGAAAGGGGGTGGGCAATGGGGACAAAGAGAGAACAGGAGGAAGAGGTGGGGAAGGAGGAGGGGAGGAGCGATGGGCTGTCTGTGGCCTGAGAGGAGGGAAGGGCCCAGGGATATGACTGATTACAGGCAGGGTCATAGTTCAAGGCCAATGCCCAGGCTCCAGCTCTCTGTAATGGGGGCAGGAAGGGGGATGTGGGGCACAGAGAGGGGCCGCAAACAAGAAAGGCAGGTCTGGGTAAAAAAAAGAGAAGAAAAAAGGAAAGAAAAGAAAACCCTTTGAAAGGATTCTGCAACGAAATGTCCAGGTTTGTGTGGTAGCCTGTTCCCTCAGATGTTGGCCATTAATTATAAAACACCTCATGGCGCTCCCACACACTTGAAGCATGTTTTTTTCTATACAACTTAAACTACTCTCAAGTACATTAGTAAAGTACATTAGAAAAATATTCATAGGATATTTTTCTCAAATGTTCCTTCAACCCAAGATTTTATTTATTTCCATCATCATCAGTTGGATTCACCAGTTGGATTTCAACCCTAACGATTATTACACTGTCTGATGTCAGATCACAGCTTGTACGTGTTGGATCATTACACGTGTCAGCTTTAGAGACTTAAGAGTGAGGCAAGCTCATAATTAGCAACAGCTCTCACAGAGTCTTCAAATAGCCACAATAGCGTGTTTTACAGGACCCTGGTCAGCAAGGGCCAATAATGAATGGGGTAGCAATAATGTGTGTGTGTTTGTGTCTGAGCGTGTGTGCAGGTGTGTGTATGAAGGTCTGTTGAGACACAGCTTCAATCTAAGCATCAGGGGCTGTTTGCAGAAACAGCTAATCAGCTCTTCTCAGACTTATGCAGCTTTTTCACCTAGTTGTGTCTTCTTTGTGTGTGTTTTGCGTGTAAAGTGTGCATGCGGACGAGGAGTAAAGGGCGCAACACGTTTGTGAATTGTCACGTTTGATTATGCGAGGGCACAACATGAATGATGGCATGCACAGCGGTGCTATTTGTGTGCACATATGGGGCTCACTTGCTTTTTGATTAATGTGTGTGCATGCATGTGTGTGAATGAAATGTACAATCGATTCCCCTTCCTTCCCTTGTCCGATTTGCTTTTGAAGGTCAGCATCTTGAGAGATGGCTGAGGATAGAAACCTCAGTGTGTACATTTTTACACAAACAAACACACATTTCATGCTTACCACAAACACTAATTACAATATATCTGCTAGGTATGCTGCACTCACTGTATATACAAGCTCCCCGAATCCGACAGAGAAATATATAATATTATAAGAAATATAAATATATAAGAACTGAATTGCTGTGCTGCTCGGAGCTGTGGAATATCATTTGCATTCCATTACTTTTGTTTTATCTTGGTTCAGGAGGTCCATTTTGCCCTATGCCACACCACACTAGAAAACACACCACATTGCTTTTTTGGCTTCAGGAGAAACTATGAATTTTCCAAACAGGTCTTCTTTAGAATTCCATATACAACTAAACCTTACAGGGTGGCTATAGTTGGTGTATAATCATAGGGGATGCGTGGTTCCACCGCCATCTCCTACAATGTACAGTATGTACATAATATGTAAGATGTGGGTTATGTAATGGACAATCAGACAAAAGTGTCAATGTGGACTAGCTGCTGATGTGCCCTTGAGCAAGGCACAAAACCACCAACTCGCTCTGGGCATCTATGGGCATCCTCCTTGCTCTGACATCTCTCCATTAATACATGTGTATAGGCCCTGTTTGTGCGTGTGTATTGTGTAAAAATAACAAAAGAATGACATTTTTTTTTATTTCCCTTCAGGGGTCAATAAAGTATGTATTCTTCTTCTCTTACTACTAATCTAATGTAACTGATTAGCAGCAAAGAAATTGTATTTTGTTGGAAATGCAATTGTTTATATTGAAGAAATCTGAAAACTGTTCCTCATTAAGTATTTCATTGGTTTCCTCTACACCATCTGATTCTGGCAACTAAAACAAGATGAATGTTTTTAAGGTTATGTTTAGGCAACTGAAAGTACTATGTTCCACTTAGTGAAAGATTGTGGTTTTGGTTAAATATTTATAACATCAGCATCTTGTTCTTTAAACTGACATTTTTTCCCTAACCTAAACAACTGGTTTTAGTCTAAACTGAACAACACAAAAGATGCAGGACACCAATCCTAGCCTCTGGTGTCCAAGTCCTGTGTTATGTCCGCCGGACAACCTACGCCGTTCTCCTTCTGTGACACATAAGAGCATCAATTAGTGAATCCAGAGAAAATGAATTGCCAACAATTTTGATAATGTAATAGCAGTCCAAGACACCTTGATGTATTGACCATTTCTTATGATTTATGTAACCCCTGGACTTCTATGTACTATTCTGACTTCGGGGACAACGTGTTTCTGTGATATTATTATTATTCCAAAATGAATGATTTTGGTTTTGGACAAAACATGTCAACTTAGGCTTTGGTAAATTGTGATGTACATTCCATTTCAAGCGATTCATTTATTAATCAAGTACAAGTACTGTAAACATGATTTAGGAAGCAGGTACGTTGACTCCAAAATGTATCTGTTGTATATAAATATTTTGTAGTAGACATGATTAACACTCTGGATAGGACTGCTCTTCACATTCAGATAATAATAAAGTAATATTACATTAGAAACTGAGAATGAATCAGACCGTTATGTGTTCGTTCTACTCATCAGCTATGCAATGCAAAAAGATGCACACCAAGCTGCTCTGTTTTCTAAATGGCTGACTGCATTTCCTGGTCAACTAGCTGAGTTTATGAGCTAATTAGCCAATGGTAGAACCCAAGCTGAGGCCTGCCTCCTTAACCAATCACAGAGCAGGCATAGTGATGAATGGGATCAACATTATAGCAGGTCTACAGCATACACTAATGGTGGAAATAGTGGAAAACACTGTGATGCTCTGACTACCTGCTTTATCTTTCTCTCTCCCTCCCATTTGCTCTTCCTGCTGAATCATCATTTCTCTTTTGGCCACCCGTTCATTTTTCTCCTTTTTTTCTACGTCTACGTCCGGCCTCTCATTTATTTCTTCCCTTTCCTCTTCTGTTAGTCCCTCGCTCCATCTCTCTTGACTAATGTAGACTGGTGGAGGCAGGTGGGAGTGGAGCAGTGTGTGTGACTGATGGAGGTGTCTGCTCCCTTCACTCACTGCAGCAGAGCGCAAGTATTGATTTTTTTTGGTGCAAATTCAATAAATTCAGTTCATATATGAATTATAACAACATAATTGGATGGTTGGCTGCCAGGGTCAACTGGAAAACTTTAACTTTCCACGTGCAGTAATGCATAACATTATTTACTCAAAAGCACATATTCTGGATAACCAGAGTATACACACCCAGCAGTACTAGCAACAGGCTGGACACACACAGTATGTTTGATCCTTTCAAGTAATGCCTTGAAACCATGTGCAGGAAAACTGTTGATCATGGCACGTTATCAGCCATCATCTTGCAAGACTCAAATGCAGCTTCTCAAAGAGCAAAAAAGCTGGTCCAACGTGTAATTACTCCTCTATATCAAAGCTAAGATAGCACTCCGCTGCCACATTCAGTACCGTCTGCAACACAGAAAACCGTTACTGCAACATGCAGCCTTTACAGTGTGAGGTACTGAGAATGGCAATTAGCAGAGATGGTTGCTGCGTTCTCCTCCTCATGACATTCCTGAGGACTGCCATGGGAAAGTCTCCAACATACAGTCAATATGCGGCTCACATACAAAGGCACAAATAAATTGAGGCACATGTCTTGGCAGGCGTGAATTCCAGCAGCCTCCACTTTAGAAGCAACAGAAACACAGAGGAAATTGAACATTTGATGATGCTGATGATTAGATCAAGGCAGTAGTAACCACTGATTAATACTAACATCCATATTAATTCTGCGAGCTGGGTCCAACTTTGTGAGGATACAGTGAGCACTGTCATGGTTGGGAGGGGAATCTGTGTTAATGGCAGTTGAGTTTGCATTGTGTGATGGCCGACATAATGTCTCTTTTTTAGGTTATTTTCTGATAAGTAACAATAAAATCACTTTCTGATGATACGTTACCCTTTTTAAAGGGGTTATAAGGCTATAACTTCTTTATCAAAGGTTTACAAATGCTTTATAGATCAGTTAAAAGCATTCACCAAGGCAAATTCCACATAGGGTAACTACTAGGGCAATAAACTCCTTTCTAATTAATAATAGCAACTTTGAGTTGCCAGGTTGTATTTATCCTTTGTAATTGTTAATAATGCAGTTATAAATGTTGGTAATCCATTAATAAATACTTGTGGGTTTCACACTTTCTAGTAAGCCCTGAAGTGTACAGTTACACATGCAATACGATTTTAAGAAAATGGATTTTGATCCAGATTAAGTAGGCCATTAGAGGGTCTTACTGATTAATTTAAGAGCTAAAAAGATGAATATCTTGCTGGAGGATAAACACCAGCTACACGAATAATTCACAGCCTGACAGCCCAAAAGTTACTCTTATTGATGGCTTATAAATTATCTATTAAGTATAAGTAAATCATTTATTATCCATTTTATTAATGGATAATACATTTTATATCAAGAGTGGCTTATTAGTACCTAGAAGGAAGTATTCATCCTGCTGCATTTTTGCATGTAGAGTATATGTAAACAATAAATTGGTAGGCGTAAGCACTGAAAAGTCTCAAAAAACATGATGCCAAGAAAATTGGCATGAAAACAGCAGACCTCTCCTTTGCTTAACAACACTACAAATTACGATGCTAAAAAAAGGGCAGTTTTGTAGACTGCAGGGCTATTGTTTCGCTGTTATTTTCTCCACACCATGACAAATCTGTTTGTATTCCTGCATATATGAATACATTTACATAAGAGTAGAAAGAAGAGTTTTTTCCACCTGTTGTTGTTCCTGAGTTTGACGTGTCCCCCGGGCTCCAGAATCTGCCCATTCTTCAGCCAGGTGAGCTGGGGCTCAGGCTCGCCCTGTGCCTGGCAGGTGAAGATGGCGGTGGTGCCGACAGGCCGAGCGATGGACTGCGGAGCTTGAACAAACTTTGCTGGAGCTGAAAGAGGAGAGAGACAGTCAGATAGGTTGGCCTCTTTCCCACAACCAAAAGGGCAGTGGCAGATGAATCAATACCAGAGAAACAAACTGGAAGATTTGAGCAGGATCCAGAGGTGCAACATTTTAAATTACAAAGAAATAACAAAGAAAAGTGTCATAAAACAAGAGATGAGGAGGAAAAAAAAGAGCAAAAATAAAGATTGAGACTGACAAAAAGACAGAGAGGAAAGGCAAGACAGAGCGAGAAAATGAGAAAGGAAAAAAAGTAGATCCCACAGGGTATGCAGTCTGTCATTTTATAAAGAAGCAATGTACTGCAATATAGGTGTATGGTGTAAATACTGTTGAAAATCCATAATTCAGGGTCATTAGAAGGATTTTAAGAGACACCAGATCAATGTGTGTGCAGGAAAATAAAAGAGAGAGAGGCAGAGGCAGAGGAGCAGAAAAGTGGAAAGGAGAGAGCAAGACAATCAGCAACAGCACTACTTTGGGACTAATGTGCTTTAAAGCAGCAACACATTTACATGAAATTAAAGTGATGCAGTTTATAGATTCATCATATCCTGTTTCATCCCATGCTACAGGCTTCCAGCTATGGTCAATTAGTGGTAATAACTTATTCATATGCAACGGTTCTTTAGCAGAGAAGGTACTTTCTTTAAATCATAGAGTAATTAAAGTTACATTCGCTGGAGTTTAATTTCTGGCTTGTGTTTTTTTTTGAGCCGACAAACAGAGAAGTACAGTATCATCTCCTCTGCACTCATTATTGTCCTAGCTGTGATCAGTGATTTGATAACCTGAATTACTCATGTTATATCTCTCACTATAATATATCACTCATATTCACTAAGACATTTCTTTATGGTGATTATAATATCTCAGAATCATCACTAGAGGGTAGAGAGCTGGAACACTAGGCATATCACATTGCCTGCTGTAAAAAAAAAAAAAAAAGCTCCGCTTTCCTTCCTTCCTTCTGTGACCATCATTTAACTCATCATTCCCTGGTGGGATTGAGCAACTGAAGTCAAATTGTACACAGATGCTGGCTGGAAATACAACATTTAATTCTGTTGAGTAAGTTTCAACAGAGAGAGAAACCTGGATCAGTCTGGTGACTCTAAAACAGTGACTATTGTTCATAAATAACCTGTAACAATGCTTGGGTTTTTCTCAGCTTCAAGTCTATCCATTCCTACTGAAGACTTAAATCTTAAAAAGAAGTCACAAATATATAGTTTCATTTTTTTAAAGACTAAATAATTGCCTTAAACTGCTGGGTATTGCAGTTGTTACTCAGTTACTCAAACATGACTAAACAGTGCATTTGTTGGGGACTATTCAGCTGTGGATTAATACACATTTGGGGCACTATTAAGTGTTTACAGCTACAGTGTATGTGGGATTGCCTGAAAACAAACACTGATGTTCACTGAAATGAAGGAACATGTCACTAACAACAGTTTTTGGAGAACAAGGAGGAAGAAGTTATATCAGCATTTGGCTACACATACTGTAAGAAAACTATTTATTAACACCACCTATTTTTAGCCATTCAAATGTCATTTTTTGTTTTTCTGATATTTAGATTTTTTCCCCCAGTTTAATATTTTCCTTGTGTTTTACACACACACTGTTCTGTCGTCCCTCTTGTTCCTGTCCTACTCCTAATAGACACATTTTTTTCAATGTGTTTCCTTTTGGAAAACCTAAGGGACCCTTAGGCACTTGAAAGAAGGCTGCTGACATCATGTGATGGTCTTTTCATTCATCTCTCCCTCGTTCCCGGCTTCATTCTCTCTTTCTCACTCGACGTGTTCTTTGAGGGCTGTCTTAAAAGGTCAAGGTCAGAGGGAGCTCGGGAAGATATTGATTTGCACCTGTAAGGGTGTGGGTTAGATTAGCAGCATCATCCATCTTGCTCTTGTTTTTCCCTCTGGGCTGCCACATTTTGACTCCTCCTCCAGTCTTTGTCTCTCTTGTCTGTCTTTTTGTACCCCAAATGAGACAAAATGAACCTAATTGATTTGCTTTATCAGTGCATTTGTTTGATGTGTGATGGTTTCATTAAGTACTTTAGTCTGCATAATTTGGAGTTGGAGTTCCTGACCACTGTAGTCCTTTTCTGAATTGATAGCCATTAACACCCACTCATATTCACAGAGGTGTCAGGTGACTTATTTTTTTTTATTACTAATTCTACTAATAATAATTCTTTAAGGACATGCAGTAACATTTTCTTTTCTTACAATGAAATCGGCATAACCTACATTAATTTGGAGTTAACAGTACACCTTTGTTTCCACAAATCAATAACAAAGCCCAAAGTCATTGACACATAATTTAACATTAACCATGGCTTTTCCTCTTTGTTCCTGCTGGGGTAGATGCTTGTCTTAGACTTGACAGGCAGATGAAATGAAAAATTGATCAGGATCAATACTGCTATGGGCTGAAGCAAAGTGTCATCCATCTGATCAATATGTGAGAGAGGCCGATGCTGGATGCTTGGTGACAATAATGCACCAGCGGCCACCCACACCTGGCCTTTTCCTATTGATCAAAACCTACCAAACACTTACATGGTACTGGCTACAACACTCATGTGATAAAGAATGGACAAAGAGAATATTATAACAGAACAAAGTAGAATAATTAAAAAATTAAAAAAAAACTATTTTAGAGGGCATACTTAAAGGTGAATTACCAGTTTTGCATGTTATAGCCTATTAACTATACATTTAATTTATATAAAGGTCTTCACATTACTGCATTTATTGACAATAATTTTATACATATGTTCCAATATTAAAACATCCTACATTTTAGATTATAGGGGCTGTACTTAAAAATATACTGAAATACTGGAGAAAAAAAAAACAGCGGGCTGGGATTGCCTCCACGCGACTCTAATGGCGTTTTTCCATTACATCACACGTATCAAACTCAAGGCCCGTGGGCCAAATCTGGTCCCTTACTAATTTTGATCCGGCCCCTATATACATTTAGGTTCACAATACATTTTGGCCCAAATACATTTTGGAAACTTTTTTGGTTTTTTTTCGACATTTTTGATGCTTTTTCCAAATGTTTTTGGCATTTTCTTCGTCATTTTTGTCGACCAAACTGTAAGTGAGAAGACTATATGAGACATGCAATACAGTAATACAGTCACAGATATTTGACTTTTCCCATGACATAAAAGCAATAAACTACATGTCTGGCCCTTGATGTGATTCTCATTTTCTAGTGTGGCCCTTAGGGAAGTTGAGTTCGACACCCCTGCATTACATGGTACCTTCTCGACTCTACTTGCCTTTTTTGGTTTTCCATTATGAAAAAAGTCCCTAGTACCTGCCGACAGGTACTTTTTTTAGTATCACCTCCGTCGAGGTTCCAACCGACCTGAGGCGATACCAAAAGGTGATGTGAACCTGCAGACTACTGATTGGTCAGAGAGAATCGTCACTAATCACTGCGTCATCATTGCTAGCGACAGACGGGGGGGTCCCATAATACATCCATGGGGTGTCCTGAACAAACCCGACATTTTAAATAGTTTAGCCAGCGGTGTTTTTTATGCTGCCTCCAGCTTCTTTTGAAACAAAATTTGTCTCCTGGCTGTGGCAACAGTCACATGCCGAGAGTCAAAAACAACACACCTTCGACGTTCTGTGTGTGTGTCGCGTTAGGTCACGGCAGTTACCTGCGGCGTCGCTATGACGACCAGCCACGATTGCCTCATGCATGAGGTGGTACTAAATCTGCAATGGAAAAAGGAGGACAGAGAACCGCAGCCGAGTCGAGTCGAGCCAGATTTGCTCTCAAAAACAACTTATGGCCTTAGAAAAAAGAGTACAGCTATAAGCTTTACATTTGCACCCAATAATGCACAAGGGATTATGTAAAGAAATACATTTTATCATTTATATTTTCATCTTCACCTGGCTGCCACGGTTGAGATTTGAATCAGTACACTGCGATTGGTTAGTTGGACTCATAAGCTGTTTGTCCTTACCTGTGTGGGGATCACTGACTCTTTATTCTGTGCTATTACTGTTTGTAATGCTTGGTGATGGTGATGGGAAGTCGGGGAAGTTATCATATGGTAGTTAGGGGGCCTTCACAGAGGTCCACCCACAGAATTCACAAGCTTTACCTAATAACCTCACCACGGCTGTATTTGTGTGCTTTCAGTTTCCCTCCACAACTTCGACCGAAACTTTTGAAAATAGCACAAGTCTCCTTTTTATCCAGAACTCACCTTGGACCACCAGACGTCCCTGAGCAGTCCTACGAACACGGGTCCCAGGTTTGTTAGCAGCACACACGTAGACCCCTGAGTGCTGAACACCCACATCTGAGATCATTAGGTTCCCTGTGCCGAGTACTTGGATTCCCTCCACACCGATGGGACGGCCGTCTACTCGGGGAAAAGAGAGAGAGAGAGAGAGAGAGAGAGAGAGAGCAGTTGAGAAGGAATTTATGTAGGGCAGAAACAAAAGGACCAGATGTGCACACGTACAGTATGTGTTCATGTTCGGTGGGGGTGAACGGGGTGTGTGTACTACAGTAAAGGTCAGAGTGGGTTTAAATTGCCAGCAAAAAAAAACGAATCAAACGTATATTGCACGTTTACAGCCACAATTTGACAGAGGCAGTGCTATTTCTGGCCCTGTCAGAGGTCAAGGATGCAACTTTAACAGGGAAGTGTGTGATTCTGAGAATTGTAATGTCTAATGACAAAGCAGCCAGCACAACAGACACAATGTTTTTTTTTTTTTTATTGTAAGTGCAGCTTCTTTAATGGATGTTCAGTTAATTAAAGTTTTCACACTTAAACAGGAACTTTTTTTCTTTCTTCATGCCATGTCTGTCAAAGCCTTGTAGTACATTTGCTTTTAGGCAGTTACACAGGAGATGTTCCAGCTTCCACTGAGGGACCAGAAACTCTAACTGCAACTTCTAATCTCCTATCTCCTTACACAATCCATAGCCGCCTCCTCTCTGCTCTCGCTGTGCTTACATGATAAGTTCATACTTTCCTGTGCTCCATATCTGCAGTCTCTACCCCAACAATGACTCCAGTCTGCCACTGATATTAGCTATAGGGCCAAGGGTGCAATTTAATCCCTAAGACTTCCATCTATAGCCTGTAAACCTGTATGGTCTAGATTTGATGTGTTAAAAGGCCAGACAGGGAAGCAGGGTGATGGGTACCATGCAGGACACATGCAGAGGCAGGAGCTCCAGCCAGAAATACAAACCTTATGGTCACTAGTCAGTGTATTTTTAGGTGTGCTTTCATTCCAAAAAAGTGTCAAAAAGACCTTGTCTGAAGATCTAACCTCTCTCACAGCTTTCCTGGTGAAGTCAACAATTCACAAACCAGCCATTAAATCCATTAGAAGTAATCAGATGTAAGATGTAATCTTGTGGTGATGGATTACGACGAGGACTATAGTTGTAATTCATCATGGCAAATTATTGAGATGAAATAAATCACTCCAACTTGCCTGTCAAGTGCTTTTGCTCTGCGTCTGTCATTATGATGTGTTTTATGGCCATTTCTGCATTTTTCCATTATCACTAACTTACTTCTTGGTTCAGCGAGCTTTTGTCTTAACAAAAGCAGTCTTGTTCTTTTCTTGCCTTTTTCTACTATATTTCTTTCTCTCTCTCTCTCTCTCTCTCTCTTGCCCCTCTATCAGTTTCTCTCTGTCAGGCACTAATTAACTTAGTGTCAGAAAAGAAAGAGCACAAGCTAGCAGGCTGTGGTGCTGTTGAATGAACAGCAGCAAAAAAAACTGGCATTAAGGAGTGACCGATGTGAAACTATCAGATTCATTATGCAGCTTATCCCAGCCTCCCTGCCATAATCTAATAGATACATTTCATTCTAGTGACATTGTGTAAGGCAATAGCCTCAATCTGATTATGCTCAACTGCTTGGGAGGGGCAACAATTTACATTCGGAACAGCAAATCAAATTGGATAATAGGTAAAGAAAACAGATACCAGATTAAAAAATTGGTTACGACAAACTTTGAGTGATAGTCAAGAAAAATGCAGATGGCATGAGGGGGAAACTAATCGTATCTGTTTCAGCACCTCATAGCAATTACTCAGAGGCTCTCCGATGCTTCGAAGGAGGTTCAACTTCATGAGGAGATGAAGCACGCATTTATCAACACAAAGTCGAACATAATGTTTAGCCTCAAGGCCTAATGTTGAATCATACTGCCTCATGTATACTATACTATATAATAGATGCTCCACTGTATCAAATGTATTCTGTGCACACAATGTACATTACACAATGCATGACAAAGCTGTGCTGCAAAGAACATACAAACACAGAAGGACACACAGCACATAGGACCCACACAAAACACTCAGATTTCACATGCAAGAACGCACACTGAAATTGTACTATGGTGGAGTGGCACATTCGTCAAACACAAACACGTGAAAAATTCTACAATTTCGGGGCCTTTTCTTTGATCTGATCAGGCATTTTTCTCACCTAGTCTGCTCCAAGATACGATAGGCCGAGGGTATCCGGTAGCAACACATTCCAAGATAGCAGTTTGGTGAACAGTGAGAGTGAGGTTTTCTGGACCGACCACTATCATAGGCTCTTTGTAAACAGATGACTGAGAGCCTGGAAAAAAAAAAAACAGGGGAGAATAAGATGGGAACAAGCATGATGGATGGCATCCTTTAATTGGATTTCTCGAGAGTGCATTAGCTCAATATGCTGCTATCTCTTGAATCAGGCAGAGAAACAATAGATTTAGAAAATCTCGAGAATATGCTGGGTAGATAGCCTGCTCATGGTATGTAGATGTGAAATAAATTAAATATAACAACCTGAAACAGTGAGGAGTGCCTCTGTGCTGTGTTTCACTCCTGCACTGTTATGGGCGACACAGCAGAACTTCCCACTGTCTTCCTCACGCACTCCTGTAATCTGCAGAACACCTGTGGGCAGAAGAGTGTACCTACGAGATAGAAAAAAAAAAACAGAAGACAGAAGGAGACAAATATGATGAGACCTGGTAAATGACCGATAAAGTGCTGCCATCTCTAATACGTGTCAGGCCGTGATGTGGCTTAGTCCAACCTCTCGTCCTTGGTGTCCACCGGACGGCTGTCTTTCTCCCAGCTGATGAGGGGCTCTGGCAGACCATGGATCTGGCACTGGAATCTAGCCACACCGGACTCCTCAGCATGTACCGACTCTGGTTGGACATGGAAGTCTGCCATGGCTATAGAGGGAGGGAGAGGGGGGATATTAGGTCATATTATCACAACACAGCTAGAGGGCAACAAGCCTGGCTTACAGGGAAGACTTTTTGTTTTCTTGAAAATAAACAACACATCTATCAAATCAACAAAGGAGAATGGAGAATTCTTCTGACACATTTATGTTGTCCTTGACTTTTCTTTTTGTTTCTAATTTAAGAAAGTTAATTGACAATGGACGGCAACTGGAAGAGATGCAGAGTATATTTCATACAAATATAGCTTCTTTTTTCAATGGGATTATCTGAGTAATGCGGTTTTCCTGTTGTCTTGTCCTACATTTCTTGGAAAACTTTCTGAAAACCTTCCCTACAAATGTCACAATGAAGTTATAGGAGCCATTACATACATACGTAAAGTATGTATGTATATATGGATTTCCTGCCATATGTTGACATTTAGTATTTAGGCCAGGCACACACATATCACTATATAGCAAAACCAGTATCAATATCCGTACAGGGAGCCTCATTCAGCTGCATTTCACATTTCCACTGCCGGCAGAACAACAGCAGCATCAAAGGTGGAACGAGCGACAAACTCAATTAGAGAGAGTCCCTCTTCTTTCACTGTTCTCCCACCTTCTTCAACACAAGTGTACTCATTAAATGTCAACCATAATTAACTTGGACACAGGAGGACTTATCTAAACACTGTTAGCATAACAACAGGCACGGACCCCTTATTATTTCATAACCTCCTGCTCTTCCCAAACTGTGGCATCCATTAATTCATTACTTACAGGACGGGAAGGAAGTACGCAGCACTACGCAGGAGGCTTATTTATGCCAAGGACATGCTTGGCTGTTGTCTGTTTGTCCTTTTGCTATTACACTGTTATTTTGTTCCCCTGTTTGTTTCCTCTGTCTTTTTCACTGTAGATAGTAAGTTCAGTATGTTTACAGGCTTATCCACTGTTTCTGCATTGAATCTTTTCTACTGTCAAGCCATTCATATTTGAAAAAGGTTGATACAGAGACATAATACAGTTTAAAAGATATTGGACTGAGAGAGAGAGAGAGAGAGAGAGAGAGAGAGAGAGAGAGATACTTAATTAAGAGTGGCAGTACTTTGGAGCAATGTGGCTGCACCAGTGGTCTACTGCTAGGATTATTCCATTTCAGAGCTAATGAATAGCGTGGCATTCTCCAACAAGACTTGACCTTAGATCTCTGAATGGATGTATGATGAAAATTTAAACATGCTAGTGACAGCTCATTCTTCCTACGCTTGAGTTCTCTGTGAGAAGAGAAAGCATTTTTACTGTTTCCATTGTATTGTATCAATACAAATAAGGACCAACATTTCTGACTGTTACTCAGCCTGCCAGTTTTCTGGGGCTCATAATTTTTCTTTTGCCTCTCTACTATGAGGCCACGCTTAAACAGCTGTATATCTTGCTGGGGTAATTCAGCCTAAGTGCCTATCTCAGGGGTCCAACTGTAATTTTTCCACCTGGGACCCACAACCTTCTAGCCATAAAACATTTTCTACCAACCTCACTGTGAAGCATACATGGCTTAAAAGTCACAGAGAACTTCAGCAAATGTATCACCAAACCTATATTATAGCACATATACAGCTCTTTACATGTTCTTTAGATTAGTTATTTAGTTTCCTTTTACCACAGGGAACTGCGAGCCCTAGAATATTCTTCTCTGTCCATTTACTAAAGTTGTAAAACACTGAAAACCTTTGCAAACTTGTCAGAAGTATCAAATTATTGTTTATTTCACAAGACAGAATATTGGCCCTTTAGAAAATTTGCATGGGTTCACACATCATTTCGGGACTGAGTGCTGACAAAGGCAATCAGCAAAACTTTCTGTCATGCTGTACTGTTGCTGTAAGACGGAGCCTGGGGCAGATGCTGGCAGAGTGTAGCATCAAATGAATGCCCTGAAGGCACTGTCACTGCACAAAGGTTAGGAGTATCATACTTTATGTGTATAGCACTTTTAATACAAGCAAATGTAGCCCCCCCAACAACACACACATACACACACAAATATATATTCACATAACACAATATCCCTCCCCCTGGCTCCATTCACCCACCCCTAAGGCGATGAAAAAAGAAGAAATTCCTAAAAAAAACAGGATGATGAGCTGAGTGAGTAGTGAAACAGCTAGGAATCCTTCAGAAAACAATACAGAAAACAAGCAGCTTAGAGTGACTGATGTGATCAAAGACGCTTGCTGTCTAGGAATCCAGTCTCAAATTACTGTAAGATACAGACACACATGCACGGAAACTGTTGTTTGAACTGTCCATGTGTACTGGGAGCACTGGGGACATGGAAAGAGAAACAAAACTGCCCTTGAATGCTGAGGAACAAAGGAGTTAAAAAAGGAGGACCATTGCCTATAGGAGCTTTCTTGTGCATCTCTGCCAAGTAGTCATGGTGTTCGCTGATCTGGCAGTTGTGTATGTATGCAAACTCAACCCCCTGCTAACAGGCCCCACCCTTGGCCCTCATGCATAAAACATGTATTCTCTAGGAGGCCCATGTCCCTGTGACTATCCACACACTCGTAGAATCAGACACAATTAGAGAAATCACAATAGGGTTACATATGCAGATAAACACGTACAGAAGCAGAAAGACTTGTTCACAGTCTGTGCTGGATGTAAAGGAAAACAGCCCTTCACAATCTGTATTGTGCATGTGGCTTCTATTGTATGAGAGGTTGCAGAGTCAATCTAAAGTGGTATAGCTCAGCTACAGCACATACATATAAGCAAATGCAAAGAGCTGCTTCAACAGAAACAAACAACTGCATCGATCCCCCCTCGATGCTGCAGGAAAAAACACACATGAGGCACTCTCACTCACACAGTGCCCAGCCCCAACAGACATGTTCCTCTATTGTTTTTCACTCTTCCTTTGCTATGACTTGACAGACACTCACACATGATTAAAGACTGTCCACTACCAGCATGACGCTGTTGGCTTAAATGGAGCAGGTCTAATTACTGCAATAAGGGAGTGAATGGTTGGGGTGCATACTAAAAAGAAATCCATACACAAGTGCACAAGGAGGACATTGCTCCTCGAACATATGTCTGACGGTTCCTCTGTGACAACCACAAAAGAAGACTGAGTGAGAGAGTAATATGAGGGAAGGTCACAGACAGGAAATGTGAAGCGTGGTGATTTAGACGGGTAGCTGAGCTGTAAATCAAGTCATCAATAGCCAACAAGTAAGTGGCACTGCCCGAATGTTTGTTTTACAATTTACAACTAAATAGTTCTAATAGGAAGCCAGAAACAGGCAGAAATTAACATCAAAATTTCACATGCTGAAAACTGAAAGACACACAAAAGATGAAATATGACTCCACCAAGTGCTGATGTACTGGTACTGATTATTGGGTTCGAGGGCCAATGACTAAAAGGGCAGTCAATATTTTATTATTTCCCCATCCTTCAATTCCACACTACTGGTCATTACACACACAAGATATATTTAAGATGGTGGAATTTCTGCACTTTCCATATGAGCAACTCAGATCTATCTAATGAAGAAATGTAGATTAAATGGCAATTATTTGAAAGACCCCTAGCTGCATTATTTTTTTGCCTAATGGCCCAGAAGTAATGATCCATGTCTTTTTTGTTCAGTTAAACACACACACACACACACACACACACAGACACACAGACACACAGACACACACACACACACACACACACACACACACACACACACACACACACAAAATCAACAGAGAATAATTAACAAGGTGATTAAAAACCCACACTCTGCAGTTTTCTGTGACAACAGGGACCAAATCAGCCAATCTGATGAGACATTTCCACGTTTTTTTTTTTTTTTTTTTACAGACCTGTGGGTTTTTTTCTGGGCTTGGGATGATTCACTGATATGACAGAGGTAATGATGCCAGTAGACATACATGCATCCTACAGCACCATTCAAACCTGCAGTTATGGCGTTAAGCTTCAGTGAACCTCCATGTATAAATGGCGTCTCCCTCCCTCACATCTTCCCTTGCCTCCAGGCCACTCCTCGCTCTACCGTACATTTCAACCGCTTGCTCGGCTCTTCATTGCACCCCTCACCCCACCCCCATGAGCCCTCTCAGGCCTGTGACATCATTAAGCACATGTTGTTCAAGCAACGGCGGCGATGACTGCCGTACCCAATCCACCCCCACTTCGGTAAACCAGTAAAATAGAGATGAGGCCCATAAATAATGGAGATGGTGTACACTGCTATTCCAGCGTGGAGAGCCCACACTTCAACAGTCTTTAAATAGGCATCCCTAAAATAGCAGGTCCCTTTGCTTGGACCCTAGAGATGGCATTTTAATGCAGATGTGATATTTTATTATCTCCCTACCCCGCTAGGCCTCCTCCTCCCCCACCCTGCGCCCAAGCCTGGGCACTCCTTGTTATCAATCTGCTGGTTCGTGGTGCGTGATGCTTATCACCTACAAAAGGAAGGCTGCACAGGCGTGGGCTGTACTCTGTCTTCCTCTGACATTCACCCACCTCCTTTTAATGTTTTGGCACATCAACACCTTCCCATGTCAGTACCTGCATGAGTCAAAGCATCAGTTGAGCTGCATATCTGCATATCAGCCTTCTCAGCTGGCAGATATAAGGATGTACATGAGGTCAGTAAAGCTCAGGAACCAGACCTATTGAATTGAATTAAATTCATTTCAATTTTATTTATAGTATCAAATCATAACAAGAGTTATCTCAAGACACTTTACAGATAGAGTAGGTCTAGACCACACACTATAATTTACAAATACCCAACGATTCCAGTAATTCATTTATATTAGAAGCTCTCCAGCCAAAATACCTGTAATATGCCTTACATAGCAGGAACCTAGAAGCATGCTTTATTGTTATTTGTTGTAGCAGTTCAGCTTTCCATTTAACACTTTGTTTTACTTTATGATAAGAAATATATCTCCTGTCATACCTTATGTTTTTCTGTTGTATCTGGCATATGATCAGTCTTTACTCAACAGGAACAGGTGGTCGTCCAGTGCACACTTTGACTTTACATGTTGTAGGCATGGATTGTCTACTTTAATGCAACTAAGCAAGGATTTATTCTTTAGGACAGTTTACTCAAAAATAGAAATGTAAAACTCATGGTGACGCTAGAGGAAAAATCGGGGGATCACCAAAGTCATTAGGATTCATCCTCTGGGAAACATGGATGTCTGTACAAAATTTCCTTTTCATCCATCCAATATTTGTTGAAATATTTCAAATAAATATTTCAGTCTGGACCAGTGTGGTGGACCAACTGATCGACCCACATCGCCATCCACAGAGCCACACCACTAGTGTGACTAAAAACTACCTGCATGATCACCTACATGTTTATGGGTTTTGAAAATAATCAATATTGAATGGTGTGCCCTTGTTTCAAATGTAGAAAGAGGACGGTGAGAAGAATGTGACGGCACAGCATGAATCAAAGACTCAAACACCAACGGATGAGCCTTTTGGGCACATCAGAACACACGGATCAGCTAAACGTCAACCAAAGAACACATACATCCTGTTCACTTCAAATACAAACCTAGTTTTTCTTTTGATGATTTTCCAGCCTTGTCTTCTGTGATTTCCTCCTATTTGATTTTCTTTAACTCACAGCTGAACATGACCGATTTTCTTACTTTGCCCCTTTTCACATTACAAAATTGTTTTGACTGGAATTTAATAGCCTTTTCTGCTTGTGTTACAAGCTTGTTTGCATTAGGCTTTCCTGTGGTGTGATTGTCCTTAGTCTGTTGTGTTGATCAATACTGTGGAGCTTGTGTGCACTAAGTTAAATATAGTAAGATTGATGGCTGCTATTAAGGCTCCCTGTAGAAGGTGCAGGAAGCAGCAAAGCTACAACAGTTACCACTCACAATAATGCTTAACATTCTCCTCTGTTAAACCAAGGAAGTTAATGAGAGGCAACGATATGCTGAGTAACCTGAGAAATATTAACCCCTGTACATTATAATGCAATCCAACATAACAGTTCTGTAATTAAAACTACCTTTGTAAAGATAAGAAATGTCCCAGGGCTGTAGTACTTGAGTCTGGACTCAAGACGTTTTTCTATTGTCTCTGACTTGTCTTGGACTCGTTGGTATTTGGACTCAGACTCGTCAAATATTCTAGCTGGACTCGACTGAGTCTAGCACTATACTTTTTTTTTCAAAAGTAACTTTCTCCTTCAAAACTAAAACATTGATGAAGCGCGCTTGTTCAGAAAACAGGTGATGGTTTAATTCAAAAAGTCCATCTAGAACAGGCATTGACATTGGCCGCCTGGTATATGCCTGGCTGTGTCATATACCTCAATCATCATCAATTTTATTTTGTCTACAGACATAATGTCAGCGAGCACTTTGTACTATGGATTCTTTTTCAAGTTCAAGAATGGGAACATTTTGTTTTTTTAGTGACAACTTCTTGCTTGTTATTTGGTCAATTTTCCATTGGCAGTCCATAATGTTCTTGTTACAAAAGAAAAAAAGGCTCAACATCTAAAATGTGAAGTTGCAGCTCAGCTTTATGTGACTTAAGTGAAATTGCTCTACTTAAAGTAAATAATATGGCCTACAGTGTTACGTTGCACCTGCTTTTTATCATTACAAATAATAATAAAGCAATATGATCATCTTAAAATAGAAGATGACATAAATTATGAACAGGTAAGTAAGTGCTCTTGAACAGGATTCTTTTTTTTACTGTCTGTCTTGACTGTCTCATTTCTCTCTTTGGACTCGGTCTTGACTCAGCCTCGACTAGTCCTGGTCTTGGACTTGTCTTGGACTCAACAAAAGTGGACTTGACTACAGCCCTGAAACGTCCTATATGAAAGTTTGAAGATCTACAGTTCCATGATTACTGAGCAAACTCACATCTGCTTATACTGATGGTGCAATGCAGTCGAAAGCTCCAGAACAAACTACCTTTGTAAAATGTAAACGTAAGGTAAGAAGCTTTTTTGTCACACAAAAAGAGTATGATGGGAAGGCACATTCTACACTGTCTACTTGTGTTTCCCCCCCCACCCCTCCTAACCTCTCCACCCCAGGCACAAAGCCTAGGCCCCTGGTGCCCTGCTCTGTGCCTGTGCCTCCGTCACACCCCTTACTCCTGCACCACTTCAAGCCCCCTCCACCCTACACCACACCCCATCGTCCCTCTGGCCTCTTCTCCTCCCTCTCCAGCACCCCGTGCTCATGCACTCTTGCTCTGCCCCAGTAGCCCCAAATCTCCACACTAAGCATCCTACACTCACTTTAGCATGCCTAATTAAAGAGAGACCCATTAAAGCACAACAGATGCTGAAAATTAAGGGATTATTTAAATGATTCCCAGTCGCGGCTTTGGGTAAGATTAGAGACAAGCGAGAGAGTGAGAGAGCTGGGGGAGGACAACAGAGAAAGGAGGGTTAAAATAACAGACAAACCAGTGCCATGAAAAGTAGCCTTTGATTTAAAATGAACTGCCAGTGTTTCTCCTTGTTTATATTGTTTCCTTTTAAAAAAAAAAAAGAAAAAAGAAGTGTTTAATATGTTTGTGCATGCAGAGACTCGCATGCAACAAAGAAGGGATTTGACGTGTGAGAACAAAGAGAGAGCGCCTTTTGTAACATTTAAGGACTAACTGGGCTTAAAACTGCGTACTTATTAATCACCTTCAAACATTCCCTCATTATAATCAGAGACATGGTTCAAAAGGACATCTTTTCTACTTTCCAAAGCCCTCACTACTGCCTATCACATAATCTAGTTTACTCTAGATGCATGCCCCCGTACGATTTTTTTTTTTTTTAAACCCTTAAATCATGACTTCTTGTGAGTTTTGGGGAAATAAATAGACAGATTGAGACATGCAATTATGACATACTATCAACAGATTCAAGGCATCTGCTGTGAAAAAAGATGGCAACTACAAAGCATGATTATTGCAGCACACATACCCAGGGACGTCGGACTGGGGGGGAAAAGGGGACTGAGTACCCAGGGCCCTCATGTGAGGAGGGCCCAATTAATAACTGTGGATGCAGGGAGGGGCCCATAGAAAATGCCTTTCTAAAGGGCCCAGAATTTTGAGCTACGCCCTTGCACATACAGTACCTTGAACTGGTAAAATAAGCCTTAACATATTTTTAGACAGGATTATTCATGTTTTTTTCTGCTGTTAATTTTCAACTTTTTCATTTACACCATTGATAGAAACTGATATGGTTATACAGCTAAATGATGAATAATCTACTCTAATAATGCCTCTGAACCAGATGGGGAAAATACAACATCTCTTTTTCTTAAGAGCCTAGTCCTCCATGAAATGCATATGTAAATATAATGTGAATGGAATATTTTAAGTGTTTTAAATGTTTTTGCCCATACAATATATGTCCACTTTCTCACCTGGTTCTTCCAGGTCCCTCTCTTTGTCCACTCTCTCTCCATCCTGCTCTCTCTCTCTCTATCTCCCTCCCTCCGTCATATCACTGACAATCACATACAAAACATTTTGTAATCAACTAGGAAATAATAATAAAAGAGAAAACAAAAAACACAGTAGTCCTACTATATATATATATATATATATATATATATATATATATATATATATATATATATATATATGTCTTATTGGCTACCTAGCCATTTTCTCACCCTGTTCATCTTGCTCTCTCTGCCCTTCTCCCTCTCTATTCTCCTCCTACCAAAGGTTATACATTCACCTATTTATAACATATGTGAATATGGGGTTGCTGTTCAGTGCAGTGGGATAATGTTAAAGGCTTATCTTATACTTTCTCACCTGAACCTGGCTGTTTTCTTTAAAAAAAAGAAATGTATATCCATCTATGGGGAAACAGACTGTGAGTCAGGGTTTGTTCTTCCAGTGTTTCAGTTCTGATATGAATGAGTCTGATGATCCGTCAGGTCGAATTATTTATTTTTCATTGGCATTGACAGTTAAAAATAAGAAAGTGTCTGGTAGGGAGGTAGCGGTGCTCAAGCCGTTACGGCAGGCTATTAATAGCACACTTTAAAAACTTGTTGTAAGCTACTCCTAAGCTACATTTGCCTACAGTTAGCAATTTTGTCTAACGTTGCACAACAAAATTGGACTCCGCGGTGAATAAGCTAGGCTAATTCAGATATAATTGCCATCATTGTGATCAGGGAATTACAGATTGGTTCCACAAATACTACACCTGTAGCCTACTTAACGTGTTCATTCGATTAGATTTAATTTTCACTCCATTAACCATACCTTTTCAGTGGTTGAAAGTAGCCATACTCTGACGACCAAATTCCCCAAAGTTATCTGCGCAGACTGAAGAGTAGGCCGAGGCGCCCTCGTTCAGGGAATCGCAGATAGGCTGTTGACTTTAGGCTACAACTGAGCTGAGCCTGTCGTCATTTATCCTATTCCATCGCTAAAATCAGGTTTGTAGAAGTAATAACGTTTGAGCACTAAACGATTTCACAAAATCACAATGATAAGGACTTTATTTTTATGGGGTGCTGAGATGATTTTTTAGGGGTGCTTCAGAATAACCTAGCGCCGTCTATGGGTCTGAGGTTAGAGACAGCTCAGTGAATGTGCATACTCTCCCATACTGTAACTGCAGCCTGGAATGCTCTACTTGAAAAAATGTGATCTCCTCTTAACTTGCCTGCTCCTTAGTGTGTCCCTGTCAAATTGGCACCTTATTAAGGACACTGCATGTGGGATAGCCCCAGAGACCTGAAGTCTCATCAACCTTTCAAGCCTACATTCCTATTGCCTCAGCCAGACAATGTTTTTGTCTTATAGAGGGTTTAAAAAAGCTGCATAATGATACTGGAGTTCTGTTCTGGCCTGTAAAATGTGAGCACCTTGCCTTTCCTCTAATGAGTTTTACTGGTACATGCAAGGCTCATGGACTCATGCGAGCTGTAGTTGTTGAATGCTAACAAAATAATCAGTATTTTATCTTACAATAGCAAGGTGCTTTCCTTGTGATAGAAGTAACATACTTTTCACTGCCCAGTACAGTAGTGGGTAACCATTTAACTCAGACTTTGGACAGAAAACATCTAAAAGCCTCTAAAATATAACAAGAAAGTGGGTCGGGATTTGGGCTCTGTATAAACTGCTGATTTCCTACTTTTTCTATCCTCTTTAACTTGTGAGGTAGCAGATAGTAAATCTTTTAAGTTAATGAAATTCTTTTCTCTTGAGCATTTCAGGGAGCATTAAGCTTTCCTTGAGGGTCTGTGCTCAAAATCAATTGGTGGAAGAGTAAATTCACCTACTTTAATCACACACGCACTCCTTACACACTCACACACACTCATAATTCTTAGCACAAAAGCGTCACCAGGACAAGACAACAGAAGTAATTTACCACTCGTATTTTTTTTAAATTCATTTTAAAATCATGCTTTTATAAAAAACATCATTTTACAAATGTTTATTGCAGAGAGTAATGCACCTTAAAAACATTCTGTCACTCTTCTTTTTCACACCTGATTGTTGCTGGGAAGAGGCTATGCCTTCACAGTGCCATTTTCTACTTGCCAGAGGCCACATATCTAATTAATATCGCCAATACCTCAGCATACAACTGCCTGCTTTAGAATTCAAATGAGATGCCTCTCCCGTCATCCAACCAGTATATATGAGCTCATATCCACATGAATTATGTGCTATCTTTTATTCAGCTCATTCACTGTACACCCTCTACACAAAAGCGAAACCCTACAACTGCTTTATCCCTGTATTGTCTTGTCGCTTTTTGGTGTTCGAGAGTTTGTAATATTTTTAAACGTTTTAGAGACATCTGGAGTAAGATAACATTTATATTCAAATGGAAATGCCATTAAATTCTTCTTTGGCTCGTCTCCGCCTCTTGTTTTGTGAAGCCAAAAATAAGCGAGGCCCACAGACAGCAGTGGCTCTGAATAACAACTTGGATGGACATTTGGCATCACAATTATCCTCAGTCCAACACTCATTACTTCCCCCTCATTAGAGGACAACTGTTGGGTAGTGAGGCCAGTCTGAGGAGGACAGGATGAATCTCTCCCCAAAAGTCTTCCTTTGTGCTGCTGTGTCTTGATCATATTGTTGGTAGAAAGAATATATATACATGTATTTTATGTCATTTAAACTGTATGTATTTTATTTTTCTAGCCCTCCTTCCCCTTTTCCTAAGTGGCTTTGCCACTTGTCAGGCCGCCATTGTAAATAAGAACCTGTTAATGACTTGCCTGAAAAAAATAATGGTAAAATAAATAAATAAAATAAAATAAGTCTAGAGAATATTTTGAGATGAATATAACTCAATGTGTGAGTAGCGTAGCATACAGTGTTGACTATACATCTGACAGTGATTTTGATGGGGGCTGGACTTATCCAGGGGTAGATGGATGACCCCACATCTGGCACTCCCATGGGAGATCTGAAAGACACAGGGCGGGACCGGCCCATGCGCTCCACTGCATCTCACAGCACCCTGAAAACTGGGCTCCCTAAATGCCTGAAATGGCTTTGTAAATCTCCCCTTCTTCACTCCATCACACAGACACACACAGACACACACACAGACACACACACACACACACACACACACACACACACACACACACACACACACACACACACACACACACACACACACACAGAGAAGCCTCTGGCAGTTGTAAGAGGGAGACCCAATGTGCCTCAGCTGCGTGGTTCCCATTGGGTATTTATCTATATGTCTCAGTTGGTTTCCAAATCCTCATATCACAGTTTCCAAAAATGCAATTCTGTCAAAATTTCACACAAACAAATGAGTGACAACTGCATTTCCAAAATCTCCAGTTGTCCATATTCTATAAATCTCCAGTCTAGGGCTGGGCAATATGGGCCAATTTAGTCTATATCCACAACATTCCACTTCCGGGATTGTTCAGGTGCCGTCGGAAATTCCGCCGGATGTCATTCATTTCGGCCAGATGTCCGTTACCTTCCGCTTTCTTTGTGCTGGAGTTTTAAACTCTGGTTGATTTATGAGGACTATGGTTAACTGCTCCTCAGGTCTCTGCAGGGTAAATCGAGACTAGACTAGACTAGACTAGACTATCTGTCCAATCTGAGTTTTCTGTTGCATGACTAAAACAACCTTTGAATGTACACGTTCCACCAAAACAAGTTCCTTCCCGAGGCTATTTTGCAAAGGGTGCCGTTGCTCTGTGCGGCGCTTAGCGCCGCCCAAGACGATTGTGATTGGTTTAAAGAAATGCCAATAAACCAGAGCACATTTTTCTCCCATCCCGGAATGCTGGGTGGACTCGCCAGACCCTCCTCCGCAGCGCTGTGGAGGGAGGTCTGGCAGTACGAGACTAGGGCCAATTTGAGCTGCCTGTCACTCACTCCATTAAAACTGCACTTACAAAAGTGATAAATGATCTTCTACTTACTATTAATAAAGGTTCCACCTCGGTGCTTCTATTACTAGATCTCAATGCGCAGCTTTTGACACTAGTGATCATTGTACACTCCTTAACCAACTAGAAGATTAATATGGCGTCTCTGGCCTCGCTCTCACGTGGATAAAATCAGTGTGTTTCCTATAATAATCAACTACCATTAACTACTATCAAATTTTTCTGATGTGAAATATGGAGTACCTCAGGGCTCTGTTCTTGGCCCTCTGCTTTTCTCTTTTTATAGTTCACCTATACGCAATCATGAAATTAATTTCCACTGATATGCTGATGATAATTAGCTTGTTTCATCCAGACTTTAATTTGTAATGTCTTGTCATCAGGCTGTTGTTTTAGCTTCCCTTCATTGGCTTTCTATCCATGTCAGATCAGACTTCAACAGGCTTCTATGTATGCCCCTTCATACCTGTCTGATCTCCTTAAAAAAATTATATTTCATCACGTGCTCTCAGCTCTCAGAATACAGGGCTCTTGTCTGTCCCCAGAGTTGAAAATAAGTCAGCAGGATACAGGGCCTTTTCCTATCATGCCCCCTGTTCTCTGGAATAAGCTCCCTGCTGACATGAGACAGTTCAACTCTGTTGAGGCATTTGAATCCAAAACTAAAACTCTTAATTGTCCGTAATGTCATTTTGCAATGTTGGTCTATTCTGTAAACACGACATCTACTGCATGTTTGTCTGTCCTGGAAGAAGGATCCCTCCTCTGTTGCGCTTCTCGAGGTTTCTTCCATTTATTTATTTATTTATTTTTTTGGGGAGTTTTTTTCTGAATCGAGGGTCTAAGGACAAAGAGTATCGTATGCTGTACAGATTGTAAAGCAAATTTGTGATTTGTGATATTGTACCATATAAATAAAATTGACTTGACTACATGCATTGTACAAAAAAAATCGGAATTAACCAACATAATTAGATGTATCTCTCTTCAAACTAAGCAGCACAGCAAAAGCCTGAGCCACATATGGCGCTAATTCTCATATGTATATGTGCATGTCCTCAAATCTTCATTTTGGTAGCATTTGAGGTGTCAGGGAATGAAGTTAGTAGTCTTTCTATGAGTTGCACACTCTGCTTATCCATATTATGCAGGCCTACCCTCATTTTAGACTGCTTTCTATTCTGCCTTTGCTTTATTTTCTTACTACCACCTGATCTTTAATATGAGTGGACAGGCAATTAAAGGAGAATTCCGGTCGATTTCAACACGTAGCTCTGTTGTTGGTGAATTTAGAGTGCTGTCAGTAGCGAGAAAAACGAAAACAATCATTGTTGCCTACACCGTGTTATCTTCCTGCTACAGTTTGCACCCAGGAGGCTGAAACAGGGCAAGTTTTAAACATGCTTTTAGCCTCTTAACATGTTCGAAATGTCATTACAAGTGCCTACCCGTGTGAAGTGATTCCTTCCAAAAAACTCCACAAAAATATTTTCAAAAATAGGCATATGGTTATTTTTTAAAAGTAAGTGCTGTAGTACAACTAGCAGGAGACATGTTATAATTAAGGTAAGTTTGGAGACACTACCTTACTAAATCATTAAATTAATAAATATTTTTGTATCTCTTTTCAGTGTTGTACTTTGTAGACGCTCCCGAAGCACTCGTCTTGCTGTCTCAACACCGGAACTAAACAGAGCTGAATTAGCCCAACTTTTATGCATTTCTTTCACATCTACTGCAGTCAGATTCACTGTGTTCACTTGGAAGGAATCACTTCACACGGGTAGGCACTTGTAATGACATTTCGAACATGTTAAGAGGCTAAAAGCACATTTAAAACTTGCCCTGTTTCAGCCTCCTGAGTGCTAACTGTAGCAGGAGGATAACACGGTGTAGGCAACACCGATTGTTTTCTTTTTTTCTCTCTACTGACAGCACTCCAAATTTACAAACAACAGAGCTACGTGCTGAAATCGACCGGAATTCTCCTTTAATGTTGTTTACAATAAAAACCTTTCCATTGATTTAACAAGAATTAGCTTAACGTAGAGGACTAATAAGTCGGAGTAAAAAGAAAATCCATATGTTCCATATTATGTAACATACTGTAGAAGAGAATGACTTTGGTCATAAAGCACCATGGTGTGCACAGAGTAATCTATTAAAAACCTTAACTTGGAGTGTTTGTGTGTTCAGGGTGCTGACGATATCCGGCTCAGTCATTTCTGAGAAATTATCCCTTGTTACTTGGATACCAGCCCTGGGACAGACTGTCACTTTTACCCTCCGCTTCAAACACGTGGACACACTTATTTACACATGATGGCTTATACATGGCAAAGGTGGACAGACATGAATGCACTTACTGAAATGCACAAAAATTAGTTTCTGTTTCTCTCTCTCTCTCTCTGACATGCATGCACGCACACACAGAGACACACATACAATCACTCACACCCCTCTCTGCTCCGTCAGCTCAACTGACAGCAGTAATGAGTTTCTTCTCTGTGTAAGCCAACTGGCACCCACTCAAGGGAATTTTTCAGGCTGAATTGCAGCCATTAATCACAATCGCGGGTAACACAGTGCCATGAGATGCGTTCGTGGGGGGTAATAGGACTACAACGTAGGAAAGGAGGAGCTTGCGATTGTGACAAAGTCAGAGGGAGTGGACTGATGACGAAGGAATAAGAAAGACCATAAAAAAAGCACAGTAGTGCTTCATAAACAAAATTAAAATGTTTGGATTGGTAAATCATCTCCCTCTTGTTGAGAGCAAGCCTGGGGTTTGGCTCATAATGGGCTAAATGGAGGCTAAAGATAGGAAGTATCAAAACCCCAGATGTCCTGTTCTTTAAATATGAGCTCAATTATTGGGAGGAGAGATGCTGTGACATCAATCATGATCAACAAGATAGGTTGGACGTTCTTCTGCCAACCACCGCATGCCTTTAGGAACTTGTAGCAGCTGCACAGACACACATTCATGTACATGTAAACAGAGAAAGAAATGTGTGTGCCGAAGACTCAGGCCTAAATGCATAACATGTAGCAAAGAGAGGGGCAATGGAATAAAAACGGAATCATTCCTACAGTGACAGCAGCCTTTTAAGAGCATGGAGCATTTATGTTAATGACAAAGAGAGCAGCATTAATGTATGGATAACTGGCATCGCCTTGCTTTGTGACGTGAAGACATTGTCACCACTACATCCTCTTGTTAAGACAGCTGGAAACAGGAGGCAGACTTTGAGTTTCCGAGTCTGCCTCCTATTCTTTTCTTTTTACTGTCTTTTTCCTCCTTCTTTCACTCCATTCAGGCTGCCAGCTGACTGCAGTCACCAGGGATATTACTGTCCCTTGGTGATTTTAGGAACCCAGCTGCCCACTTGCCTCCAAACTGGCTAATCCCAATGAATTAATGTTAAAATGCAGTCAGTAACCCCTAGCTCTTCTTGTCGCACATGTGCCACACCTAATGCATGGAGCCTAGTTCACCCCAATTCAGCAGCAAGAATAACCACAGAGGAAGAGATGCAGAGGAGGAGAAAAAGGAAAGGCAAGTGCAGGCACTGTCATAACTACTTAGTGTTACAAGACAGTGGGTGAGAAATGAAAGCCCTTTGTCTCTGCCTCTACCTACAGTGTGTGTGTGCAAACAAAGACACTGTATTTGTTACGATGGCATATCTTTTCTATCAGATAATGAATTACAATTTTCAGCACTTGAGTAAACAAAGAGCCGCTCTGGATTTACATAAATTGAGAGAAACATTTTTTTCTATGGAAAAAGAAAGGCCCTAGCAAATGCTACAAAGACAACACCTACTGTATAGTTTATTTCATTGTTCAAAATCCTTTAAATAAAATTCCTGTCAATTCATTAGGATTATCAGTTAGTGCTGGATTAAACTGACTAATTGTAGTTCCAATCAGCTCAAAACATACATGTTTGGTTACCTCTTTACTACTGTTGGGTGTGATAGTTTGCATAGATTACCTTTGGGCTGCGACTAACAATTATTCTCATTGTCAATTATTTTCTTGATTAATCTTTTTGTTTATAAACGTCAGAAAGTGACATATTCAAATTGCTTGATTTGTTCGATCTACAGTCCCAAAACCAAACGATATTCAGTTTCCTGTCGTATAAGGCAAAGATTAGTAGCACATCCTTACATTGGAACAGGAAATAGGCATTTTTGCTTAAAAAATTACTCAAACAATTAATCGATTATCAAAATATTAACCCACTAATTCTCTGTGAAACAACTATCTTTTTAGCTAGTCCACCTGTTCTGGTTTTTAACATTTGAAGGAGCTGAGTACAATACATCAGTTAATGTTTTTTTTCCACTGACACTAAATTACTATTTTTACCATACAATATTGTGATACAGTATGTTACATAATAATTTACCTGACTAAAAGTCAACACCCTGGGTGTTTCTACAGTAAGCACTCACATATCAATGTTTCTGTACTCTGCTTTTAAATAAGCACCCTGTAGTGCTAGCTCTCTCTGACTGTCATGCTGTCCTCTTCGTCCATTCCCTGCAGTGGATGGGAGGAGCTCTACCAAAGGCTGTCAGACATAAGCACATATCACTGGGCTCTCTCAGCCTGCCATCAGCCAGCTAACCCTCTAAAACTGTCTTCCCACTCACAAATAATGCCTATGCTGGAAAATGGAGAGGGCTATTACACTACTAGCATCATGTTTCATCTTTTCACGTCGAGGCAATGAAATGGTCCGCCTTACGACTTACTAACACATGACATAAACCACTTCTGTAAAGAAAAAAAAAAAACTGAGATACATTCGTAAATATGATTAAAGACTGCAATTGGACGGTGATACAACATCTTTATGTGATTATAAAATAAACACATCTTGTCCACTAAGCAGCTACTGAAAGAGTTGAAGCACCTCTTACGATGGATCCTAAAATTGCTACTACATCACTTGAGGTGGGAATTAAATGACATGTTTCAATGATACTTTCAAGGAGAAAAACAGGCCTCAGTAACATGTCTATGTGTTAAGGGAATGCCCACACTGCACATTAGTTACTATTTTTTACCAGATGCAGGTCTAGGTATGTACAGTCACTGACCATGAGCCTGTGCAAGAGTGTGCACACGTCAGTGCATTTATTTGATGTTAAGCGTAGGTAATGTGCACGTCACAGTGAGAAATTACGAGCGTGGGATCAGGGGAGCAGTTTTCCAGCATGTTCTAACGGCAGAGGCGTGCTTCTTTAAGTTAAGCGAGCCGGCCGCTGTTGCTTTGCATCCTGCTGCCTGTCGAAAGCTGCCCTTGAAACAAAGCTGCCGGGGTCAGGAGGTCACGGCACAGCATCAGAATGGAATGTTCCTTCCTGGTTCAAGGTCCAGCCTCCAGAGCCAGAGGGGCCCAGAGATCATTTGAGACCACCGACACATGCTCCATCTATTTTACTCCCCACCTCTCTCCACTTTCATCTACCCCGGCATTGGTGGACACTTATTTTGCTGTGGCCTACTTGCTCTGCCTCTCTAATCACTCAAATGAATGCTGCCTAGTCACTTCTACATCATGATTGCATTAAGTCCACCACCAAAGAAAACTCAAATGAAGTGATTAGAGGTATATGTTGTATAATGCTGTATTGCAGAGTACTTTTCGAATCAATGCACATGGTTCTTCAGGCTGCAGTTATTTTTTATTATCAACGGATCTGATATTTAATTTATTGTCTAATCCAAGGTTTATCCTTTTTGCTCTATAAATACTGATTACAATATGCTAAAGCCCTAGACGACGCCATCAAAAGTCTTTTTTCAACCAACAATCCAAAAAACAAAAAATAATCAGTTTACTAAGACATATTATAAATTTACAACACCGAATGTTCCAATAATTTGTAATAATAAATGGAAATAAAAGCCTCTTGGTCATTAGATTCCCAAAAGTGATACATGGTAACAAAACTACAGACATTGCAGGTAACAAGTTGTCAGGAAGAAATTGGCCATCCCAATAATCTTCCATCGCTTGCCAGCAGTAACCTCTTCTAATTGGTTCCTGTGGAAATGATTTCATCCCTGGTGACCGACTGCATACACACTGGAGCTCGACAGGCCTTTAACCCCAAAACACTTGGGTGCTCTGTCCGTATGTGACAACTATGGAGAAATAAGAATAAAGACTGTATTTTTTTACTTTCAGTGACGATCCCAGTGAGTTCATGTTTTTAAAGTAAAACCCTTATTTTAGAATTTGATTGTGAAGACGATTACAATGCATGCACACACACAGAACCTAAACCCATTCAATCATTTCCTCCCACAATCTCTCACAGTATCACACTCGCCCTCCCTCATTAGCCCCCAATTGAAAGTTAACAAAGTAAGTGTTCCAACACGCTGATGCTGGTCAAATAAAAGCTTTAATGCAGAACCTAAGTATTATTATTTTGTGAGGAAATAATTGAAAGCCAACATTCACTTAGTGAAGTATTGTATGAAACACGTCTGAAAATAACAGGAGTAATAGAGGTAGACAACTACGTTGTTATATAGAACTGACTTTTATGCGCAGTGATTAACTATTAAGCTTTCTTGGAAAAACAGAAATCGTATGACAGAGACAGATAAATGTCCTTTCTGAGTGAGTGAAAATGTGCTTATTGTGCTCTTGTTCTTCCAGGCTGCTGCGTTGCTTGTTTGGAAAAGGGCAGGGTTAGAGCTGCGAAGCTGTGGCAGGTTTGGGCCACCTTATTTCACTGCCAAAGCCAAGGTCACTGCCACTGCCCCGGGGCCAGCAGACAGGGGGATGGGTCCCCACTGGGGAATGAGCAGGAGGCTGAGCGTTGGAGGAGGGGAAACGCAATGGGAGGAGAATTAAAAAAGGGGAGGGGTATTCTGCCCTAGTGCACACAAAAAGGTCACCGTTTCCCAGATAAACCCCCCTCCCCGTCGTCCAGCTCCTCATGACCTCTGAACCCTCTATTTCTGAGTCAATGCTGAAACAGAGGGTGAAGGAGAAGGAGGGAGGGTGCAAGGGGAAACACACCAACCCAGAGTCAGCAGTAACAAAAGGGGGCCTCAGCCACAGCTAGCTGAGTCGGTCAGGAGAACAAACTCTCAGGCCACCGTCACAAAGCAGAGCCACCAGTGGCTGCACATGTACGGCTGTCACGATCATGTATTTTGCAAGTTGACACTTAATTGTCATACAAATGATGGCGATTAACGATTTAATTGTCTTTTTCTGTTAATTTTATGCCACACAGCCGTGCTGCAGTGTACTTAACAACTTCACTGCTAATTTCTTCTCTAATCCGATCCAACACCTGTCTGCTCTGAGCACCTGTCTGCTCCACTGTCACTCACACTCTCTCTCTCTCTCTCTCAGCACACACACTGACATTTCTTCAACGACCCATGCTACTCTTTTATGTGAATTATCTAATTAGAAAAGCTGAAAGGAAGCAAAAACTCCAGCATAACTTTCCCTAGAGCTATCAAACACACTGATGCACCCATAGTGGAGACTCTCTGCTATAAATAAAAAGAGTCGTTATTAGCATCTCTCTGTCATCATCTTGCTTCGGAAAGCAACAAATACCGTCTCTGAAACAGAAGAACCTGCCCAACAGCAGCAAGATCAAGACAGCCAAGTTCTTTTCTTTCCCAACCTTGGAACCTTGTGCTTATATTGACATTTTATTTACCCACAGGATGAATACGCACCTAATTTACTTTCTATTTGCTGCCACATTTGTAACATTGGCTTTAAATTCCATTGATCGTGGAATCCAATGATTATACAAAATGATCGTGGTCAGCTCAAATTATCGCAACACGCCTGTGCTTCTGTCTGTTCCCAGCCACTCCACTGCCCTGCATTTCACAATTAACAATAAGTGCTGCTCTGCTCCGAGAGGTACCCCAACACACACACACACAAACACACACACACACACACACACACACACACACACACACACACACACACACACACACACACACACACACACACACACACACACAGACTAGAGAGAGGAAAGGTGGCTGAGGCCCAGAGAAGAGCTGCTGCTGCCTGCCCATCACTGACTGGTCTTTGTCTCCCACTCTTCTGCTTATTGGCCACCACAGAAAGATTTCCTGATCCCTGCTTAAACAAAATGGAAAACTAGACTGAGGGGCCCTGTGTGTGTGTGTGTGTGTGTGTGTGTGTGTGTGTGTGTGTGTGTGTGTGTGTGTGTGTGTGTGTGTGTGTGTGTGAGAGAGAGAGGGGGAGATAACGTTATACTTAACGCCATTATGTTTACTAGTTTACTATTATCTCTACTACTACTACCTCCACCTCTTGTCTGTCTTTGTCCTTATTACACATTTCACACATGCTAAACAAAATGTCTGCCAAAGGAGAAGACAGGAAGAGGGAGTTTTGCTGTTTTTATTGGTGGATGGTGCAGACCCCGTAAAGGCTTTTAACTGCCCAATCTGGCCATAAAGCCTCTGTTAAGTGTAGTGAAGCGCGGTGACGGGGCAGTAGCGAGAGCTAGCCAAGCCTCTAGTGAAGCCTGGAATCATGGGAACACCAAAATACACACTCAATACACACCCACATACGTATCCTTGTGCTTCCCTCCTTAGGAGGACCCTCTTTTTCCTGACCTTAAGGGGGCTGTACTCGATATTCAGAACATTAATATATATTTGTCTTGTGTTGGACCCCAGGAAGAATAGTCTTCACTATGATGACTAATGGGGATCCTTAATAAACAATAATTAATATAGCAGTAAACAACTATTTTCAATGATATAGATGTTGAGTAATGGCGTCCTGAGCAGAGAATTAAGTCACACTACCTCTGTGTGTGTTGTAATCCAAGCTTCTATGTTCTTTGTTGTGATAGCCGGTCCGGCCGCGCGTGCATGTTAGTGCCTTGTGCAACGTTAGCCGACGCCAATGGCAGTGAGAAAGCGTTGGTATTTGATGAGTTGGGGAACGGTCTGTTAGAGACAATCCCAGAACCCAGACCACTTTTTTTCTGAACATCGAGTACAGCCCCTTTAAAGCTTTAGTGCGTAGTTTCTGTCTCCCCCATGAGGAATTCTAAGTAATGACAACAACACTGTCGGCGCATCAACCTGACGCAAGCCTTCCGTGTTCGCACACCGCCACCACCACCCCTTCCTCCACGCAGTTATTAGTAGCCAAGGAGGACACGGAGGATTAAAAAAACATGGGACTCTTCAGAAGAGGTCATTATCTTCACTCGAATTTCTGCGTGCGAAAGTCACCGGACAACACCATTTAGTATACATAGCCATACTGAGAAATACAGAGAGTTTTGTGGAGCTGATAGTCTTAATTAGCTTTGTATCAACTCTTTTGGCAATGGCTTGAGTTAATTTTTATAAAAAAGTTATGCACTAAAGCTGTGACCTAAACCACATCCTCATTTTGATGTCAACACTACATGACAGTTTAAACTCTAAAATGGGACCTTAAAGAAGTGGGGACCAAGCAAAATACCACTTTTGTCTTCACTCTGCAGGACTGAAATACAAACACTCTTCCAAAGGGCCAGGAACTAAAGATGAGGAAAATACAGACATGCTGGCATAAAAGCACAGGATTCATCACTAACACATGCTCATCACAGACAAAACGCTTAGTAAGTCCAAATCAAAACAAGTCAATGCAAGATTGCTGTGTATCGATTGTAAAGCCAGACTCATTCGGAGACTGGCCCGCACGTCCAACTCCGTCCTCTCTCTTTCACCTTTCACCTCTATTAATAAGGAATTTCTCCCATGAGCCTTAAAAGTAGGCAGAAGGAATTTTAGGCCCCCCTTTTCATTTGTTTATTTGAGAATAGCTAGGGTGGTCCAGAGACATCCGGAGACCAACACACACACACACACACACACACACACACACACACACACACACACACACACACACACACACACACACACACACACACACACACACACACCTTCAAACAAGGGTGCAATCCCAACATTGAATAACTTCAATAACAACTACAGTAAGACCTGATTTTAGTTGAAGCTGATCCTTGTGTAATGAACAGGTAAAGGCTAGATGTGCTGTTTACATTATACAATATGATGACCTGTTAGCATTGTTTGAACCTTTTTCAAAGTCAACAATGCTTTAATTAGAATGAAATAAAAAAAAAAAAAGACATAACCTGAATGGTTTTGGTCTGGATGATCAGCTATATTGTACACAGCTGATAAGAGCAGCTGCTGGATATAAAATTAAATGTAGAATTAATTTTAGAATTAAACCAATTAAAAAAGTACTGCAATCCAGGATTTTGATGATTGAAGGACCATTAGTTACTTTGTACTCTAAACTTAATGTCTGTCTTTTATCACATAACGTGAGAAATTATTCTGTTGCATATCATGATCTCTACTCTCTTTTTTTCTTCTTTATGATTCTGTATGTTTAATATGTCAAAATGTATTTGTAGTTGGTTTACAACTAAATGTAGCCCATCAACTTGTGTTTGCATGTTTGTGTGTGTATGCATTTGGTACATACCAACTACATAATGTACATGTGTGTATTGTGTGCCTGTTTTCCTCTTGTGTAAAAAGCACATTGCATTTTGTTAAAGCACTATATAACAACATGACATGAAATATAACATGAGTCCTTTTGCTACTATATCACTCGAAGAAAGACATAAGTAGGACTAAAACCATGCCAAACATGAAGGCAGTAGGCCTGGGGGAATAAGCAAAAAGCTAATTTGAGCAGTTCAATATTTCCATCACCCAGCTGTTTCACCACTCTTCAGTATTCCTTCCCTTGTTTAGTGTCTTGATTCGCCGAGTGATGCGTTTACAGAGGCGGATATTTTTAGTGCATAAGGTTTCCCTGTTCTGCTTCACACAGCAGCTCATCCCTCATGTTATGAGGCAGCCCCCCCCCCTAACAGAAGATTGTTACAGCTCTCCATGTATGTCTGTGCATGGCTGAAGTCCTGTCAGCATAGTTCAAGATTTAAGCACACTAGCAACCATTGTGCTCTAGAGTTTTGTTGTATCAGCTATTCATTCCTGACATTTGGAGATAGAGGACATTAAATAAATATAATTCTGCAAAGCAGGTTAGGGTGCATGCCCTTTTTGATTACAACCATGCAGCATGATCAATACTGTAATAAAATATAAATAGTAGTTAACGTATCTAATAAATATTTGATTAGTAATTCATTAGCAAAGTGACTCAAACTGAATTGGTTTGGAAAGCTAACCAAAATTGTACATTGCATCTCATTGTTCCCCACCGTATAAAGACATGCAGTAAACAAAGACAATAATGATTATTATAGGCAGTATGGGATCCCTTTGTGACTTTCCACTGCTTCAAGGTCAATGATGTGTCATCTTCAGACATCATAGAGATTTGTCCTGGCCCTTCCCCACAGGAGAGTTGGACGCTTAAGCATTTGTCAATGCAAATATCCAGAGTTGGCATTAGGGAGGTTCAGTATTGCGGTTTATTCAGATCCCTGAGAAAGAAAACAACCCATAGAGGACAAACAGCATCTTAATAAGCATGGGGGGGGGGGGAGAGAGAGAGAGAGAGAGAGAGAGAGAGAGAGAGAGAGAGAGAATGAGACAGGCAGTTGTTTACTCTTGCCTTTGCTTAAATATAACCATGCAGAGTACCACAACCCACTTTGAACCCACTCTAAAAAGCTGACTACTATTCTTAAACAAGTAATAAAATCTTGAATCAACCTGAAATTGAGCATGCGTAATCAGGCAATGCGATCTGAGTATTTATTCTGCAGGTGTACAGTAATAAACCGGTTTCTAGTGTAATTACACAGCAGAGGCCAGAGCTCTCATCCCATCAGCCCGCTTCATCAGTACAGAAAAAAGAAAGAAAAAAAAAAGGAACCCTTTCTTCCTCAATCCTTCTGACTCACTGGCGGACAGATGGAGGGGCACTGACCAAACAGCAGGAGGGAACACTCTGGTTTAACATCAGCCCACATACCTGCCCAAAGGAATGACCAGGGCAGTCAAAGGCCATGTACTACCATGAGATGTTTTTAAGACAGGAATATCAAATGAGAGGATATCAGCAAGAGGAATATGATGACTATTCAATATTTGCTATGCGGCATAAAAAGGCAATACCATATGACTTTCCTCAAAAATCGTGATAGATAAAGTTACTAATGCTCCAGCGTCAAAAATGCATTAGATCTTCCGCATGAACTGATGTCGATTTTGCAAGGATCAAAAGAAAACGCAAAGAGGCTTCATGTTTAAATGTCAAAAGAAGCGTATATGGCATTTAGTGTGCTAATCTATATGACAGAGAGATGACTTGCTTCGTGGCAAGCGAGCAGAGAAAAGCAAGGATAGGAGGGGGGACAGATCGAGGGCGGGGTTTGGCAGACAAAGGGAGTTACAAGGAGATGTAGGGATAGCGCTTCAGCATTCACCCAGGCAGGAGGCCATGAAAGGGGTGGGGACAGGAAGGTCGGAGGGTGATGGAGAGCCACTGTCAACCCTCCAAACACATGCACACGTACAAACACTCTCACATAAGCTAACAGGAGCTCCCCATAAATCACCCTCACTAACTGGTGTCTGATTCTGAGTAGCTGCTAGTTGCAATCCATCCACGCAGCTTTTAAATGTAGCATGTTGCAACTTCTCATCTTCTGCCAGAGCTACACATATAGTTTCTACCGACATCACACTAGATTACATTTACACCCCTGAAAGGAGTTGAATTTGCAGAAATGAGAGGCATGGGTATAAACTGAGACACTTTTACAGGCATCCTGTGTCTTCTCCTATTTCATCCTTAACAGCCCCCTGGGTTCTTTTTTTATTTATTAAAGTCTCATTCAGTAGCCTACCATTATAGCGGCAGTTAAATTCACCATGACCATTTTGAAAATAAACAAGGTGAAAATTATCATCCAGCAGCCAAGGTCTCTGTATCTACACTCAAGTAGTCAATAAAATAAATAACTGCTCAGTTATTGTACTTGCATTTATTGCATTTTTTTATTTTAACTCTCCTCATGTTTGCACTGACTTTGCCTTTTCTCAGCACACTTCATTTTGTGTTTGCAAATCTTTTCGAATGGTCCCTAAGGTCAATTACAGTCTCCACATATGAATGGGACTGGGGGAAAAAAATAAATTATTTCCTAACAAAGCTTCAACTCTTTCCAATTAATTCCAGACAAACAGACAAAAGCAAGTCATTTCAATTGATCCTAAAAGCTATTTTGTAACAGGGGGGCTTTTGTGGTGTGTTTCCTGGTGACACGGGTGTGCTGTGGGGGAGGGGCAGGAGCCCTGGCCAGGCCCACTGTACCAGGCTTGTCATTCATCCAAATGATGAAAAGCTTCCTGAACACAACCTAATGAGGAGGTCCTAGAGAAACTGAGGCAAGAGAGGGAGACAGAGGGAGAAACCGACCATCAGAGAGATAACATTTAGGAGGAAAAAAAGAGTTTCCTGGACTGACCGGCGCTTTAGAGGGGCGACGGGGAGTCCGTCCTATACCAGCCCCCGACAGTGAGCTCCAACAAATGGTTGTCAAGCAAATAAAAAGTGAAATTAATGGAGGGAGGTAGTGTGGAGGGTAAGATGGAAGCTTTATCCACTGGGAGGGCTATAAAGAGGCTTCAGTAATCACACCACCCATTGCATCACAGTGGTACAAGTCAGAGCTCTGTTGTAAGAGGGACTATAACACGGCAAATTACCTCAAAAAACACAAAGAGAGCATCAAGATTAACAAACACTTGGAAAAGGAAAAGAAACAAACACTGGTCAGCGATCTTTGTAAGGATTGTAAGGAGCATTTACTGGTTTTGGGCCATTTTTCTTCATACACAAAATGAAAACACTTAATCCTAAATTATCTAGACCAGCAATTGTCCAAATCCATGTAGAATATTATTCACCTCAAAGATTAAGCTCCTTTCAGACCTTATATTAAAGACCTAAAACATAATAGTTTGACAAATTGAGGTTTGATCAACAGGGGAACACTTCTGCACTGAACCAGCGCCTGCAGGAACCTGGAGGCAGAGGAGTGGAAGAAGCTAGGCGATGAAGGATGATTGCCATTTTTCTGAATGTACAGAACAGAAATCATCTTTAAAGCCTTTCCAAGACCGCCTAACAGAAACACTGCAGGTAGGAAAGCCAATTATGCCTACTTATGAACGGTGGAAATATGTGATTTTGCTCCATGTGACACAACAGGGAAAGTACAAGATCCCTAGGTTAGACTGAAAGTCAACTACCACAACTAATGGTGCAATGAAAGCCTCATTAATTTGACTTCTGAAAGAAAGAGGCATTTTTTTATACACTGTAAAACAATGAAAACTCAAAACGTGGTCAAATCCACAGTGAAATACAAAAAATTATTTTATGGCAAATCTTCCAAAATACACAAGGTATTAGTGACAAATGATGAGTAACATGGGGACATTTACAATCAGAAGTTCTTGCCAGTCCCTTTGCAGGGTCTCTGGAGGATTATTTTCACAGTGATGGCTTCTTGCTGCCTTGATGGAAGTGAGACAGACTATGATTATAGCAGAGCTTCTACTCATTCAACGCCTCGCCTTCAAAGACTGCTCAATACAACCCAAAAGGTCAGGGGTCAGACTTTCAGTAATTCTTCAGTCCCTTCCCAATCAATACAAGACGGGAGGAAAAGCTGCAGGAGAGCAAAGCCCCGCCAAAACAGAAACTTTCCACAATGAATGATTTTGAACTTGACCCACCAAGTCCAAGGTGTGTTCCAGGTCAGGTTCATTCAGCAAGATTAAATCTGTATTTACATCACAATTACTCAGAAACCCACGAGTGACGAAGGATTGCTCTACGCTTGCATAATTCTTAATTTTTCATGCTCATACGGTACTAAACACTTGAATGATGAATTTGCTGATTATTGGATTCAAAGATTAATTTGTGAGGCACAATTTGACATTACATTGCAACACCTTAAAATGATATTGATATTGATTATTTAATAATACAAGATTAATGAGGGACAGTGTTGCATGGTTCACAACTCTGTATTTTACAAATTTCCACTTTTAGCAATGCAATCAACACGTTATTTTTTTAGATTCAGAGCATGACACACTAGAATTATACTATTCTCACTGAAATATATATTTTCCTTACAGAAACACATTAATAAACTAAGTTGGAGGCTAGTGTATACTCGCTGAATTGTTTACAAAAATATGAATCCAAACATTTCCATTGAACATTGATAAAAGAAAAAAAAAAACGAGCTAAAACTTCAAACGAATATCATGTGATTGCTACCAGATATTGAAGCCATAAATAAGACACTGTACATTGCTGCAATACAAATCATCAGGGTAACTCTATTGTTTTCTCTGCACCCTGTTCAGGTGATGAACTCTGTGTCCATACATTTATTGATTTTCATTTTCCTCATGCTTTCTTACAGCTATACCAAAGTAATCCCGTGAAAATATAAATTAGGGGGACCCTACTGAAGAGTTTTACTAATGCAGAATAAAAAATAAAATGTGATAAAATAATGACCTTTCAATCTGACCTTTGGGAAGAAAGAACCTTTCGGGAGGCCTTAAAAGGTTGCATGTGTTTGACAGCGCCAGCCACTGAGCTGAAGTGACTTTTCCCTTCGGCCAGTGAGACATCCATGCTTCCCTCCCTATCCCGCTGAGTGGAAAAGCTGTATTTGCCACAACAGCACAGCAGTGTGCTGTCTATACACAGCCCGGGAATCAACAGGCTTCTGCGAGCCTTTGTCCATCTCTGTTTTACAGAGTATATATAACAGAAGCTTCAAAAAATCCTAACTCAACACAGTGTGCAACAGTACAGTATCACTAAAGCTGCTGCAAAGTCTCAGCGTGTCCACAGAGGAATGTGCATATCCTTGATGCCTTTGATTTAAAGTAAGATGAGACACGCAGTGTGTGTGTGAGAGAAAAGAGGAGTACAGAGAGTCAGATTGACTATGATGATGTTGTAAATGAACCATGGCAACAACACTGAGAATTTAATATTAAACTAGAGTGACTTCAAATAAGAGATTTGGTGGTCAAGCCAGAGGAGATTTATCTTGATGCCTGCACCAGTGAGTGGGCTGCTGGGTTGCTTCGAGCTTATTGCACTCTTACAAAGCAGCTTGGAGACTCTCAGCATGAGCACTTGTTAATGCTAAACTCAAAAGCTTAAATTTCTAAGCAGCACTGTAGATGAGCATCAGAAAGTTCATTACACTCAAAGAATGATATTCAAATGACTCCACACCCGGGGAAATTAAGTACATTTACAGCAGAGCAATACCCTGATGACTGGGACTGGACTGAAATGTGATTACGATATTTCAATTACATTGTTTTCATTTGTAGGGAACACAGATCACAACTTCATCAAACTTAATAAGTGGTTGTGGTTGCAGTTTCTGCCTGTGTCAAATCTGCATTGCTCAATCATGATTTCTTATTCTGACACTTGAAACTTTCCATACTGACAACACAACTAGACAACAATAATAAGATAATTTAAGATTATAAATTCAGAATGTAAAGATAACAGCTAGCACACACACACACACACACACACACACACACAAACACACACACATACAGGTTCAAAGAACGGATTGAAAATAAAACTCAGTTGAGATATTTTCTTAAATGAGAGTTAGATGAGAGGATCAATAACCTTATGTGTGCACATTAAATATGAAATTGGAGCCAACAGTCTGCCTACCAGCATCTTTACAGCTCACTAATTAACACATATTTCGTTTATTTAATCAGCACAAAAACACCGTCCATTGTGGTTTCACAGGGTGTGTTGGGACTATTTATTGGCTGGGTACAATTACTTCCTGAACTTGTTGTCACTGTGAGGTTCCCAGGCAACCAGTGGAGAATCCATGTGGATTTTGTTACTTTTGGACAGTGCCAGGCTACATCAGATATAACAGAGTGGAATTGATCTTCTCACCTACTGTAACTCTCAGCAACAAAGCAAATAAGCGTATTTCCCAAAATGTTCCTTTAATTTGGTTTAGAGTGAATGCATGCAATCTAACTGAATGTAAAGAACTTAAAAAAAAAACGTTTGCCCCAGTAAACACATACATGCCTACAAGTGCATCACTATAAGACAAAAGAAGAGACTTACTGGCTGCCTGAATACGGGCCTTGCGGCTCACCACCAGCCCAAAGGAATTCTGGGCCATACACTCGTAGTCGCCCTCGTCAGATGAGCCATCAGATTTGGTCTTCTGGAAGTGAGCGACCAGGAGTGAGCCATTGATGAAGGTGGTGTGATGCTGATCCTGAGTTAAAAGCAGGCCGTTGTGCCTCCACTGTGTCGTAATTGGGGGGATGCCGTTCACCTGGCAGTGGAGCACGAGGGGCTGCTCCTGTACAGCGATGATGTCACTGGGCTCCAGTGTGAAGGAGAGCTCCGCTTCACACATCACACCTAAAGAGACACACACAAATGATCACTATATAGTTGAGTGTGAAAGCTCATTCTTGACCTTGTAAACAGTAGTTTATCAAAACAATTCTAACTCAAGGGGCCAGATGCATAAAACTCTGTGTAGATTCACAACTAAAACTGTGTGTTCGCACAAAGATAGCATACGGATTTTTTTCGTCAGATTTATAGAGCAGCAATATACGCCTGATTCTGTTTTATAAATCTCAATCATTGTGGAGCTGGGCGCACGTGCACGAGCTTCGTTTCTACTTGCACAGGTAGCCATAAATGGCTGTAGAAAGGCCCATACACAGCCGTTTGCATAACAATACTCGTGGCTGCTCCACCACGACACAGTGGTTACTTGTAGCGTCCGTACCACTAACTCATCTCGTCTTTACAAACTATCATTTAATGTCAGAAGGATGATTAATGATTCATTCATAGCGCTCATGTTGAAACAGACTTATATAGTACTTCAATATACAGGATCCAATTAAATGATCATTAACAGGAAGATGATGGCTCAAATGTAGACTAAATAAAAAGAATGATGAAATTCATCCCTCATAAATAATTTAATTTTGTTTTTTTGAAATGCGCCTTTGATTGACATTTAACAGAACACTGTATGCAGCCTGCAAAAATAATAACACAAATCGGTGAAACTGGCACACAACCTAGAAACAATGTTACCCATGTTTCAACTTATATTCAATTTCCTCCTCATCTCCCACAGCTAAAACCGTGTGTTTGCTATATGAAGTATGTGCAAGGTGTGCACATTCTCACCGCAGTCTTCCTTTATAAATACCAGTTTATATGTTGGAAATGGCGCACGCATGGTTTTTGTGCATAAGCATCGTTTATACATCTGGCCAAAGGCCTTTTTCATCTCATAGTTTTCCTCTAGAGTTTGCTCAAGTTGTCAAACTCCATTGAAGTTCCAGAAAAAGCTAATAAGTTGACACTGAGTTAAAGGTCCCATGGCATGAAAATTTCACTTTATGAGGTTTTTTAACATTAATATGAGTTCCCCCAGCCTGCCTATGGTCCCCCAGTGGCTAGAAATGGCAAGAGGTGTAAACCGAGCCCTGGGTATCCTGCTCTGCCTTTGAGAAAATGAAAGCTCAGATGGGCCGATCTGGAATCTCCTCCTTATGAGGTCAGAAGGAGCAAGATTACCTCCCCTTTCTCTGCTTTGCCCGCCCAGAGAATTTGGCCCGCCCATGAGAAAGAGAGAGACATCATGGCTTGCAAACAAGCAAAGTGGCAGTTGGTCAAGGCCACACCCCCACCCTCCACCTTGCCCCCCCTCAATAACATTTAAAGCTACAGACACAGAAATGGCACATCCTAAGTAAAGCTCATTGTTGGACTGGCTCTAGTGGCTGTAATTTTGCACCAAGGCTGAATTTCGGGAAAGAGACTTCAGATACAGTATTAGGGGACCACTAAGGCCTATATAAAAGCATCCAAAAAGCAGCATGTCATAGGACCTTTAAGATTTAGGGGATAATATGCCAACCATGAACATGGGATAGGATCAAATGCACCATAGCAGAGCATGTGTACTCTTGTGTACTAAACACCCACACATGCATGGCCTTGTATGTACTGTATGTGCTATGCCAGTTAACCAGTGGCACCAACTTTGTCACCGTGATAACTGCTCTTTTTCATTCTCACCACTCAACACAAAATGATATGTGACTACATTGATTTGAAGTGATGCTTTCCACTTTATAATAACGTGAGATTAGATTTTTGTATTTGTGGTTTCTGAGGGTAAAGAAGGGTGAGTGGGAGAACAATAAATACAGGATGTAAACAGCCTGACCTGACTTGGTACTATAAAAGAGGAGCTTAGCGGGCTCTCTTGGTATCATGTTTCAGCTGCTGATGGACTAAGCACTACCAGTCTCTGCCCCAGGCCCTGGAATCTGGTGGGAGGGGGGCTAGGGGAGGGCAGTGGAGGGGGGGGAAAGTACAAGGGTCAAAACAGAGAACCTCCGGCTTCATCCCTCAAATTCCAGCCAAGAAGTACTTCCCCTTAGGTGAAGACAAGGAATTCATTGACACACTCGTCCATGAAGATCACATATGGAGTTTAATTCAAAGAAACATTTCCTCTACTTTCTTCTTGCTCTGTATACTTTTTTTTATGTGACCACCCCCCACCCCTTTTTTTCACTCAACAAGCACAGAACGTAAATGGCCATGGAACCCGAGAGACATCAGTGCTATCACTTGTGAAAAACAAGGGGGTGGTGGTGGTGGAGAAATATTTAACCCTTAGCTGGCAGGCGATAATCACCCTGTTGGCCTGTCTGGGCTGCTGCTCTCCAAAATGATGCTGGACACAGAGCTCTGTCTCCTTTGGTACAACAGACATCATGTTTTCACATGGCATGCAGCCAGCAGAGAGGAAAGAAATATACAAAGCCTGCAGCCATGCATTCAGTCAGTCACACTTCATGTTTTGATCAAAACATGGATTATTCTCGAATAAAGTAAGTTTTTTATACTGAGCAAAATGTGTTCTGGACAAATTTCAGGATGTTAAACGTGTTCAGATCGAGATTGACAGACATATTGAAGGCTTTGTATTTTAAAATGACATAAGTCAATGGTATCATGCCTTGCAGCAAACAGGATAATAACAGTTTGGTGTTCAATGTGTTACAATGGCATTGATTTGGAGGTGATTAAACAGCTTTATTGATGTACTTCCTCATGACTTCAATCAATCAGTTTCTTCCATTAGCTACAACATTGTGAAAGTTCTTCGGCTTTGGGTATTCCTAGAGAATAAAGCATGTTGCTAGAGTGACTGGCTAATGCAATTCAGAGCTTTGGGTGGCTAGAAGGTTACAAACAACAAAAAGGTTAGAGAAAATCATTTTGAGGACATCACTGAATCATCTGACAAATCCAATGAGACAAGGGAAATAAAAGGACAAAAGAAACAGGGGATAGCCGGATTTTGCACTTTGTGTGGTTTAGGTTAATGTCATCTGTGAATGCTGAGCATCCAGAGGGTGTGCAGAGAGGAGAGCTCAGCTGTGGAAACTGGTGGCAAGAACACCGCCTCCTATCCACAGAAACACATGTTCTAAGACATGAATCTATACAGGCCTGGATTTTCATGGTTAGATAAGGAGACATACGGACACACACACACACGCACACACACACACACACATCCTAATGCAGAGGAAAAAGACACTAACATGTCAGATTACCGGGTGAAACCAGAGACAAGTGTTGGCTAAGTGTGGCTTATGCTCTGGCTTACTATTGACAGATAAGTGTGGCTGGCTGGCACAAAGGTTTACTGCTGCAACAGTAAAGTTAGAATCACACACCAGCTACTGACAGACTGTTGTTCCCAGACATGAGCACCACTGATAGAGCTAAGTGAGCCGAGGACACACCACAGACTTCTTGCTGCCTGCAAGACAACTGCCTGGCATCATATGATGCACTTATGGAAAACTGTTTTTGGATTGATTTTAGATATTAGTATCTTATAAATTCATAAGTAGAGGGTTTTTTGTAGTTTTTTTTTTTATTTGTCTAAATTACTTACTTTTTTCTCCTTACTCTCTCAACATCCATCTGCTGCAGCTCACTCTTATCCACCATAACAATGCATACAACCTATTTCTAAATAACTACTTTAATTTGCTGCAGCATCACTTGAGGTTTGTTTGAAAAGTGGAATGTTTTGTACACAATAGATAAGAGTTGTGAATTTATCCTCCATCATATTTCACTGTGGACGGAAAGCTGAAGCAGTATTACCACTTTAAAGAAAATGATGCACACCACCTATATTCCACAGGGGTGGTGAGTATTAAACAGGGATAGACTTACAACCGTATCAGGAAGTGTCTTCCAACAGGCACAGCAAAAGTCATATATTTGCATTTAGATCAAGTATGTTGCAAGGATAAAACAGCAGACAGTCACTAGTATGAATGAACTACTAGAAAGAGCATCAACAGAACAGCTTGGTTTCTTTTTATATAGTATTTAGTGTCTGGCTAAAAAGCAATAGTTATTCTATTTCCAGGGGGAAGACCATGCATAGAGCAAAGACACTTACGTTCCCTTCTATAGGCTTCTGCTTGATCAATTATTAATCATTACACTTCTTTTCTAGCGGCGATAACACAGAAATGACAGTAATATAGGTAATGCAACACGAGAATGCTGAGAAATTGTCCATGTGTTGGCATGGTAGTAGATGTATCGCAGCTGTTGCACAATTCACCTCTCAATGTACAATCTTCTCTCACAGAAGTATTCACCTGTAGTATCTTTCTATAACTGTTATAACAGTAATAAACTAAACACATCTGGATCAAATATAATGACTTTATAGAAACTTGAGTGAGCAGGAACAGAAGTTAAGTGAAAGTACTCAGTATTTTTCCTCTTACACGCTTTGATTTAACATTGGTTAATAATTAAAAATACGGTTCTTTTTTCTGAAGCATGAAAGACACAAACTAACTCAGTCAGTCCATTCAAAGCAAACACTTGCCCTTTCATATGCATCATGAAATCTTCTGAATGATGTACGGCATTTTGAGCTCTTCAGGCCGTAACAGATATAATGCAGATATTGTTCTTACTGCCTTATTTTAACTGTGCTTAAAATGTCCTAAAAAGTATCTATATATCAACTGAATCTAATCTCCGAGGCAGACTCTTTCTTTCATGTGATGGGTAGATTGGAACTACATCCATCACAGAGCTGTGCTTCTGAAGTTTTTGTTCCCAGTTATCTGACTGAACATGTTATGAACTACTGTGTACTAGCCTTTATGATTCCAGTCGGGGCCTTTGTGGTATGCTTTGCAAATACCCAATACTCTCTCCTGCCTCTGAATTAAGGGGCCTCACATAGAGAGAGAAACTGTCTATCATAATGAACAAAGGGGCGAAAAAGAAAATTTGAAAAGGAGGAGAGGGACAGTCTTGACATTTAATCTGTACAGAATATTCTTCCCAGCAGGCAATAACCACAGTCTTTTAATCTATCCTCAGACCAATAACCAGGGTGGCGTGCTGTAAGGACTCACCATTCAAGAAGTCAATCTTCTTAAAAATTCCCCTGATATGAAACTCCCATCTATCAGAGTATGTCACTTTTTAGTGTTAGGTTTGGGGAGTTAAGTAGCCTAGTAGGAGGTAAGAGCAAATTCAAAAGCCTATATGCATTTAAAAACTACAATATCTTAGGTTAATATCTAGTTGATAATGTATAATATATCATAAATATATAGTAAATATACAATATATATTAATACCCCCTCCCTCCCTGCTGAATGTGTACTATTGAGTCCATGTGATTAACAAAAACATTGGGAAATTGGCTCTAATTCTACAGCCCTGTTAGAACTCCTTATTAAAGGCAGTCATGAGGAGAACTACAGTAGAAAATAAGTATTTTCTGCACAATTCACTGCTATTGTATCGCAAAAATGTGGCTTTCTCAAAGCACCAATTAGACACCTTTCAGTAGAAGATCATTTACATTCTTCTAATCGTGTTCCCATCAACATAAATAGGAAAACAATCCAGGAACTCTGCTGACTACATTGCACGTGGCTACCGAGTATTATTATGGTGCTCATAAGACATCTAGGTTTGAATATATAGCATATTGCGCATACTGTATGAAGTGATGGCGAAACAACACCTATCGCCTGCTAAAACATTTCAAAGTTCTGCAGAATGGACATACAATTTAACTTTAAATATGGTCTACTAGGCTACCAAGTATCCGCGTGTAACTCAGTAACCTGCAGGTACAAATTCCACAGTGCACACGGCTCCTGCACCAGCCTTCACATTGGCATTTACAGCCGAAATACTAACGGACACCGGAGAGGGGCCAAGTTCAGGGTTACTGGTCAGCAGCAGCGCAATATCGCTGCTTGTAGCATGCACACTAACAGCGGTTATCCTACACAAGCAATCACACCCTGCAGCACTACTCTCTACTCCGGTATTAAAATAATGCCACTTACCGATTAAAGCATTTACGAGTATTCCCAAAAAGCACGGAACAAGGCGGCGGTGCCTTGTGGATGCCATTTAAACACTTACAGAAAATATTCCAGCACTTGCCAAGAAGACAACGTGAGGTGAATAGACTGGGGCTAAAAACACACACAGAGATATCCAGCTTCAGCAACTAGGCTACATGTTCCGACCTACAGTACTACAGTTTGGTGGCTCGCTGGGGTCGAGCACGCTTTCGCCATTTTAGCCATCTATCAGGAATCTGTCAGCATCCCGCTCTCTCTCTCCTCCTCACTCACTCTGCTGTATCCCAAAGACAACCTCTCTCTCTCGCTCTCTCTCTCTCTTTCTCTCTCTCTCACACACACATACACACACACACACACACACACACACACACACACACACACACACACACACACACACACAGAATCTGCTCTCGGAACAAAAGAGCAGACTGCTTCGCTCCCAATGCATGACAAACCTGCAACAACTGCATGACTTCTGCATGTCAATAAAACAGCTAATGTAGCATGCTAGTACAATAGACTACTACTAACCAAAATAACAAAACTATGATGTAGCCTATAATAGGCTACTGATAATGTGTCTAACAATAATCCAGATACATTAATGTAACACACTGTGGCCACAAAAATCTTTCGTCATTGGTTGCACATATGTAGACAAAATATAGGCTATGATGAAACAACATAAGCTACATCAATAAACCATTTTGTCCACACTGATACGGTGTTTGTGTTTACAAGCTCAGAATCATAAGGACAATTGGATGTCTTTTATTTTTCTGGTTCGACACATGTGAAGCTGATATGATAAATAAACAAGGAGGACCTCGAGCATTCAGTTACAACCATAGACTGTTAATATTAATTTTACAGTCAATGGTTACAACAAAGAAGCGGTTGTTTAGCTGTACTCGATCTCCCCCTAGTGGAGCAAACATGAATTTTGAATATAAAAAATAAAAAAAATAACATAAAACGATTAGGCTATTGCAGTGCCCAATTTCTCGTCCCATATATGAGGTAATGCATGGTAAACTAATCTTACGTCTTAATGAATGGGCTCCTCTTTTGTAGAACACCTTTGTTATATCACATGAAATATAGACAACTGGTGCTTGACTGACAACTAACCTTGACACTTACTTAATATTAATACTAAATATATAGCCTACTATACTATACTAGGTCTAGTCTACATGTATTTTCTTATTCTCTATAATCTGGCTAAAATATAGGATATTGCAACAATGGGGCTGTTTCTAACGATTCATGATTGAGTAATCCGCTCTCTTTTTTCTGGATTAATACATTAATCTACCATTTTAGTCTGTAAAACATCATACAATATACTGAACAATTGGCCTCCTAGCTTCCGAAATCCAAAGTGATGTCTTCAAATGTCTTGTTTTGTGCGACCAGTCAAACCCTAGATTGGCTATTTACTAACTGTTTTATTAAACTAGAGTACAATAAAAACAGCAATATGGGATGATATGTAGTGGTGCTTTAATTCAAAGCACGGTTGAGTTGTAAGCTACGACGGAGCATTAGGGCCACATCAAGGGAAAAAAATTAAGGAGGAAGATGTGTTATTTATTTTGCATTTTGAGAATAAAGTCGAAATGTCGAGAATAAAGTCAACATGAAGAGAATAAAGTTGAAATACTTTTTCGAGAATAAAGTCGAAATGCCGAGAATAAAGTCGAAATGTTGAGAATAAAGTCAACATAACGAGAATAAAGTTGAAATACTTTTTCGAGAATAAAGTCGAAATGTTGAGAATAAAGTCGACATGTCGAGAAAAAACTTGATATTTCAAGAATCAAGTCGGACTTTTGAGAATAAACCAAACTACTAGCTATATTACCTATCACGGACCCTATAGTATTCTACAAAATTCATGAACTCTTTCTCTTTTAGCACATAAACACAGTATGATGATAAGTATTAGGAATTTGAAGAGATTGTGCCGAAAATTGCGTCTGTTCAGAAGGAGAAACCACACAAACTTGGAAGAGGTGGCCAACTGAAAAAGCTTGTAATGGACAGATGCGAGGGTATCGATGGTTACACCTACGCATATGTTGCATCACAACACACAATAAGACAATTGATTTGTCTGATCCTGATGGAGTGGAGCTCAGGCGAGCGCGGCACTCCAAGGACGTAACCCATATCTATGATGTTTCCTACATGGCAGCTGGCATGGCGGACAGTCGCTCTATTTAAGTGATAAAGGAGTTGAATTTATTCTCGACATTTCAACTTTATTCTCGAAATGGTATAGTTCAACTTTATTCTCGTCATGTTGACTTTATTCTCGACATTTCGACTTTATTCTCGAAAAAGTATTTCAACTTTATTATCGTCATGTTGACTTTATTCTCGACATTTCGGCTTTATTCTCAAAATGCAAAATAAATAAAAAAAATATCTTCCTCCTTATTTTTTTTTCTTTGATGTGGCCCTAATGCTCCGTCGTAGTAAGCAAACGTGTTATTATGATAAATAGCATTAACAAGGTAAACCTCACTCAATAACAACAAAGCATGTGCTATTTTAGCTGTACTCGAGCTCCCCTTAGTGGACCACACGTGTACTTCAGGTCTAATGAAAAACGTCTCTCAGCATCCATCACTTCTCTTAATACATCGGTGATCCATCACCACTTTACAGTATCAAGTCTAATAATTCAGATGGACTAGCTTTTACCTATGATTATCACACAGCTTGGTTGAATACTTCATTATGATTGGTCAATCACGGCATTCCATTGCAAGGCAACAGCCTGGCCCCTTGTTAACTTCCTGTCAGTTAATGCCATTCACATACACTGCAACAGGAAATCAACTTGGGTCCATTTAGAATGTTTACATCTGTGAAAAGGTCGTTTACGTCTAACGTCAGCTTGTTAGCTGTTATCGTAAATATAATATACAATGACTGTGGTGTACATATTGTAAAGGCCTCTGAGTAAATGTTGTAATATATTGGCAATATAAACTTAGCTAATCAACTGTAACTTAACGTTAAACCATTGTTCTCTTAATACATCCATGTAAACCATAGACTGTAAATTTAGTGGACAAAGCTTTACGGTTCTGAGACAGAAGTCAATATGGAAGTGCCTTAAACCTGCATTATATCAAAGATCCTTTATACTAACCAATTTCTATCACGTCTCAATCACTAGTTTAAAGTCTTCTTCAATACAGCAGGATGTTAATTTTTTAAAATTATAGTTCTGTTTACTTTAAAATAGACGATAATGCAGGGATGATTTAAGGGCGTGGCTTCACGCCAACCTGTCAATCATGATTCATTACAGAGGCTTAGCAATGCTAACCATCCATGTACATTTGAATAGCCGTGAAAATGTTTGGGGATGTTGCCCGCGTTTTCATCTTGAATTTTGGCCATCTCACTGTGTGTTTTCACTACATCAAAATTAATTGGGACATTTCCGTCGACTAGAAATTATGATAGAAATGCCTTATTCAGCGTTCTGCTAACCAAGCTAGCTAGCTACCGCTAGCGTTAGCTGGTAACATATGGAAATGTTTTACAATAAAAACATAGGGAGGCACCACTTAAAGGTCCCATGACATGTTGCTCTTTGGATGCTTTTATTATAGCTATTAATGATAAAGCCCAATAATTAAAGTGTTAGAAAAGGGGAGCTTTTGACCTGTTGGTGCATTGGCGGCTGGCTGGCTCTTGATGAAAAGTCAGGGGAGGGATATGTTGTTGTCGAGATGTCTCACTCTGTTAACGTGTTGGACAACAACTAGGCCTACAGACCGACAGGTGATGCAAAAGGACATCATTCACATTATAAGGTAGGCAATCTAAGACAAGCTACAAAAGATTTGAATTACACATTAACAGTTTTTTAAGTGGCAGTGGTGCGTTCAGGCTACTATTCTTTTGAGCTTTGAGGCACTATACTTTACTTGAGTGTTTCCACAGTTTATGGTTTCCAGACTCCAGTTATGCTTCTTTATAGGCTAGCCTACTCGAGGGAAATTGTACACCTACTTAGTTTCTAAATATCTACAATCTTAGTCTTGGGTTATGTGATATCACTCACAGAGGCCATTTTTTGTTGTTGCATAATGTACTTTTACTTTTAATATTTTGCTCATAATAGACTACATCAGTACTTTTACTGAGGATCTGAGTAGGCCATGTCCTCCATCCCTGACAGTGAGCTAAAGTTAAAAAGGGGATTTTACATGTTTTTGTTTTTTTGCAATAATCTTCACTACCTTGTATATTATTCAGGGATTTGTTGCCAGGGCCTCCAGTAAGCCATAAAGAGAGCTTCAGTATCAGCAGAAAAACAGCAGCAGTGATTTTATTTAAAGACAATGTACACCAATTAAGACCGTCGTTGCTATTTGTTTAATCTGCTGAGTGGGGCATTTCTAACCAGAAAGGCCAGCCGTCTCATTAACCCTGATAGTTGGTACAGTGTGGTTTGTGAGTTGTTGAGCTGGTCTGTTCAAACCCAAAGCTGTTCTGAGAGAAAGATTGTATGCTGGTAATAATGGTGATTTTTAAAAGGAACAAAATATAATTGGAAGTGTTTGGTCCCATGCAGGACAATAAAGACTGAACTGAAGAGTAGGACTGGGCGATAGGGAGAAAATCAGATAATACGATATTCTTGACCAAATACCTCGATATTGATATTGCGGCGATATTCTAGGGTTGACTATTGGTGCTTTAACAAAATATCTTCACACTTAGATTTTAGATAAATAATCATCAGTAATGTGGACATAATGTCTAAGTGGGGAAAAGGCAAATAATAGAACAGCTAGAACAGTCTGGTAAATTCAGAAAAGTACATCACTTTACTGTATGCAGCCTTTAAAACCAGTAAAAGACAACACTTATGTCATATCACGATAATACGATATCCAAAATTTATATATATATATATATATATTTCGATATATTGCCCAGCCCTACTGAAGAGGCAAAAAGACAAGATGTCCAGCTGGAGGAGGATAAACACCAACCAGAGGGATCTCTCACAACCTGGCAACCCAAATAGGCTATTCTTTATAATGAGTTATAAACCATTACTTACAACTTATCAGAAAGTAATACCAATTTCTCGTTAAAAGTATGAAGTAATAATAGTTTACTTTCTTGTCACACTATTATATTAGTAGGCCTAGGCTACAAGTGTGCAATACTGGAAAAGGCCACAAGATGTCATCATCCTATTGAAGACTACTGTCAGTTCCTTGTGTTTCTATCATAGACTATATGGTTTCTATAGGCTACATGCTAGGTTTAAACATGCTCCAAATGTAGGCTACATACAACAAGTAAAGATCTAACAGAATAAAGTGATAACAGAACTGTGTAACATTGCCACCTTGTAATCAAATATACAGGCCTAAATTAAAATAGGTAAAGTTTACACACACACACACACACACACACACACACACACACACACACACACACACACACACACACACACACACACACACACCATTTGGCCGACCAAAAAAAAGTCCCCATGCCACTCCCCTTTATATGTGCATGGTCTTCTCGGGTAGCGCCAGGGAGCCCAGCAGGGTACAGTTTCAGTGAAGATTGGCCATAATGTAAATATGATCCATTCCCCATATTAATCTGAATCGGACCCGTTGATTTCAGTGTGTGATCGGCCGATGCTTACATGTTGGAGTCTTCATCGACGCGACCTGATCAGAGCGGCATCCTCTCACGGTTTTTCCCCGCTTTCCTGAGAAGGTGAAGCCTTCAGAAAAAAACACCGCTGGCCGCTATGAGACGAATAACGGGAAAGGCGAAGGATGAAACTTTGATAGAGCTACAGAACGCGACGGAATCACAGACTGCAGGTAGGCTTACTAAATAAAGATACACTCATTAACCTTTATCCTTTAACTGGGGTCATGAGGAGGTTTGCCAAATGCGTAATATTTGTCATCAAGACTCTTAGGCTACTTCTATTGTAGTAGCTGCTCTGGCAAAGAAGCACTCTACTAGGCTACATGGTTAGTAGCCTAATCCTTATCCCAAATAACTGATAATCCAATTAAAATACGATTTTGAAGAATATACCCTCATATCAAAATAAAAGCCTATAGAAAGCCATTATAGCAAACCATAACCTTGAAATAAATAGACCTACAGTAAGGTCGGTGTAGACGCTCTTAAGTGTAAATCGTTATATTAAAGTGCATTGAGCAAAACATGACAGTTCAAAATCGGAGTGGTATTCTGTAACATATGATTTGGTTACTTGGTATGTGTGTTTTCCCTACATCTTAATTAAATGACTTTTTTAAGGTATGTTATTTTATTTTTAAGTTATATAGTATCTTGGTGTCAGTTTGACAGCTGTTCTCAGCACTGAGATGGCAAGCAAGCAATCATCATTCATCATGCATGAATCAGAGGTTTGAAGGATCTTGATTACTTATCAGACATCTCAGTCAGGAGGTAAAGGCTGTCAAATCCCAATAAATGCTGTATAACTGATAAAAAAAAAAAATCCATTTAAAAAGAAAGTATTCTGCCCACAGACAAGTTTATTCAGAGGTGTGAGACAAGTTACAGCAAGTTACAGCAAGTTACAGCAAGTTATCAGCGATCCCATGACAAGCCACAAGGCAAACAGATCCAAACTTGCTGGGTGTTTCTGGGAGAATTTAGTCTTTTGGTATGTCCCTTTAAACTGCCAGGTCTTTCCCATATTGAGGCAGATTTGTAGGATCTGGGTAATTGAAGTCACCTGTCAGACGTCATCACTGTAAAATCTCAGAAGATATTGTAGCAGAATATCCCAGAAGCATCTTCATGTTCATGTTTTTTCATTGTAAATTAATTTAAGTTGCCAAAAGCGCAAACTGATCAGAAGTGAAGCATGTGAGTAAACAAATCAAATTTTCCTCCTTTCTGCCACCTTTTGAGCTTAATATGTGTGTCAATATCTACATGAATTGCCTCTCCCTGAGATAGTCAGGCTTCACTGACTCTGTGCTAAACAGCAAGTCACTGTGGTTTCAGACAGCGTGGTCACTAGAGTCCATCTGGAGGTTAGCAGTCTGGACAGTTTACCCAGTCGTAGTTTTGCTTTCAGCCATTAGGGTGATGGAATTAGCCATATGTATTGCATGTTTCCATATACTGTTATCATTGAGGGCACCAAATGAGTAAAGATTAATAGTTTCTACTTCCATTTAGTTCCATATGTCATAATAGAGGAGGGCTGTGGTCCTTAAGTGCTGCATTATGTCTCTCATAGCTTCCACAGCACAGCAGTTTGTGAAGATGGTATTGCCATAGTGGCTTTCTTAAGCAACGAATCTGCCAAACTGAGAAGAACGCAGAGTTGGTTCTTGCATTCATTCTGTTTGTTTTACATAGCCAGAACAGGGATATAAATGGTTGTGTTATCCCTATTATTTGAAATGTCACACAGCTACAGTCAAATGGAAAGGAAATTCAGTGTTTACAAATGGAAAAGGCCACCTATGGCCACTTGTGGTTAAAGACTAATTGCTCTACCATAATGAAAAGCTCACTTAAAAAATCGAATTGCCGATGTATTAATCCAAAAACTTGTTTTTACCTCTGTGTCCGAGGAAGCAGATCAGTCTAACGTACCGTGATTAAGTAATGGCTTTAAGACAAAGTGCTACAACACTGATATGATGTCTTCAATCCCTGTTTACATAATCCATGACTCACTTATCTCAGGGACTGAAAATTCCTAGTTTGAACCTATCGTATACTCTCATTGACATTTTAAACTCTGTATTCAAATGCGCAGTTTCATATTCAAAACTACAGTAGCTGAAGCCCTAATGTCTGTAGAAGTCCAGTAATTGTGCCATGTCAGATAGGTCAGGAGATATGGTTTCCAGCAGAAACTTGGGTTAGAAGCAAAGCACACATGGAGGTTATTCTTAACATACAATTGTGATACAAGAGCATGGCGTGTATTGACTGACCATATGTTTTGACCCTTGCTTGTCCCCTTTCATTGGAAAAGTCTGGTGCTCTTGTGCTGCAGCTTTTGTGATAAGGATAACTGGTCTTAATAGACGATCAATTATAGAATACGTCCAAATGCCCATTTAAGCATCATTAAGATGTAATTTTTAAAGTGCATCTTAGAACTTCATAAGCAACTCATACATTAAGATGTAGTGACAGCACTGTTATGAGTGTAACCCAAAGGTATTGATTCTAAAAGTGAAATTACTGTATGAAAAGTCACTAAAAATGACTACTTGGAAATAATCGTATGTACTCTTGATGACTTCATTTAGAAATGCAATTGAGTAAATTAGTGATTTTATGAGGTCTTTTTGTCAATTTAACGGTTATTAAAATCTGGTGCTACGTTATGTGATAATAACAAACAACCTGTTGCTCACTTCTATCGTAACCCTGCATATTTCTACCTAACAGCTGGATGAAATCAGATGCACTGCATCACTGAAGAATCATTAAAGGGAATTGAACAATAAAGACGATTTATTTCCCAGCATTCATGTTGAATCAACATGTGTTGAGTCAACATAATGAAATCCTGATCAGACCCTTTCCATTTGTATACCTAACACTCTTTATTATGTTAATCAGCAAGTTGATAATGAACACATGTACCTGTTTATCTAGGGTGAGCGGTGGGTTAATAGACTGCTCTTGTTCTGCAAAGGCTTTATTCAGGCCCTTATCAGGGCAGACCTTCAGCCACATGTGAAAGAGGAAACGGAGAAAGAAGAGGAAGGGGTCTGTCCTCCCCCTAATAGTAATAGTTATAATAATAATAATAATAATACATTTTATTTATATAGCGCTTTACATGGTACTTGAAGACACTTTATAATAAAACCAGCACATTGTAAACAGATGAAGCAATAAAACCAACAGATAAAACAAGCATATTATATGTAAGACTATTGTAGGTGGAAGGCTAATCTGAAGAGGTGTGTTTTGATGAGTAATTTGAATGTGTCCAGGTCAGTACAGTCATGGATGTGTATGGGTAGAGAGTTCTACAGGGAGGGGGCTGCGATGGTGAAAGCTCTGTCACCTCAGGTAGGGTGCTTGGTCCTGAGTGGTGGGGAGAGGAAGTTTGCGTCAGAGGAGCGGAGGTTACAGGGGGGATTGTGGCGGGGGAGCAGGTCTGTTAGGTAGGATGGAGCCTGGTTATGGAGGGCTTTGTGGGTGAGGAGGAGCACTTTAAACTGGATGCATTGGGGAACAGGGAGCCAGTGGAGATTCTGGAGGACAGGAGTGATGTGGTCGCGGGAGCAGGTGTTGGCGAGGAGGCGGGCAGCAGAGTTTTGGATGTATTGAAGTTTATTTAAGGTTTTTGCAGATGAACCATAGAGGATGCTGTTGCAGTAGTCAATTCTGGAAGCGATGAAGGCGTGAATCAAAGTTTCGGCACCAAAGAAGGTGAGTGATGGGCGGAGCAGGCAATGTTTTTGAAGTGGAAGAAGGCAGTTCTGGTTATTTGGTTGATGTGATTTTCAAAAGTGAGGTTGCTGTTGAAGTTGACTCCGAGGATACGGATGTGTGGGGATGAAGACAGGGTGGAGTTGTTGACAGGGAAATCAAAGTTGTGGGATATTTGTGAGGGATTTCGGGCCATTGATAATCAAGTTGGATTTATTGTAATTGAGTTGGAGGAAGTTGGTTTGTATCCAGGTTTGAATATCAGTGAAGCATTGGTCAGGGTGGAGGATGTAGCTGCAGTGATGGATTTGGGGGAAATGTAGATCTGGACTTCATCGGCGTAGCAGTGGAAGTGGAGACCATGTTTGCGTATATTTCCGAGTGGCAGGATGTACAAGATGAACAGGAGAAGACCAAGCACCGAACCTTAGGGGACGCCTTGTGACCGAGGAGCAGAGGTGCAGTTATTTATGTGGATGAACTGTTGTCTGTTGGTGAGATAGGAACAGAGCCAGGAGAGTGCGGTGCTAGTGATGTTGCAGTAGCTTTCCAGTCGGGACAGGAGGATGGAGTGGTTGATGGTGTTGAAGGCTGCAGTGAGGTCGAGCTTGATGAGAATGGTGAGGTAGCCAGAGTCCGAGGAAAGGACGAGGTCATTGGTGACTTTGAGGAGGGCTGTTTCAGTGCTGTGTTGTGAGCGGAATCCAGATTGAAATGGTTCATGGTTATTGAAGGTGAGATGGGTTTTAATTTGAGCAGCGACAACACGTTCCAGGATTCTAGATAGGAAGGGGAGGTTGGAGGTGGGTCGGAGGTTGGACCTGATGTCCGGGTTGAGACCAGTTTGAGTAGTGTGTGGACTGATCCGGAACTGAGAGAGGAATTGATGATTTTAGTGATGAGCGGGGCGATGGATTGTAGACAGTTCTTGATGAAAGCTGATAGGATGGGAATAGGTAGCCAGAGCGTTTGTTTAGTGACCTTGGTTGTGTGTTTGGAGTGTATTACCTCGATCACAGCTGAGCTTCCCAAACACTGATTTATAGACAGTCATGACTGTTGTCCTACTGTACTACTGGATGAACACAACATGTACTGTGACATCATAAACAATTACAAAGCAGGTACTTGGTGTCATCTTCATTGGACTCAAAGCTTATCTGTAGTGGGTTGCCAGGTTATTTGCATCTATCAGGGGCAGTCAGCCAATAATTCTTATTACATTTTTAAAACTCAAAGTGCTCTCAATAGTAATTACTCATGTTTTAACTGATTTACTTCCATTTAAGGGGATCTCACTGTGCTCTCTGCAGCCATGGCAGATGAAGTCATCTTCCAGTCAGAGGTGAAACAAGGCCAAATAGTTGCTATGGAAACAGGCCTTGTAATTGCATTACCCCGTTTGATGGAGGCATGATAGTAAATAAGCCATGGAAAGCAACCAAGATTACAGTAGATACTATAAGTCAACTGATAGTAAAGAATCAAGCATACTTACTCACCCTGTTGCCATCTCACATGAAAAATATCAAAAGCAAACAACCAGGCCAAAGGTGGCATATTATGCAAGCAAGAGAGCAACTTTCTGTGTCCTAATCTGTGTTGACTCCTTGGCAACTCTTTTCCTCAAATGCCTTCCTCAACAGACTATCAAAGATATCAAACATGGCATTTTATTTTATGTTGTGTCTTATGCAGAGGTGAAAAGAGTGCTAGAATATTGTACTCAAGTAAAAGTACTGGCACTTTAGACAAACTCTACTCAAGTAAACATACTTTGGTACAAATTTACTTAAATAAAAAGTAAAACTTAGGTCAGTTAAAATGTATTCTGAGTAAACATTACTGCCTTAACATTTCTTAAAGGACATGACCACTTATGTTAACTATGCTGAGGTACAATAATGCTAACCATAACCCATAAGGACCTGGATCCTTAATCTGATTGCATTGTTGTGCATTTGTACTGTTCGCTAAATATTAGGCCCGGATACGAACGCAGTTCCGCAGCCGTCCCACCCGCTGACGGCTGACTCTCTGCAGGTGAATGTAAACAATTACTTCTTCATCTGGAATGTCAGCTGAGTGCAGAGTGTCACGTCTATCAAGCTCTGCCCTCCTGCAGTGGCAGACACACCTGCATTGTACCCAACTTAATGTGACTTTTGTTTGTATTGTAATGGATGTGACTTAAAATGTAGCAAAGTATGAAACTGGTGATAAAAGGTCCTTAAGTAAAAGTAAAATTACTGATTTTTAGTACCGAAAAAAGACATCTGTGTTACAGTAACAAGAGTAAATTGAATTTGTTACTTCCACCCCTGGTCTTATGAAGATAATACAGTATCCCGCCTACCCTGTACAAAACCTTCTTGTGTAAGAGTTTGTGGTGTTTTGCACTTTTCAAGCTTTCCGGGGATTGTCAGGAAATCTCCCCTTTGGGACTACAATATCCTGATGATAAGAAAGGAAATTTGTATTTCTCATGACAATACAAACAAGCATATATTGCAATGCAAGCAATGCTAATGCAAACACAAAAACACAACTCGCACTTTAAACACACTACTTACTAAAAAGAAAAGAGGATATTTGTGTTACTTTGTCAATGGTTTCCTCTCCTCAGTGGTCGTGGCTCCTAGGGTTTATATGTGCTATTAGTTGGTATTGCTTGGTATTATTTTACAAAAAAAAGTTTGATAAATTATTTTCACATCAAGGACCATTTAGTAGCTGTTCTGGAGCTGTCAATCATATCACGGAATTCTCACCAGCAGATGAGTTTGCTGAGTTGAAAGTCAAATTTAATTTCCAGTTTCTTCCAAGCCGGCGAGAAGACGAGAAGACCTTAAAGCACTTACATTTACTCTAATAACAAAATTCATAATTGACTTTATGAACTTTCCCTTTTGTATGTAGTTAGCCGATTCGACAGGAAATGTGGGGGGAGAGATAGAGAGGATGTCTTGTAGAAGACCTAGCCCTGTTGGAGCTCAGGATGTTGTGGTTTTACTGTACATACCATGCCTGCTAGACTATAACGACTCATTTCACTCGCATGTTTTGGTATGAAATTTAATATTTCAGTCTAGTGCTTTACTATTTCATATGTGAGTTCCTTCTACATTTTCCTAAATCACCTGAATAATCAAGACAGGCATTTGGCTTGTCCGAGACTGTAGAGTGGATGACTTTCACTGTGATGCATTAAATTTAGACCAGAGTGCTAACCTATATCACATCAATATTTAATATACATCTAAATGCAATCAAACTCCTGCTTAGAAGGAAGTTGTAGGGCAATCTGTGACATGTTTGTATCACTTCCCTTGAGAAAAGGTTTATGTTGTCATAATCTGGAGCTGTGGTTAGTTAGTCTGCACTTGTTGAAGTGCAAAGCAATGATCTGAGATGTATCTGTTTGAGAGGAGTATGCAGGGCGGTCTAGCTGAGTGCTAGCCTCGTGGGAGAGCTACACAAGAGCTGTTAACTTAATGTTTTTTTTTCCGACGGTCGACACCCACCACAGCCTGCTTGAGTCAGAGTAAAACAAAATAAATATTTGATTTGTTATTGGATCAAATGCATTTTACCTATTGTATTATTTTCAGGTTATCATCACTGCTTGTATAGATGCTGTGCTACAGATGGAAGCCCTGGTCTGATCAACACAAGAGATAAATGTTCTGTTGTTTTTTATTTTCTCTACAGTGCTCAGAGTAAGTAGGCCCTGGGCACTGTTCTACACTGTGAGACTTTTTGATGAATTCTTGTTAATCAGAGTGTCTCAGCACTTTGTAAGCCTGCATATTCACCACCCACAGTTTAACACTAACCTGTGTCTATCTGTCTGTCCTTTAAAGATGGTCCTGCAGTGTTGACCGCATTCAGGATAAACCTGCACTCAGGTACGGGCAGATCAGAGGCTTTATGTGATGCCTGTCTGTCCGTCCTCTCATCATCACCCTCTGCTATTTCTCTTTACATCCTCTCATTGTGTCTCATTGAAGTCTCCTGATGAATGGACCATATTTTCTGTTTCTGTTCTTTAAATTCTGCTTTCTAGTTAGTCTGCTTATCAGACCCAGCTGTCTGTGTGTTTCTGTCTGCTCTTCAGCCTCCATCTCAGCTTCTGATTGTATCTGCAGAGCCTGGCTGCTGGTAGCTGAGTGTGCTGTGTCCTATGTTCATGGCTGGAGCGTCCAATCTGCACTGATGCATTCACTCATTGAGTTGAATGTTCACACGGAATTCAGGTCAATTAGGGCTTTGCGATTTGACAATGTACACCGCGAAGAGAAATACATTTTTCAATGACCAGATAATTGGCTACATTTTTAATACTGTGAGCACTATCTCTTTATTAATATCTCAGGTTGCAATATGCTGTTATGGGGCAATGTTGCAAATCAATGGGCAGGACAGCTTTATGTCAATATTGGATTTTCATAAAATGTTTTCATCAATGTAATGGACCTTGATCTTTAAGGTATTTCATTTACTGGATTTGCAAAAAAAAAACAACTGTTTATTTGACAGTTGCTCAGTTGACCCAGACTATATAACTATATAACTATATATTACATTATATGTCAGTATCACAATATAAGGTTACATATACCATTACAGAGAGTCTTATACATATCGCACACTCCTAGTGTCATACATGTGCACAACTGGAATAAGTATTGATTTATTTTACTTTAGTAAAAGTAGCAGCAATACCACACAATAAAAATACTCTATTACACGTAAAGTTCCAGCTTTACCTAAGAAGAAGTACAAAGGTATCAGCAAAACATTTATTTAAAGTATCCAAGGTACTCATTAGGGAACAGAATGGCACCTGCCATAGTGCTATATCAGGCCATATTGTTGCATTTAGGTGCAATCTACAACTGAATTAAATTTTGTAATTTTGATCTTCAAAGTAAATAGTAACTTCATCTGTCATATAAAAACTACTAAAATGAAGTGAAGTAGAAGTATAAACTATAGGAAAAAATGGAAGTGCTCACAAGTATCTCATAATTGTACTACAATAAAATAGATGTACTACAGTAAAATAAAACGGTGGAGCACTATATGTGTGTCTCAACTGGGTGTTGCGCGTGAATATAGAGAAAGATTTTCTGTTTCTGGAGATTTTCTGCAATCACCGTCACCGGGAATGGAAACTTCATCAGGTTGTAGTGAAATAGGTTTTTAGCATGATTCGGCTGGGGAATAATGGATTTGCTTTCTCTTTCTGCATTATCAGCATATGCCTCTGGAAACTGACATATTGGCATGAGTGACATCCTATTCTGATATACTGTAGGCCACTGATTTCTTTAATTATTAAGGGTGTCTCACCATACATCTGCCCCCCCTTCCTCACTGGCCTTCAGTGCTCTGGCTAGCAGCAATTATGGACCTGTTTTATTTTTCTATGGACCTGAGAGTGGAGCTTGACCTGTACCAGGGATTGAAAGTCAGCCTCTGCTGTTTCAATTTTAACCATTATTTTTAAAAGCTGTCTCGGTGAGTCCCCCATCTTTGTCATATCTTTGTAAAACGTTTCTATATCCCATCACATCAAAAGCAAAGAGAAAAGTTCATCTCACTCATATCGGGGCTTTTTCATTAGCTTATGGATTTCTGTCGCTGCCATATCAGGGAGCAGTGCTCTTCAGCAGCTGACCATTTGGGACTATATGTGGTGATTTAATGTGTCACTTTGATTTAGTGCCCCCCAGAGGTTACTGGCATATATTTTGGCATTCTGCTGATGGGCTAGCCTGGCAAGCCTCACTCACCATTGACGGAGCTCAATCCGAGGGGCGGGATAAACGGTTGTCTTTCAAATTCCCTCTGCACGCAATAGGATAGCACTACAACCAGGCAGAGCAACGAAGAAGGTAGCGAAGCTAGTTGATAGATTAAACTTTTGCCATATCCATAAGTCTTCCAGAAGACCGCTGTTCCCAGCAGCAGCAGCCATAAGCCTGCCTACCGACTCTATACACGATGTGATTGGCCTGACCAGAGTTTGGTTTTTCCAGCTCGCAAGCCAACGGAGAGTGCCTAGACCCCCCTGGCTGCAAAATAAATTTGCTGCCACTAGGGTGCGTCTAGATTTCTAGGCTACTGTTGGGCATGTTCACAGGAGAATATCACAGGAGAATATCTCAGCTATACTGTAAATATACAGCAGCTGAAGAATAATTGGGTTGCTTGGGTGGAAAGTGTGTAAGTTAATTTGTGCCCTCAAAAGCCATGGTTGCCAAGGTAATTTTGCATGAATGAATAATTGTGATGTGATGATACAGTAGTTATTTTGAACGTATATGCCCATTTGTGCCACTGTGGTGTAGTCTACGTTGCTGCTCAGTTCTACAAAAGTCAGGCTACTCTGTGAATATGACCCCTCCATATACTGTATTTGTCTCTCTGTGGAAGGTGATATAACACACAGTTAGAACTTTGCTTCTGTTTGCTCAAGCCAGGCTGTGATAACTGGCTGTGCACTGTTGGAGTGAGACCAAGATTAAAGAGAAAGTCGGCTCCACAGTCAACGATGCTTCCAGCGAGCCCACTGGAAAAATCGTATTTTGTCGTTAGCCCTTTGTACACCTCAGGGATTCCTCGGTCTAAAAGGTGGCATATTTGCATTCCTTCCTTGTGAGTGTCCAGCCCTATCATTGAGCTTCCACATGGAGACACGACAGTCCCTCTCTTATTGGCTCACAATGCTGTCCGTCACATTATTGTGTCTAATCAGAGGCAGCTGGGTTGAAGCTGAAGGAAGCTGGAGATCTTTGTGTCCTTTGTGTGCTGAATGTGTTTCATTAGGCGGAGGTAAGACTTCTGGTACAGCAGCAACGCCAACCCCGGGCCCCTCCCCCTCACTGATGTCATCATGGACGTTCTAACCTCCCCCACAGGAAGTGCCGCTTTCCCACCATTCTGGAATAATAGGGGAGCAGGCAGCGAGCAGAGCAATGCTACATGAGCAAATTCCTTCTGCCAGAGTGGAGGGAGAGAGAAGCACTCCAGGAATGTTGTGTGTCATTGTATTAGAGATGAAGAGGAGTGTGTGTGTGTGTGTGTGTGTGTGTGTGTGTGTGTGTGTGTGCGCGCGCGTGCGTGCGTGCATGCGTGTGTGCCGCCGCTGCCTTTGTGGTTCTCATCTGTCTCTCAGCTCCTGTTTACCTATGAGGCAAGAGTCTGTATCTGCTGATGTTGCCAGGGGACTGTCGGATGTTTGTTAGGCCCTTGTTAAATTAAGTTTGTCTGAGATTCATGCGTGGCCATAACAATTATTGGCCAGCTCATTGCCCTTAAAGGGATAGTTTGAGTGAACCTTATTGTTATGTAAACCATGTATCCTGTATGGATAAAAACAGCTTAATGTAGTTTAGCTAAATTCCTGGATGTCGGTGGGATAAGTAGAGAAGAATATCCACTCCATTGCTTTAACACTGTACAGTGTACTTGTTAGGCTACCATGAACATTTTAAAGAAGTAGATGTGAAATTCTAACAATCACTTTATTTTTAGGGCTATTGTTTTCCCGCGTTGGGTGTGGGTGCATGTAAACAAGATGGTGGAACCAATAACTAAAAAGTCAACTTTTTCTTGGTACATTGCTACATGTAGTTTAGTTTTAGGTTGACCAGCCATAAGTCTCTGGGTCTGTGGTATTTACCCCTGTTTGAGTTTAGATGCTATTGATCATACAGCCTTCCACTGACTGAGCTCATTGACATGAGCAATTAACACACCTTCAAACTGAAGGCAAAGACATATATAAAAAATTACCAAAAAAACAGAACTAACCTTTTATAAGACACATGCACGACAAGGGTCAGCGGAAGAATGTATATAACATGACAATGCACACAGACAATTCTTGCTAAACATAACATATTTAAGTTGTTAGACCATTTTACCAGATTCTGTACATGTGATTGTTGTATTTTTATTGATTTGCATAAGGCGTTACTTTTATATAAATATATAAAATAATATATGAAAATAATAATTATTTTTTTTGCAGATGGAAATGGTGGAAATGGTGTTGATGCCCTTAATGTCAGAGAGACACTGCCTGGATTTACAGAGGTAAGTCTGATGTTTCTGTGGTTGTTTCTACATAATTACACATTGTAAAGGAAGAAGTTTGGGGAAACATTTTGGGCAATAAGCGTATAGTCCCTTTCTTGCCAAGAGTTAGAGGACAAGATTGATACTACTCTCATGTCTGTACCATAGACTGTATGGTCTGTACGCTACATTTGAAGCTATAGCTAGCAGTTGGTTAGCTTAGCTTAGCTTAGCATAAAGACTGAAAACATGTTAACACCTAGCCTGCCTCTGTCTGAATGTAAAAAGAAAAACAGCATACCAACACCCTAACAACCTCACAAACTACCATGTTATATTGTTTGTTTAATCTGTACAAAAACAAAAGTGTAAAAACGTATTCCACTGGTTGCTTCGCAACTTCACATAGACAACAAGCTCAACCTGTTACTAGTCTTTGTGCTAAGCTAAGATAATTAGTTGCTGGTTGTAGCTTCATTTTTACTGTACCGATGTAATAGTGGTATCAAACCCTTTGCAAGAAAGTGAATGAATATGTGTGTGTATATATATATATATGAACTGTTATATATATGAAACAGTGTTATATATATATGAACTGTTCCTTTAATTGTTACATTGTTAAATAACATTTTCACAATCTAAAATGAACTGTCCAATATAAGAGTTTCAGCAGCAGTCATGGAGTTGGCTTTTATTATTATTATTTTTCCAAAGCTTTTTTGCAGCCACAAAGTTGTTTATGTCATTGTTTATGTTTGTGTAAAATCGTAGGCTTAAATGACTGACCTTTTGTCGACTCACCGCTCACATCGCTGAGTCATAAGACCTCTGAGTCTCACAAAGTCTCCTCTCATATCTCGGACAATGAGACAGAAATAAACTGTTGCTGCTCAAACAGAAGCCTGTTGTCAGTCTGTTGGGATTTCAGTGATACAGTGAGGCCAACGTCTAGATGGTTTATCATCTTAGTTGATAACACTGATTACATTGTGTTTCTGTGATGTATGACTTCAGTACATGAATAGATCAGTGCTAATCTATCAAACTCTTCTGTTTTCAATGTTCTCATTAGGTCCGAACATGTTTAATAACAGGATAACAAACAGTGTTCACGCCCCTGTTACAAGAGGGTCTGTTAGTGGATGTGAGGGCGTGATAAACCAGCAGGGTGGGGTTCAGTAAACTACTCAACATACTGGGTACTGCTGTGGTTAACCCTTGATATTGTTGCTCTTTAGGTATGCTTTGTCACTCATTTGTGAACAAGACGGGCCTTCTAAAAACATGACAGACAGATCACCACTCCAAAATGAACAAACTGGAAAATTTACGTTTTTCAACTTCCTTGGCTGCAAACAGTGACATCATAAACCCGACTGGGAAATTGAAAGTGGACATTTTTTAATGTACTGTTAAAGTGAAGGATGTGAAGATATTAATAATTAAATTAACATTTTTAAGAATACATTTCATTACAAATTTCGAAAAAAGTTTTCCATTTTACTTCAGTACATTCCTGTCATCAAAATAATTCTGTTTAACTTCAGATTAAACAGATTGTACTCTATCTAGTGTCTACAAACTCATGTTTGTTACAACAAAGTGTATGGTAATGTAAAACTGTAAAAAAATTTCACAGATAGAATCGGATCATTCCACTGTGTGACAAGTGTAGACTGACAGTTGTATCTTAAATTCCAGGTTTGTTAAAGGTTATGAGATACATATTGATGTATTAATCCACAATACTGTAACAGCACTACAGATAAAGACATATACTGTATATTGTAGACACTGATTACAGTATAGCACATACTGTAGATTACTTGATCTTATATCTTTGTATCCATTAATTTGAGTATTTCCAGCGAGAGTGCTGTTTCCGAATGACATATACATGTTATTAGTGTCAATAAAACACATTTCCACATTAATGAAAAAAACAAGTGTTGAAGAAGTTGTACTTTAGGAGTTAAGACAATGAGTGATATACAAAAGTTGATATAGAACATGTAGAGCACATTTCTCGCTCCACCATCAACTATTTTGGTATAATGACAGGCTGTGATTGTACCATGTCCAGGATTTTTCTGTTTTACAGTATGTGGGTTATTTTACTGTCATCATGGCCTCCCTCTTAACTTTTTCCCAAGGAAACAACATTCTCTTGAAATACTTTTCAGTCCTGTGCACCATGAATGTCTACTACCTACTACTAGTACTAGTCAGTAGCCTATAGTAACCTAATATTACATGTATAATTCTGGGACACAATGTGCTTCTCTCTATGTGTTATGCTGTGTATATATATCAGTGTTAAGCCCTTTATGTCTATCTTCAAGATTCATTTCTTGCTTTGTCAGTATTTATTGTTCAAGTGTTACATGTCTCTTTGCTTTCGGTTCCCACTCTGTGAGAAAACTAAAAGTCTTATTGTGTTTGTTTGTTTCTAGACCGAAAAGCTACAACCAAACACAGACACCGTGTTTTTCAGGGACGGAGTTCGGAGGATAGACTTTGTGTTGTCTTATGTAGATGACAAAGATGGAGAAAAGAAACAGGTAAGTGTAACAGAAAAGTGACAAGTGGTCAATTGACTACTCAGCATTTTTACAGTGCGACCAGTGACTAACTGTGATACTGTTGGCGGCGTTACACAATTTATATCCAGAATAGGAATACATGGTTCTACAAAGAGGAAGTGAGATTCAGAATATGTATTTTCCACAGACATACGACATTTGTGGCCTTCAGTATTTAGGTCAAGAAGCTTGTGAAAAGTAAGGTGGGTCGAATTTAGAGGGCTATATTGGTTATTTCAGTGTGTCAGATACATATTTAATCAACATTGAGGTAAATATAAGTATCTGTCTCATTATCGGCAGATATCCAATATGAAAGGACTCGGATGGGGACCAAAGAAACTTCTAATTTTAAATAACTGTTCCTAACTGTCTGGCAAACGGTTTACTCTTGTGGACTTAATATGTTTGCTGGATTTATCACTGTTGTACTTATATACAACATATTTTGTTTCCTCCTAGCATGAATCACAATGGAATTAATTTGACAGTGAGCTAATCTATGCGTTTGTTGGATTCAGTTTCCTTCTCACTGTACTAATTCATTTTTTGTTTATGGAATCTCATTGTTTTCTTATTTGTAATCACTATGATTGAATTTGTTGTCCATTAGGGTTTTCACAATTGCTTCCAGTAAAAATCTCAAAGGCCAACTCCTTGCCTTTAAACTTTATTGGAAGTGTGTTTAGCTCTCTGCATAGCTGTCCACCTACATGCATAGTGAAGGCAGAGAACTATTCTAACAAATTCTTCTTATTTTGAAACATTTTATGGCTACATCATTATCATCATCATCATCAACAAGCAGCAATATACGAAAATGTCATAGAACTGAGACTGGAATGACTGATCTAGGCCACATTTTCAACCTTAATTTATCCAGAAAGATTTCAACACTCTCTTTTTCACACTAACATTCACACTTGGAAGCTGCACAGAACAACAACAATACCAAAGATCACACTGTGCTCATAGGTTGAAACATTTTCTTCGTATCTCTGAAAAGGCAGCTCTTTGTTTCCATGGACCAAAATTGTGGAATAGCTTAAACATCCGACATGCAACTTCTGAAAATTTCTTTTAAGAAACATTTTTTCAACCGCAAGGCTACAGACTAATCTCAAGTAGTCTGTCGCCTTGCTTTTAATCATTTTGCTTGAAAGTTATTTTTTTATTTAATATTTTGTCCCTTTGTTTTTGTTTGCCATATTGTTTTTTTGTTAAATGTTAATTGAATGTATATGAAAATGTTTTTTGTGTAATTTTCGAAGCACTTTATGGATGAAAGGCAGTATCGGTTTTTCATTATCATTCTTTTATGTGGCCAGTCAAAACAACATTTGTTTTCCAGGGTCACCTTTCTATCAGTGACTTTTGGAAGATTTGGCAGGGTTATGTCTAAAACATAAATGTGCTACTCACTGCCCCAACAGTATTTAGTTAGGTCAGCAATTAAGGATTTGCCTCCCTCTGTGTCCATTGATAGGAGCATTACATGTCCACTAAATCCCTCGGAGGTTATAACAGTGTCTTTATAACAGTTTTTGTGAGAAGCCACGCCTATTATTATACCAACTTCATGCCCCCTGTTTAACCAGTCTGTAACCCCACAAAGAGTCAAATGAAGTTTTTGCAGAGGAACAGGGGCTTTGTTAAATTTCTCTAACGTGTGTAAAGGCGACAACATGTGAAGACTGTGTATGTGGCTCTCATGGTTGTGGTTTACGTGTTTATTTACAGGAGAGGAGGAGGGAGTTTGAGGCCAACCTTGAGAAAATAGGACTGCAGCTGGAGACGGAAGATAAATCTGTAAGAAACTCAACCACAGAGTAGCTGCACCACCTACTGGATTGTTTGCTGAGGCACACCATATTCTACAGAAAAAAAGTCTTAAAGGGATGGCTCAGTTTTAGACACATTTTACTGCCATACTTAAAGGAAATTGTCTAAAAAAAGTATTTTTTTCCTCTTCTCCATCTATCCTTGTATCAGGACTCCAAAGACCAAAAGACATATTTCTTAAAGATCCATGCTCCATGGGATGTACTGACCACCTATGCTGATGTCTTAAAGATCAAAGTTCCCTTCAAGTTGAGTGATATCCCCCACAGTCAAGATGTCCCACTGGAGTGGCTCTCGCATCCTTTCCGCCTGCCAGAGCACATCATGCGTCCACAACCTGACTACTTTACCTACCCCTTCGACAAGGCCAAGACTGACTTCTTCCTTATCACTGACAAGGATACTTTCTTCCCGCCTTCCACAAGAAACAGAATTGTGAGTATTTCTTATCTAAAATCAGAATTTACTTGCTACATTGTAAATATCTCTTGGGTCTAATATTTTAGGGTTTATGAATGAGAAATCAGATTAACTCTCACAATTCTTCTGGACAGACTGACCAGACTAGACATGTTTGCCTGTTTTGGTTTTACCATGCTTGCACAACAATGACGCAACATGTAAAATGCATTTAGCTAAAAAGTTCCTACAAATCCGAATCCCTTAATCTCTGTCTTGTTTTTATATGTCTGTGTGAATGTCTCTTTGTGACTGGAGCCTCGTCAAAGAAAATTTTCTATAACCCTTGTGTAACAGACAGTAAAGTATTATTGTATCTTATCTTATCTTATCTCTTGTTAAATCCCGTCCTTGTTATAAGGTGTACTACATCCTGGCTCGCTGCCCGTACTACAAAGAGGGTCGGAGAGAAAGAGAGAAGACGGGAATCAAGCGACTACTCAGTAATGGGACGTATACAGCAGCCTTTCCACTACATGATGTAAGACATGAATAAAATATTATAAAATATTTTAAAACATGATAATAAAACACTGACAGGAGCAGTTATGTAGAGTGAGTACATTTTACTTTTAGTCCTACTTTCACTTAGCCTGGCTCCGCCCTCCTACTTACTTCCACTCAATTTTCATTTCCCTTCAGTACTCCGTCTGGGTTTGCAGTATATTCTTAGGTTTTCTCCGGTCAAATATTTGTAGGTCCAATCAGCGAACAGAGGGAGTGGCTGAGAACGATGATGTTGAGGACGTGCACTAGAAAGATGCGAGCGAAGCCATTCGGTCCATTGTGGCCAAGGGGGTAAGCCTCTCCTCGGACCGCGAACCTCCTATGGCGTCATTTTAATGCTACAAAGCGATCACCTCCCGTTAGCATCCCATTGACTGCCATTCATTTTGGCGCCACTTTGACAGCGAATAACTTTACATCTGAAGCGTTTAAAGACTCTATTTGTCCATTGTTTATTTCTAAAGAAACACGACAATGTAAAAATATGCTAACGATTGTGTCATAACCACGCGACTTACTGTCGCATAGTAGAGGAATTACCGTATAGTACAGGAGAAGCGCACAGGCAGTTTCGTCTCACATTAGCTGTTTAAGTTTAATTACTAATGTTAACTAGCATTTTAGTTAGCAATAATTAGCCTGTGCCTATGTTATCTCCTTACATATACCTACGCTCTCCGTCTCTGCAAGAATGGGAATGATTGAGATTTCTCTTGGCACAGCTACCAGAAGGCTTACAACTTTCAGACACGTTGCTCACGGCACATTTACGTCGTCTCTCTCAGTTGGAGGCTGTGCCGTAACCCTAGCCATCACCAGAAAAGTGCTTCTAACGGCCTTCACTGGTCTCCGCCCAGAGCCACGGGATCTGTCGGTCCATTCTTATATACAGTCTATGGTTGTGGCAGCAATGCTGCTGAATATCCAGAAGTTAAAGCCCGAGCAAGAACAATCTTTGCTGAGTTGTGTTGGTGGCCATGATGTTGTGGCCCTCCTCCCCACGGGGTTCGGGAAAAGTTTGATTTTCCAGCTCGCTCCGTTAGTGGTGAAGGAGTTGGCTAAGGCTAACGCTAGCGATGCTAATGCTAAATACAAGCTGATAGTTGTTGTCGGTCTCCCCTCTTGTTGCACATGCGGATGACATACGTCACGACCAAATGTTAGCGATTGGTTATGGCAGATCCAGAGAGGCTCTGGGCAGATCCAATAGTTTTAAACTTCAACAGAGTACCCGCCTTCAAGGAAGTTAACACTTGTCAATGGAGAGAGGCCAGACTCTCTGTACAAATGAAATGTACGAGAGTCTGGTAGGACCAGGCTAACTTTCACTACTACTACTACTACTACTACTACTACATACTGTATATACTATTTGTATTTTATTTCATTTGTCTATTTTGTTTTCATTTATTGCATCTGTATATACATATACAGTATATGTACAGTATATACATGGACAAATATATATATATATATATATAGTATACAGTGGTTCTGTAGTAGTAAATTGCAATAAAATTCATTTGTTTGTGCATTTCCTAGTTAATCAGCATGGTCTCAACATAACATAACATTTATTTGTTCCTTACTAATGACATTATATAGCACCAAGCATTTGTTTTCTTTTTCACTTCAAAGAAAAATGTGTTGAAACGTTTCTAAAAATATTATTTTAAGAGAAGGAATAAAAGGAATAGTTCAACATTTGCAGATTAGCTCATGAACTTTAATTGCAGAGATCTTTTTCTTTAATTTTTGTTCAACAGCTCCATATTGCATTGTTTCTTTTCCTTTCAGTGTCGATACTGGAAAAGGGCAAGGAATGCTGAATGCGAGAGTGAGCGCTACAACCTGTACAAGCACTGGGCCAGTTTTCTCTGCTTTTACAAAGAGCAGCCTCTCAACCTCATCAGGTAAACAGGCAACACCTAAATGCTGTCATCTTTTGTTTCAACACAAGATTTAATATTTATTTCACTGAAGCGTGTTTAATTAAGATTCTGTTAAAAACCAGAAAGAGAGAGCTGCAGAGTTAAATGGGCTGTTTTTTGGTTGTAGAAAGTACTACGGGGAGAAGATTGGGATCTACTTTGCCTGGCTGGGCTTCTACACAGAGATGCTGTTCTTTGCAGCCGTCATGGGCCTTATATGTTTCACCTATGGAGTGCTCAGTTATGATGACAACGTGTCAAGGTTTGTACCAACAGAGGGCTTTAGGGAAAAGCTAACCATGTGGCCAAAAGTATATGGACATCCGAATATTACCCCCATGTGTGATTGTTGACCATTAAATTCCTAAATCAGCATTAATCTGCTGCTGTAACCGTCTCCACTCTTCTGGGAAGACTTTCCACAGGACTGTTGAACCTGGCTGCTGAGATTTCTTCCCATTTAGCCACAAGAGCATTAGTGAGGTCCATTGATGTTAGACAATAAGGCCTGGCTAGTTCATCCCAAAAGTGTTGGGCAGGGATTGAGGTCAGGGGTTCTTTCACACCAAACTTAGGAAAACCATTTATTTATGGACCTCGCCTTGTGCGCGGTTCATTGTTATTTTGAAACAGAAAGGGGCCTTCCCCAAACTGTGGCCATAAAGTTCAAATCAAAATATTGTCATAAATACAATTTAAAGTACCCATATTATGAAAAAAAATCACTTGGGATATGGGGTGTGTCTCTGGTGCTTCCACACGCATACAAACTTGGAGAAAAAAAAAACAGTGAGTGAGATACGGTTTCTGAATGTGTCCTGCCTTCAGTCTCCGGGTGAGCTGTTCAAAATCAGCAGGGTTTTTTACGTCACTAGCCGAAACGAGGTGGCTAACCATAGCATGCTAGCTCGTTCTGAAAGGCAAAACACTGCTACAGCACACACTAGTTCACCATAACCTACAAAAGAACTACTTACATGTCCCTATTCTGCAGGCATTCCACATAAAGTTGGAAGTGTGCCCTCGTTTAGAAGAAGTCTCCCGGCTAATCCTGCCTTGTACTACTGAAGTTGTAGAAACAAACAGCTAGCTAGATGATGTGATCTTACCTAGCTACTGCGCATGTGCAATTGCCAACAAAGATGTTACAGCAGTGAGAGGTCTCACTCTGTAGCTAAAACAGAGACCTGGACACAGGGTGAAAAGAGGATCTGCAGCAATGTGCAGTACAACAAAAATATGGTGTTTTTTGAAAATTAAACCATGTAAACCTATTCTGGTACAACCTCAAAATACAATTATGAACCTGAAAATGAGCATAATATGGCCACTTTAATGCTGTTGCTTTAAGATTTCCCTTCATTGGACCTAAAAGGTCCAGCCCAAACCAGGAAAAGCAGCCTCAAACCAAAAGTACACACACATATGTGGACGGAGGTATCCACATACTTTTGGCCATATAATATATTATACTTATGCCTTTAAGATTGATACACCTATTTTGATATTCCAATTAAAAGCTGTTCCAAACTGGATGCTTAATGGTTATAATTGTTTTTAAACATTGTTTTTAAACATTTTCATATTTTTCTTTCTCCTTTCAGCAAAGAAATATGTGACCCCGATATTGGAGGCAACATTGTGATGTGTCCACTTTGTGATAGAAAGTGCCCTTTCTGGAAGCTCAACTCTACGTGTCTCTCATCCTGGGTAAAACATTACACTTCATATGTTAATTGGACACCACTGTAAAACCTAAAAGTGTATATTATCAACTTGAATTGTAGTGTGTGTGAAATTTACTCAAATATCTGCAGTAAATTGTATCCTGCTGAGTCAGCAGTATGTCACCCTGTTAATGCCCAGCGTGTCACTGAGGAACTTATTTTCTCCATATTCTCTCTTCCAGCAATCCCATCTGTTTGATAATGAGGGAACGGTATTCTTTGCCATATTTATGGGGATTTGGGGTAAGTGTCAGTCGATGCTGCTCTTACTGCGTTTAACCTGTGTTGGAGATCCAATTTGTTCCCCCTCCTGTGAGACAGATTTTCACAGTTAAAAGCCTTTTCACACTGAAGCGTCATTTATCCGTACTGCTTGAGCCCAGAACAAGATGCCAGCACAATTATGTTGTTATGTACCATGCAGTTGGAAAGCTCGCCCAGCACACTATGGGCCAAGAGCACCTAAAGAACTGGCCTTCTGAGCAGCAGTTAGCTGAAACACATTCCACTCCTAATGCCGGCTACACACTGCCTGCATGGCGTGAGCGTGGCATTTCTGTTGCGTGTCAGCTGCGTGGCGGCTGCATGGATTTTGCGTGTCTTTACACACCAGAAACATGTCTGATGCGGCGCTGCTGCTGCTAGCCTTGTCTGTACACATGTATGTTTCCCATTGATAAAATGAAATACCATGTTAAACATAAATATATACTTATTTGATTACAGCAAAGACAACGTCGGCAGTATTGACGGCAAAAAAGGCTACAGAATATTTTGTTCTGTATTGACAGGTGCAATATTAGAAAATCAATGTTTTTTTTTATTACATTCATATCTGCATTTATATCAAAACCTAGAGACTTTCAAACATCAACATGTCATTTATTTATATGTATTCGTGTCAAAATGACATATAAACATCTTTTCCTATTCTATTTTGCCTGGAAACGATTCCAACACGCTTGCGTGTTGTGTGAAACATAGGCGTTGGTTCTATTTCTAGCATGCACGCGTTTTCGGCGCGGCTCGAGCGGCGCCTGAGACGTGCGTGTCACGCAGGCAGTGTGTAAGCTCTAACCTGTTAACATGGGAGCTGAAATATAAATGGACACACCACGCAGCTGACACGCTCACGCAACGCAGCCAGTGTGTAGCCGGCCTAAAACTCAACACAGGCACTCTCTGTTCTTAGTCAGTGCAGCATGATTCAGGTCATAAAATAAAAAAACTCTGTCCAAAAAAATGGATGGAAACATCTGCACAACACAAGACTTTTCCTTATACAACGAAACCTATTTGTTAGAGGTCACTCACAAGCTAAGGTTTCACAACTTTTTGTGTCCTTCTCTTTAAATCTATTTGGCAGTAACTCTGTTTTTGGAGTTCTGGAAACGGCGTCAAGCCCGGCTGGAGTACGAGTGGGACTTGGTGGACTTTGAAGAGGAACAGCAACAGCTTCAAATCAGGCCCGAGTTTGAGATCCGATGCACTAACAGGAGACTCAACAAGATCACTAAGGTGCTTCGAACATGGAAAATAAACATGCCAAAATATATGTACTTTGTGGTTTGCAAATAATAACATGACACCTATACTTCTAATACAATAAATAATAATAATCTTTCAGGAAATGGAGCCGTATCTCCCCGTCACCAGCAAGTGTGCTCGCTTCTGCCTCTCGGCTGCCACTGTTATATTCTGGGTAACTCTGTCGTGTGTGTGCTTGTGTGTCACGTGTTTGTGCTATTTACAACAATACATAGTAAGTATTTGTCCCTGCCTTGTCCCATACTATTAACAGCTTTATGTTTGTTTGTGTGTGTGTGTGTGTGTGTGTGTGTGTGTGTGTGTGTGTGTGTGTGTGTGTGTGTGCCCCCCCAAAGATTTCTCTGATAGTGGCCTGTATTATTGGGGTCATAGCATACAGGCTGGCAGTGTATGCTGCCTTTGCAAGTATCATTAAAGATCCTTTGAGGAATATCCAGTTGGTGGGCAGATTCATCACTCCACAGCTAGCGACTTCTGTCACTGCCTCCTGCATCAACTTTGTCATCATCATGATCCTCAACTTCTTTTATGAGAGGGTGGCCATTTGGATCACTGATATGGGTAAGAAGATTTCATCTGACATTTACTGAATCAAAGAAGGGCTGAGAAGAACCTAAACACAAATGACAGGAGCGTACAACAGAGTCATCATTTTGTCTTTTCATATATCCAAAAAAACAACATGGAACAGACATTTTTACACACAACATTTTACACTGATCTACTATCTGGTGTTTGCTTCCTGTAGAAATCCCAAAGACCCACCTCGAGTATGAGAACAGGTTGACCATGAAGATGTTCCTCTTCCAGTTTGTCAACTACTACTCGTCATGCTTCTACGTGGCCTTCTTCAAAGGCAAATTTGTGGGTTATCCTGGCAAATACTCTTATATGTTTGGCGATAGGAGCTCACTGAGAAATGAGGAGGTGAGTTGTATTGCCCTATACAATATTAATTAGAGTTACTGTACTTTGTGCACTGAACTGAGATGTATATATTTTAAGTAAACATCCCCATAGAAAAGGGCAGCTTCATGTCGTCACATTTTTCTAAAAGTGAGGACAGCTTTATAATCTGGTGCTGCCAACAGGAAGTGCATCAAATAAAAGTGTGTTCTGTAAAAACTTAAAAACCTCTTGCTGTCCTAGTGTGACCCTGGAGGCTGTCTGATTGAGCTGACCACACAGCTGGTGATTGTTATGTCAGGAAAACAACTCTGGGGGAACATTCAGGAAGCTCTGCTGCCGTGAGTCCATCCAATCTCTGTCCTCCGCCCAGTCTTTCACCTCTTGACTATTCACCTCAATAGAACTCAACTCAAGGGAATGATTTTCAACAAACTTTTGTATTTTACAATTTGCATTTTGGCAACTTGTAGTGCATTTTATTAATGCAAATGTAGTGCACAAGATCAATATGTTGTGTGCACAAGTTATCATCATCAGTGAGTGCATGTACATAGATTTACCCTCAATAAATCTAATTTCCTACCATGCAGCTAGCCCGCTTCAGATGCACACACCCACGTCAAAATGGAGAGATTTTTTTTTCTTTACTTCTGAATGTCATAAAATAAAATTCTTGCCTCTCTACCCCACAAACACATGGATTTTAAAGAATAGGCTAAGAGAAAGTAGAGGTCGGCAACCATCGAGTCACTGTCATGTCTCTTTGGAAATGTTTTGTTCGCTTTGTGCGAATCCCAATGTCAGATGTCAGCAGTTTGACGTCTGTTTCTTCTTCGTGGGATTCTTGACAGGTTAATGCGTAACTGGTGGAATAGCAGAAAGGGACGGCACCGTCCTGAGAACCATTACAGCCGCTGGGAGCAGGACCACGTCCTGCTGAACTTCACCCAGCTGGGATTGTTTTATGAGTACCTGGAGATGGGTGAGATCATATACAGGACAACAAGATAAATGACTGTACGATTATATGGATGCTGTCGTTGTTTCTATCTATCTATTACATTTCCCTGTTTTCCACTCTCTTCTCTTTTTTCTATCACTAACACTCTCTGTCTGCTCTGCCTGTCTTTTCAGTGATCCAGTTTGGTTTCATCACTTTGTTTGTGGCCTCTTTCCCCTTGGCTCCGCTCCTGGCTCTGTTCAACAACATCCTGGAGATCAGGGTGGACGCCTGGAAGTTTACCACCCAGTTCAGACGACCGGTGGCGTCCAAGGCCCGAAACATTGGCGCGTGGCTGGAAATCCTTAACACAGTGGCCATTGTGTCTGTTGTTACCAATGTGAGTGTTGTACAGTATGTGTAGAAGTGTATGTTTATCAGTAACATTCAGTAAGTATTTTGGCCTTATTTGTGCTCATTTCTATATTTTCATGTATGATAAATGTGTAACAGGCTTTTTAGCATGACGATATTCATCTAACTAACCCTTTTTTGTAACACTTTCACTGCAGAAGCAAACATTTCAATGAAAGCCTTTTGTGCTTACTTCTGTCCCAGGCTTTCATAATGGCGTTCACCTCAGACATGATCCCCCGTTTGGTCTTCCTGTATACCAATGGCCAAAATTCCAGCATGAGTGGCTACGTTAACAACAGCCTGTCAATATACAACATCTCTCAGATACCTGAGCGCAACATGCCCGAGGAAAAAGACAACTGGTTTATTAACTCAACTGACACCTGCAGGTATCAGAGTTTAAAGAGCTTGTTGTGCATTTAGCTTTTCCGTATTTAAACAGTTTTGAAAAGCTTTAAAGCTGCACTAATCAATATTTAATATAAACAACTGTTTAAATAACTGTGTAATGTGACAGGGGTCGCTTCTTGTGACAAACCCACAGAAAATTGTTACTAGTCTCTTTAGTTACCCTCAGCTCTATGGAGCTTTTATCTAATTGTTTTAGCCTGCAACACTACAGGCTCATCTGTCTCACCTCGTTGTTTTCAGCTGCATCGGGCAGTTGTTTTCAGGGAAAAGGTCTGTTAAACTATGATAAATAAACAGACTAAGTTAGCAACTAGCTGGTGAACATAAAGGAGCATTCAGCAGCTGAAGAACCAGATATTTCCCTTACGAGTTGATGGAAACCAGAAACAAGAGCTAGAAATTAAAATGAATAATTGACTAAAATTTGAGAAACATGACTCCAAATGAATATGAGTGTTGCTCTGTGTTTCCTGGACGTGTAAATAAGAAAATATTTAGCATGTTAGGCATATCAACTTTATATTATGATGTCAGTACTATGTTTACAGTTTGTTGTTCTGCCCTAAAGTGGATATAAATGAACTCATATGACAGAATGTAAGTCTTTGTTGGCTTGAAAGGTGCAACGTATCATCTGAATGAATAATTTTTGCTTTAAAATTCCAGAATAATTATAAGTGTTTAAATCAGTTGTTTGAGCTATCTGAGTTTCGGAGTTTTATAGCATTTACTGATGTGCACTGGTACCAGCCCATTTTGTTTAATGATTACATTAATGAAACATTACTGACTGTGTGATGTTGTTTTGTACAGATACCGTGACTACCGTAACCCTCCAGGCCACACAAAGCAGTACAGTCATACAATGCAGTTCTGGCACATCTTGGCAGCCAAAATGGCCTTCATTATTATCATGGAAGTAAGACAACACAGCTTTTTCCCAACTCCTTACTCAAAAAACAATTGTTCAGAATTAAAGAATTATATGTTTACCATGTGATAATTATTTCTCCGCAGCACGTGGTCTTCATGGTGAAGTTCTTCGTGGCGTGGATGATCCCAGACGTCCCGTCAGATGTGAAGGCTCGGTTTAAACGAGAACGCTACCTGATTCAAGAGTACCTGCATAACTATGAGGTGGAGAGGGTCAAACTCCAGCTGAGTGCCAGTTTCATCACAGAGCCACAGTCAGAAATGTCCTCGATGACAGACAAGCATGAAGTGTTGTCTGAGTGCCTGTAGCCACCTGCTTCACACCTCCCCAACTAACCAAGCCAAGAACGGAATGTCTGGGTGTCTTCCACATACAAGGGCTTCCATCTTTGGGATAAAAACGCTAATATCTTTTCTTGCTGAATGGACTCCTATATTAGGATTTGTGTAGAGGTATCCAAAAAAAAAAAATCAAATGTAACATTTCACTTTGCTTAAAATCTGCGTCTCAAGTGGATGAAACATTCCCGTGCCATAAAAAGATAGTTGGAAAATAATAGCAAAAAGAGCAAAAAGATTGTAATGGCAGCATGTATCATTCTCCATGTAACGCCTTCAAACTCTCCATTTGTCATGACTGAAAACAATAATCTCTGTATGTGCTGGTAAAGTTAAAGTTTGTGGTTTTGAAACATGTGACATTAGGTGTAATTACCCTTTAAAGAGTTGGTTATGACTGTTTAGAAAAGAAGATATGGTCAGTTTTTAAAATGTTTGTGTTTAAAAAAATCATATCATTTTATGGATACATATCCTTTCTTCTGTCATGTATTTTTTAAATTGGTAACTACATAACGTTTATTTCCACTGATCTATAGCTGGGCTATGACATTGTCAGTTTTGTTATTTGAGTGTATTGTGTTAGGGAAAGGCTCTTAAAAAAGGTACCTCCATCATACAGCCATACTGTAACAATCATAAGTGTTATCATTCCACCCTGACTGAGTTAGTAATATGGTGAGACAGCAGCTGCAGGCTCATGCAGCTCATCTTCCAAAAGTATTTCCAACTTGCTGTGGGACCAATTATAGAATTTCAACCAAGAAAAAACAAAGAAAATGTATTGACAGTTTCTGATTTAATACAATCAGTTTGTGTGTGCATGAATTTAGGTTGAGTGTGTTTCGGCTTTACTCCTCGCATTGATAATAAATGGCTAATATTTCTGTTTTCAGATTTCACATTGTTGGCGTCTCCACATACTGTAGGCATAAACAAAGGCACCTTCATTTCAGAGATGAACAGAAAGGGGAAGAACTTGTTGTACCCTGGTTGGGATAGTTGTGAGTGAGGATTTCAGTGAAAATAAATTATTTCATGACTTTTAGTAACCCAATCCTACTCTCTATCTGGTTACTAAGTGTTGCTGTACTAGATATAAAGAATACATCATCTATTTAAATGGGTTTTAGTGCAATTAATTTATTGATCGCCTTCTGCTCTGTAGCCTGAAGCTTTTGTATTTAGAGTTACTTCATACTACTCTTTTAAAGATATCTTTTATCAATTTACTTGCAACACCTTATTCCTTATTTTGTACTATTCATCACCTCATAAATCAAGCAGTGTTAGTTCACACAGCTTTTCCAGTACATTTTATGCTATAAGATTATATTTCCGTACAGATTAGTCATTTATGAAATACAGGATCACTTTAGATTTTTCTGTGATTATATGGAAACCTCTGTAATTGACTCTGTAAATGTTGCAGTTGTGATTTTTATCTATCAGCAAATTATATTTGAAAGTTAAAAACAAAGCCTGACCAACTCACATCTCAGGATTAAACATCTGATCATGTTTGTCGAGCATCACTTGTTGATGAAGTTTGCAGATGTCAGATGTGTGCAGAGCTTGATCCTGCAACATGCTTGATGCATTTCCCAACAAACAAATGCCTTAAACCTATGTGTTTACTTGTTTTGTATGATGTTGTAATGACAAAGTTTTCTATCTGAATTCAAAACCTGTTTCATATCATTTGTTGCTACTGCTGCTACAGTAGTCATTGCAAAGTAGCTGTGTTGTCTGGTTTGATGTGCATGAATTGCTGTAAATATTTTGTCAGTTCTATTTTTATTGTAGCCTATTGTACATAAATGCAGTAAAGCTGGTAATATTCACAATAAATACATAAATAACTAGTTTTATTCTGAGTTTATTTGCATGTAGCCTATACAACAACATATTGATTTAAAAAATCTAATAAAACCATTGTGAGACACAAGGTCAAGAAAAAGGCTTGTTTCACTCAAGATCCCCTCTAGACATGTTGCAAGAGGTAAAAATACTTGAAAAACCTACTTGAATACTAATTAGTGTCTCATAAGGTTTTTGCAACACAAAATAAGTATTTCATCATTGAAATATCCATCCATATGTTCTATGTTTATTTCAAAAGTTGAACTACTGAACAGCTGTGGTCACTGTAAAGTCCCTTCTCATTGTTTGTGAGTTGAATACTGGACCATGATTGGCTTCCAAACTAGTTGTGATGTTACAGTCCTGCTCATACCTACAAGTGTTAAACTGAGATTTAAGGTGAGCACACAACTATCTCTCTTCAGCAGATGAACATGAAAGCAGCCTTCTCGTGTCAAACTCTTATGTCATTCTGCACAGTGAAGCTTAAACATTCAAGAGATGCTACAATAAGCAAAACACAATGCTGTGTGGAGGGTGACATAAAGAAAAAAAACATGATTTAGCCCCATATTTAAAATAGCCCCACATCATCACATACCCTTCACCATACCTAGAGATTGGCATGGGGTACTTTCCATAAAATCATCTCTCAATGCAAATCAAACCAGCTATTAGTCTAACTGAAATAAAACCAAGCCAATCTCTAGGTATGGTGAAGGGTATGTGATGATGTGGGGCTATTTTAATTCCAAAGGCCAAGGGAACTTTATCAGAATGCATAGTATCCTGGATCCATGAAATAACTGGCCTTTAAAAATAAATATCTGCCTGCCTCTATGGGAATTTAACATAGGGGTGTCTATACTTATGCCCCCTGTATTTTAAGGAAGAACATTTATTTATTTACGATACATTATTCATTCACAAAGAAAATTGGTGTCCTTAAAGGTTGGATTTTTCCTAATATTTTTAATTAAGGCATTAAGATCAATTTCCACAAGATGATTTTTTTTATTCCTCTTTTTAGTCAACTTTAGCATGGGTTCATACACTTATGAGCAGCACTGTATGTGCAAGAATACGAGAGCAAGCTGCAGTGTCAGGTGTGACCACCAGATGGTGCCCAATACCAACAAATGAATGAACAAGCAAGACACTGCTCACTTTTCTCCTTTCTCTTTTGTCCTCTAATCACATCTAGATCTATCTTAAAGTTATAGTATTATTATTGCTATTGTTGTTATTATTATTGCCATTTTTATTGTGTTATTATTATCCTAACAATTGTCATTAATATTATTTTTTATAGGCTAGCCTTTTATTATTTGGCTAAATTTGGTCTGAAGAAGGGTCGTTATCGGATGACATATCCTTGAAATCTCGTAAAATATATTTTCAAACAATGCTTCCGAAATTTCGTGCATGCTTCTGTGGGAAGATGTGGTTGCCGGGGGGATGAAAATAGGCTTAAATTATTGATGGATTCCTACATTGAGCAGAGGAGGTTGGGGAATCCACTCCTGCTCATTTGGTTTCCATAGCACCGCCCTCGGGAGAGCTGCAGCTTTCATATATAGGGTTGACTGTCCTTGTTTTAAAAAAATACTTTTTAAGCATTAAAACGCCAAATAAAAGTATATAGACCTAGGCTAATCGAAATATCTAAAGTTGCAGGCCTATTATATCTCACATAATTTATGCTGCGACATAAAGCAACGGGTTGAACTGTAAACATGTCCTTTTCTCGCCAGTGTTTTATGAAATTACTAATATAACCCAACTCATTGTTATATTATATGTGTTATATTTTGACTCTGGCCTTCATGTGTGCTAAGCAGCTGGCCAGATGTTGGACGCAGAGCTGCTGTCGCTGACCTCGGTGCTGAACACGACGTCAGATGAACCTGCGCGCACCACAGGAGACACGATACAGCCTCACTCCCTCTTTGATTTATTGAAGCATCTCCAAACACCCACTTCTGCTTTCTAAACTTTGAGCTTTTTTTATTTATCTATCTCTCTCTCTCTCCTTTTCTTCCGGACAGATCCACAACATATTCACGACGCTGGCTATCATTTTCACTCCTTTTCGTTTTCCGTCGTGATGGCACTTGGCGCGGCTACTGTAGTCCTATGCCAGGCAGGAGATGAGCTGGTGGTGGCTGAAGGCGCACAGATCGTTTGAGTTCTCATTTTTTTTTCCCACTTTAGCGCTTTCGTTGTGAAGATTAGACTCGTCTTTTGGATCGTCGCCTCCCTGGACTCAAAATTATCACAACTTCGTTTGTTGTTTTCGTTGTTGCCGCTGCAGTCGGCTATCCTGCGCCGTAACATGACGATTAAGCAGTAAAATAATAGTGAGAAATAGGCCTACACAATAGAAACTGGATATGGAGTCAGTGAAGACGAGAGCCGTGGCCGGGGTGAAGGAATTTGCGGGGAAGACCCTGGGTCATATGCACAGGTAAGGAAAAGCCTTTTTTATGTCTCGACTGGCGCGTGCCAATTTCCTCGCGTTAAAGTGTAATTATTTGCATGCTTGATTTTTTTTTTTTTTTTTTTTTACCAGAGAGAAGTCAGGGTGGTGTGTAGGTCTGCAGGTCACCAAACACTGTTTTACAACTTACAGGGATATAGTCACGCCTCTAGAAGTGAGAAGAAAATTATGCAATCAAATAGGCCTGTGTGTGTGTGTGTGTGTGTGTGTGTGTGTGTGTGTGTGTGTGTGTGTGTGTGTGTGTGTGTGGTGATGACAGGGGGTTTGGATGAACCTAGATGCCTGTAGGTGAGTCTCATTGGCAGAGGTTATAGCCTACAGGACGTGCAGGCCACGCGTGAAGCATTTCATATTATCTTTAAAAACCAGTGACGCACATATAATGATAAACCTGCAGCATGCGTCTCATATTAATTTAACAATCATCACTTGGTTCATTTCAACCAACAGGTTTTATATGGGGTTTCTATAAGACATCTTGCTAGTTTTTACATCTCCAGATAGATTATTCCCTTTTGTCTCTTAAGCATTTGGGGCCTTTCTGTGCTTTATTTCTACATGCAATTGATGATCTACAGAAATTTCGTTTCAATGAAGTTTAGTTCTTTTATATTTTCCTGAGGCCTTTGATTCATAGTCATAGCCTACATCAATTTGCATTGTATTCGATTCCTTTTTGTGGTCATTATTAATTAGCCCTGTCCGTCCGTTTGCAGACACATGCATTTAAATGTTTCGATTTTTATATTTTTAAATCCGAATTCGGGCAAACAACGTGTGGCATATATATGTGACTTTCCTGGAGAGAGAGAAAAAAAAGTGGGCTTTGAGGAATGCCCACAGACGTGTGTGTCTGGGGGTGCTGCTCGGTCCAGTGAATGCTAATGAGTGTAAAGTCAGCGGGCTGCTGCAATGCGGTACAGTCAGGGACATGTTCGCCTGGTTTCAGCTCTACAGGCGAAGTTTGTTCGTTTCTTTCTATGTTCTTATGCGCAAATACAGAAGCAATTATATGCTTTTAATTCGTTGTTCATGTCTGTTGAGTCATCTGACGTGGACCCCACAGATATGACGCTCCTTATAGTGTGGCAGAAGTAAATACAGTATGGAGGCCTCTCCACCAGTAGACCTACAGCTGCTTTATTATGGTGATTCTGAAAGAACTGCCTCCTGCATTTTATTGACTAACGTGACAAGAAATTTCAGATAGACACACAAAACGCCCAAACTCCCAAGCACCCAATCCATAATGAAATATTCACACAAGTCGAAATAAAAATGGGCCTTAGAAATATTTTCCATTAGGCTACAGGAGCGATCTTAGATTTCTGTATGGTGCATCAAAATTCTATTTTATCAGGGGACACTTGCTATACACTGTCCTCACCTGGCTGTTGCAGACTGATAGAGAGGAAACAGAAAACCGGGGAGGTGATCGAGCTGACGGAGGATGGGCGGCCCCGGGAGGCTGTGGAGAAGAAACCCCCGCTGTGTGACTGCAACTGCTTCGGCCTGCCCCGCCGGTACATCATCGCCATCATGAGTGGCCTGGGCTTCTGCATCTCCTTCGGTATCCGGTGTAACCTGGGCGTGGCCATAGTGGGCATGGTCAACAACAGCACCATCCACCAGAACGGCAAGATCATCATCAAAGAGGTGTGGCAACGGCAGCGAGCACTTCTGACGTAAAAGCATCGTAGAATACATGCCTCGAGACACGAGACACCTGATTCTTATTTTATCAAGAAAAATAAATAAAGAGGAAGATTAATTTCTCCACACATGAGATAGCCCACAGCACATGCTACAGTATGTAAGACCTACTGTCATATTAAGCCATACAATCACTTAAATGGTCCCTATTAACTATGGCTGGTGATTTCTTTTCAAAATGTAAGTAGATATTTGGGCGTAAGAAATAATTTAATACGCTTACGATATTTTAAAACATGCCCAACTCGTTAATGCGCCATAGAGATGATCCTGTATCATAATGTTAGCTAACTTTTATATCATTCTCTTTGGGTAATACGATGCGATTTTAAAATGATCATGATGTTAAAAGCCTAAATCTTAGCCTATATAGCCTATAGATATATGGCCATATACTGTTAACGTTATTCGAAAATAGACCTACACATTTCCTTGACAGCGTCTATTTGCATAAAAGGCAAATAAGTTCGAAGACACACTAGGCCTACTGTTTAAAAATATGTTTCAGTGAGTGAATTCACAACAGCCTACAGGCAACATTTAAAATGGATAGCCTACATATATTTGTGTTTTTGCGTTTTGGTCGAATATTAACCAAATAATCGTACCTACATCCAACAGCTATTAAATTCCACACAGCTTCTCTGTGGGTTTTCTTTGACAGTGCAGGACACATGAATGGTTTTCATGCACAGATCAATGTCATCTGATCGAAATAAATCGTTGCAGGCCTTTTATAAACAGGCCCTAGACCAGTCCTTTCAGAGTAGGCTATGAATTAATAACCTAAAAGTGTTCAACAGAGGTAATTTAACATGTTCATCCTTTGCATATTATCGCCCAGAAAGCCAAGTTCAACTGGGACCCAGAGACGGTGGGACTTATTCACGGATCTTTTTTTTGGGGCTACATCGTTACACAAATCCCGGGAGGATACATATGCTCCAGGCTGGCAGCAAACAGGTAGGCGGCCGCGGCACTCCCAGTGAATTACCATACATACAACAAAGTGCCATTCATTTGTCAGATTATGATTGATTTTTTTTAAGCCTACCATTTTTGGCCAATTAAACGAAATGACTGTTGACGTAACTCTCCCTTCCTCTCACTCCCATTCTGTATTGTTTGTACATTTTTAAATGTGTAGGCCTTTAGGAAACGAAAATTAATCGCATGGGGACTGGAATAAAAACGCAGCCAATAAGGCCAGAAATAATTAAAAAAAAAAAAATGGCGTCGTTCTTGTTGAATTATGAATTGAATTCAGTTAGGAGTTTCACTAGCCACATAACGGCAGCTGACAGTCAGCTGCTCTGAAGTGATGCAGAGAGAGGGAGAGGCTGAGCAGCGGGCTGGCAGGCCTGCAGCTCCCGGTGTCAGGGCTTTCTGCCACCTGTTAATGAGCTCCCTGGGGGGGGGTGGCATGGAGACCAGACCCTGTCTTGTCGCCAAAGGCTTTAATTCACATGGGCACTGCCAATGCCTCATAATAAGTGATATACACATTAGGCCTATGCTATAATATTAAGGTGCACGTTTTAGGAATTGAATGTTGAAATGGCTAGTATAATAATATGGTAACATTAGCCTAAGTAAAGGGAAATGATTCCGCTTATAGCTCAACGCTAGAGGCCTTAATCTTGAGCACACTAACGTTTATAAAGTTAAAGGAAATTGCCTATTGACTAATAATAGGCTAATTATGAAAAAGTGCAGCCAAAAGTAGCCAATCCTAGTCTAACAAATCTACCTGCTATAGACCTGATTTTGACCTGGTTGTCTGTTCCTCGTATTGTTGATTGACACGTGGATGTAATCGAATCAATTGGTCTCGTGCCCAACAGTGATCTCGACCGGATTAGGGCTTGTCCCCCGCGTGCGGATGAAAGGGGCGGGAAAACGTGACAGAAATGAGAACTAGCTCGGTGTTTACGGATGGCCTGGCCCTCCCTGCGCGTGATCTCACTCTGCTCAGCTGCTGGTAAAAAAAAATCCTTCTTTTTTTGTCTACCTTTAACGACGAAAACAAAGAAGAAACCTCATGTTATTTCCTAATGATTTCTTACAGCCTAGGCTACTGTTTAAACTGTGAATGAGCAGTGATGTAGGCGTTTAACAGCAGTGACAGTCTCCTTTTTTCATTATTGCTAATTAGCAAAGTCAAAATACGAAAATGTAAAAAAAATAGTAGTCAGTGACAAATTAAAATTAGCCTAGGCCTACATGTCATTTTTCACGAAAAACACCTTTCCATGAAAGAGTAGGCCTACCGAAGTAAAAATGGTTGCTAGGCGACACATGCGCATTGACGTTAGTGGGGCGTTGCTGCTTAAAATATTAATTTTTATGACGTCAGAGGAGCGCGTGCCAATGAGAACCGAGGACACAATGTAAGAACAGCGTTGATACGTGATAATTTAAATGATTATTCACCCTTTGCACGTGACTTCACGCTCTAGCATTACAGAGGTTTTAAAATGTTTCTGTTCTTTCCAAAATGAGATAAAAACAAAGAGACTTTCAATGGCCTTTCAATATAAATCGATAATCTTTCATGGTTAATTTTAGAAAAGTAAAGTGTAGGCTAATTAAAATACCTCAAGACCAATATGCTATCTTTAAATATTTTCCTTAAAAATAATGGTATTATTCATCTAAGTCTTCAGTTCAGAAGAAAAGAAGAAGAAACTTTATTATTCGTCACATACAATCGTACAGTAGCCTACAATATAGTAAAATTCAATCTCTGCATTTATTAACCCACCCTAAGCATTAGGAGCAGCAGACAGCCACATGCAGGTTCCGGGGAACAGTTAAAATAATCATGAGGGGAGTTACTATATATAAAATGTGATATTTAAAATATATCTTATCATTTTCAGGGTATTTGGTGCAGCCATTGTGCTAACCTCGATTCTCAACATGTTGATTCCCTCGGCTGCCCGAGTCCACTTTGGGTGTGTCATCTTTGTCAGGATATTACAAGGACTGGTGGAGGTAAGAGCATGTTAACATCTTTATTTCTTCCCTTCAATACAAATCATGGATGGATTTAATGTATTTACAAAAATCTACACTATTCTCACTATTTATAGAACATAAAGGCCATGTCTGATGTGTGTTTCTTATATTATGGCCATCAAAAGCTGAGGGTTTGCAATAATACACAATACAAAGGGGCTTCCTGCAAATGTTACTCGAGAAAGCAAAAGAAAAGACTGTATCGTGCACAGGGTATTTAACAGCGGAAATGTGAGATGGGCTGTATTGATCCAGTGCACTATAGCTGAGTGTTTGTGGGATAGTCCAGAGTCCTATTTGGCTGTCACGCTTTGTATCCTGGAAACACAATAGCAAAGGTTTACTACAGATAGATGCAAAGGAATATGCAGAAGAGCATCAATCCTCTGGATTCGTAGTGAAACATGACACACATATATCTGGCTGCTGTGTAGTTGATGTTGGTGGGATGTATCTGTTATCATGCAAAATACAGAAAGCTGATACTACAGTTCTTACATATGCAAATATGACAGACAATAAAATGTAAAGATGAAGTTGTTGATGGGCATCATTGGTATAAAGAGGGGATCTTTTTTAGGACAGGGGAATGTCTGGCAGAGGGTTGTTCTATTTTATTTCAATGCTTTTGGACAAATGGTATCAAATGCTTAGTCATGATGGTAGATAATTCGATTACACTTTACTTGAAAGTATCTACATATGAGTGACATGACACTGTCATGAATGTGTCATAAACATTATAAACAAGTCATAAACGTTTATGACATAATGCTTATTATATAAGTGTCATTCGGTTTTTGTCATGACAAGTTATGGTTAGGGTTAGAGTTAGAGTTAGAGTTAGAGTTAGAGTTCATGTGTTCATGACAGTGTCATGTCACTCTTATGTAGATATCTTCAAGTAAAGTGTTACCGATAATTCTTTTACCAGTACCATAGCATCATACAACATGTTCTAGTACATCTTTGTTGAAGGCTTAATGACACATATGATATATTTTGTGGAGAATAAAAACAATCTAACATTATAACGCACTGCACTGCTCTCCTAAAGTTGAAAGTCTTTGCAGATTGTACTTTACGTCAGAGTGGTTTGTTCAAATTAGAGGCTGATGAACATTTAATGGCTGCAGTGCTGCTTTTCTCCATGCACAGCTCATCATGTCCTCTTTGCTCATGGCACCGCAGCAGTTTATTCATGTTAATTGCAAGGGTGAAAATGTTAATGTTTGTTAGTTATTATATCAGACATCTGTTGGCTCATGTTCAAATCTAAGAGGGTATTCCCTCAGATTGTTTGTACATCCTAAACTCAAACAATAATACAACTTGTATGTTTATGCCTTTATAAGGTTTGAAATGGATGTGTAAAATGGTTTTGTTTCTATTAATATAAGGATTTTAAGGCTATTATTTACTACAATAATACTATGTTGGATCCATCAAAAAATGGGTGCAAACTAATGCCTATAATTTGTTCATTGTACAATCCTGTATATTTATTTTAACCAAGTGGCAAAACGTTTTCCGACATGGAGCATTGACCACTCTGTAAATACATACATTTCCCAAACAAACTGTGTGTGTGTCAGGAGCACTTAAAATAATAGTCTAAAGAACATAGAGTTCCAGTCTGCTGCTAATGCTTTTTGCATGTTTCTTCACCATGAATTAACACAGACTGTTGCTGTGTGGTGTGTTTAGGGAGTGACCTACCCGGCCTGTCATGGCATCTGGAGTAAGTGGGCTCCTCCGCTGGAAAGGAGTCGTCTGGCCACCCTCTCATTCTGTGGTATATACTTATTTCTCCTATTGGTATTTATAAATTGGGTTCAGCAATGATGTGTTGCATATTACTATATTGGTCAAGAAGCCTCCAAGCTTTTACTCCCTTGTTTCGCTGTCTGTCAGGCTCTTATGCTGGTGCTGTGATAGCGATGCCTCTGGCTGGGATCCTGGTTCAGTACTCAGGCTGGTCCTCTGTGTTCTATATCTATGGTAAGATTGATTGATGATGCATTTGTGTGTGTGTGTGTGTGTGTGTGTGTGTGTGTGTGTGTGTGTGTGTGTGTGTGTGTGTGTGTGTGTGTGTGTGTGTGTTTGTGTGTTGTGTGTGTGTGTGTCTTTGCACAAGGGAATATGAGATGAAGAAAATGCGGTGGTGAAATAAAAATGAAATATAATTGGAAAAATTAGTAGCTAAAGTGTTTTTAAGCTTGGTTGAAACTTTAATAGTTTGACACAGAGCCCAGTGAAAGTCAAATGGATTTATCCAGGCAGACTGCGTATTGATCCCCCCCCCCCCACCCTCCAAATGTTTTGGTGTGTCAATAAATAACCCCCCATGTTTCTCTCTGGACTGGATACAGTTAGCTTTCCTGTCTGGGTTTAATTCTCTCAGGCATTTTGGAAAGATCAGACTGCCAAACACTCTGCGTGTATTATTGCTGAGGTCAGAATTAGCTGCAGTTCTTCATGTGAAATGATCTAAAGTTCTGCCATGTTATCTGTCTTAGGATGCTTTGGCATGTTTTGGTACATGTTCTGGATCCTTGTGTCTTATGAGAGCCCCGCTGTACATCCTACCATAACTGATGAGGAACGCTGCTACATTGAGGAGAGCATTGGAGAGAGTGCCAAGCTATCGGGTCCTTCCGAGGTAAAATCAGACTTAAGAAAGACAATAAATATAACTCACTCCTCCCAAAACTCTTTGTTTTTCAATCTTTTGTATTGTAACGGGTACTAGAATAACCAACACAACACCAAGCTCCAGTTTCAACAGCCATTTCCATCACCTTTTGTCAGAGAGACATGACCAAATGTATGTGTAAAATGCAGTCCTTTGTAATTATCTACTCCAGAAATTCAAGACCCCTTGGAGGAAGTTTTTTACTTCTATGCCTGTCTATGCAATCATCGTGGCCAACTTCTGCAGGAGCTGGACGTTTTACCTGCTGCTGATTAGCCAGCCTGCATACTTTGAGGAAGTCTTTGGCTTTGAGATAAGCAAGGTGAGCTTACAATTCAAGTCAGCGGACAAACATTTTAAATTTAATCTTTATTTATCCAGGTAAGTCAATTACGAACAAATTCTCATTTGCAACAACATTCACACAGTTACACATTCTTACCTGGAAGCTGCCCAGTACAACCACAGTCAGATCTGCTGGCCACTGAGCAGCTCCACTGGAGCAGTTGGGGTTAAGGGCCTTGCTCAAGGGCACCTCAGTGGTGGTAATGAGGGAGAGACAAGCGCTGCTCTTTCACTTTCCCCCACCCAGATTTTATCCTGTCGGTCTGGGGATTGAACCGACGACCTCCCGGTCACATGCTCGCTTCTTTAACCTTTAGGCCACCACTGCCCATGGTGTAGCATGAATTGAATGATCAATAAATTATATTCAAAAGCTATGTGGAAAAACACAACACTAGTGGCAGCCGTTATAGAGCTGATCATTGCGATACTTTGCTCAAAATCGATGTCAGTGCAACTGCTGGCCTGAGGGTCTTTCTCATGGACTGATACATTACATAAGAAGGCAGCATTGGTTCCAAAGGAAACAAACGATTGTTAAGTCACTGCTATCACAAATTATTTGACATTGATGTTTATTTTTTTTTAAGGTGAAATGGCATGGGTTTCCTGTAATAGAAAAAGAAAATATGTAGCCATAGAATAAGTGATTCATATGGAATAAAAACATAAAATCAATGTAACCTATAACCTCAGGTGTAACTTAGCTCTGTACTAACTATTATACAATGCATGAAATGGCAACATTTTTGATTAATATTGTACACAATCTCTTAAAGCCCCTAAAAACTTTGTTTCATATCTTAAAGAGATGTTTTGCTGATTTAAATCCAGCTCTGTGTCATGGCAGTGTGGGCAGTGTGTGCAGATGAATGGTGTCTGGTTTCCCTCTCTGCCGCAAGTGCATGGAACTCCCCACGGAACGGAGCAGCGGAGGTGTGACAAGATCTGTCGGATAACACAAAACGTGCACTGGCGGCGCAGAGAGAAGCCAAATGCCCTTCATCTAAATACACTGCCCACACAAAGATGACACAGAGCTGGTTTAAAATTGGCAAAGTACCCCTTTAATTATTTATAACATCAAATATGCATGATTAAATAAGAAACGATCAAAACGTTTGTGTTTATTATTATTAAGTCAGTAACACTCAGAATATCAGTTCATCTTATTCTATTCACTATGTAGTGCACTGCTTTTATCCATTTTATTTGTGTCCAAATTCTGAGTGTATCCACTATAGTGCCCTCAAAAATTCAGAAAATGGAATAAAAAGTAGTACCCATGGCAACAATCCCACAATAAAATCTTTGGTATTTTATAGATGCAAAAAAAGAAAAAACAGTCAGAAAACACTGTCCTTGTCAGTGAACACTAAATGATGATTTATTAATTTATTATGCTGTCCTATTGTACTGCAGCTGATTTGGTTGATTTTCTGCATGTGGTTGCAGGTCGGCATGCTGTCTGCCCTGCCACATTTGGTGATGACCATCATTGTGCCCATCGGGGGTCAGCTGGCTGACTACCTACGCAGCAGAAACATCATGTCGACTACCACTGTCAGGAAAATCATGAACTGTGGAGGTGATAAGTCTGAATTGAGGATGAAATATCATTTTCCACACCTCTCTCTGCACAGCTACAGGGTGTTACTTTCATGGTGTTAGATTCATACTGCTTCTTTTTTAGTTGCTCTTCACTGCCAGAGACATGGTTGTGTTTATATTTTGTAAAATCTATCTGCTCAATACTTAGTTGACCTGCTGATTGTGACTGTGCATTGATTTCATATCTGTCACTTACGTAATTGAGTGCAAGCCATGTATCATGCTTAATTCAATTGGCACCGCGATGACCAACAGCCTGTGGGCTTTGTGTGTTTCTGTGTGTGTGTGTGTGTGTGTGTGTGTGTGTGACCTGCTGTCTGTCTCTGTTAGGATTTGGCATGGAGGCCACATTGCTGCTGGTGGTAGGATATTCCCACAGCAAAGGGGTGGCCATTTCCTTCCTGGTGCTGGCAGTGGGCTTCAGTGGATTTGCTATATCAGGTCAGTACAAGTAAAACACACATTCTGCTCAATCAGAATGTAACTTACAGTATGTACAATTTAGGATATGACATACTGTAGTTAAATAATGTGATAATGATGAGGTCGTACTGGGTCTAATGTAGTGTGGCTAGTGGAAAGTATAGTTTTCACAATAGAAGGGCCAATAGATGGGGGTGTCTAAGGAAAGGCTAATAAGCCACATTTGAAGGGGATAAATATGTGAATATGTAGAATACCTTTCACAACAACAACAACTGTTGGAGTTACTGTGCTGTTTCCTGGCATAATTTTGAAGAAAAAAGCCAGTACTTTGTAAAAGAAAGTAAACAAGGAAATTCAAAAGTGTATTTAAACGAATAGTTATTTGTTGCTGCTATTATTGCTGAGCATTGAAGATGCTAAATAGTTCCCTCTGCTGCCAGTTTTTATGCTAAGCTAAGCTAACGTCTCCTGGCTGTAGCTTCATATTTTGCTACCATACACATGTCATAGTGGTGTAGATCTTCTCATCAAACTTGTGGCAAGAAAGAGAACAAGCATATTTTCCAAAATGTCAAACTATTTATTTAATTTAGCAGTTGATAGCAGCCTGTACTTCCAGTCTAAGCTTGCAGTAAATTTGTGCCACTTTTACTTTAATGTATTTGACATTTTGTTAACATCCCTAGTGGTATGTTTGCTGTTATTTGATAATTTGATGTTTCAGATGCATGCAGTATTGAATGTTCTCAAACACACCCAAATGACAGCAGCAATTAGGTTAATCTACGTAGACTTTCTTAAGACATCAGATTTCAGATATTGTTTGTAACACATTTTAACTGTCTGACAAAAGGAACATCTCAGCTATCTTTAGCCATTCATTCAACAGATATTTTCACCTTAATGCTCAGGTCTGTGACTGTGTACAAAATCAGTTTCTTGCCTGTTGTTCTTGAGCTTTCTCCTGGAGTGTTTAATAATTCAGTGCTAGCTGTCTCGGGGGATCTGCCAGACAGGCAGTGTGAGGCAGATCGCGAGGACACTTGCTCATTCAGCCAGTCGGAGTGGGGGAGGAGGAGGATGTGTGGCGAGTTGCTATCAATTTCTGCAACAAGATGGTCACCATTTGTGCTACTTTTATCTACAACTGTGTCTTGCTTCTGTTGCTTTTATTACTTAATACTGTCACAGTGTTGCCTCAGTTTGGCATTTAAATGTGGCTGTCTGACCTTGTCATAATTCAAAAAGGTAAAATCTACACTATTTTAATTTTGTGTAAAAATGTGTTTTTTTGTTCCATCAGGCTTTAATGTCAATCACCTGGACATTGCTCCACGCTACGCCAGTATCCTAATGGGCATCTCTAATGGTGTGGGTACCCTGTCTGGGATGGTGTGCCCAATAATTGTTGGTACTATGACAAAGAACAAGGTAAGGGGTTCTACATTCAGGGGTTCTTCATTCATCCTCTTATTTCATGTGTGCAATAAGTCATTTAGGTCTTAAAGAGCTAAATAAATCAACAACACTTACCCTATTATTATTAAGGGCCCTTATTATAAGCAGTATAGGACGTTTAAGACATGGTTTACACTAAAATGTAGCTGTAAGCAGACATAGGTGTTTATTCATGTATTTTTCAACAACTATATCTCTTCATATGAAGCATCCAACAAGTCCTCCAAACCATACGACCATATAGGCAGTTTATTCTTTCCCTCTAATACGACCCACAGGAGCGTTTTCCGTCCTCTTATCAGAACCAGAGAACGGTTGTGGTTTTAAACACATTGTAAATGTTGTGAAACGGTCTCAGTTTGGTTATGTTTAGGCACCAAAACTACTTACCGGTAGTTCAGTCTAAAAAAACATTTTGGGTTGGGGTTAAAATCAGATGTTACTTCACTTCCAGTTACCCAGTTACGCACATGACGCTGAACATAAAGAAACAAAAACGTGCTGTTTACTTTCATTTTCAATGGGTAAAGACTTTCCGGGTGAAAGTCCTGTCATACTTTGTCGCATCACTTTCTGCTTTGCTCCCGTCATAATTACTATGGCCACTAGAGGGCGTTGCCTCTACAAACGTAACTATGAGTCACAATTGCGGGACGTGGTGTACTAATAACAAATTACGATAATAATGTATTATATTATAATAATTAATACAAAGCACATACAATTCATTTTCAGATAAAGACAGATACGATGACTAAGTAATAGGACTTATACTTAACTTAGAGTCCTGCCTCCCTTATAATCTCACATTAGTGGTACCTGGACAGTAAATATATGAAAGTATGTATATGTATGTATGTATATGATGTTCACACTGGGTAAAATATTCAAACCCAAGACTCCATGTTTTTTTATGACTGCATCACTAGAGATCGCACACATATATAGTTTCATTTATTTAAAAAGGCTAAAGGCTGTAGTTGTTAGCAAACATTACACAAACAGAAGTAAATCGTGCATTTGTTGGGGACTATTTTTAACTGCAAATTAATACTCAATTACTAGTGAGAACTTGCAGCAGCAGGATGATATACAGCATTTTGGTGGTATGGTTGGTGGTATGTCACCCAATGTGTTTTTAATAGTTTTTGGCTTCGCCACACAGACTTGTTAGTAACATCTATCCATTGTTGGTTTTAGTTATTTTCATCGGATTTCTTCACAATAAAATACATATAAAAAAAGTCCATACGTTTCTTTTAAGGGTTTAAAATACAACAACTTTGTTTTCCTTCTCTCTTCAGACTAGAGAGGAGTGGCAGTATGTGTTCCTGATCGCCGCCATGGTGCATTATGGAGGAGTGATCTTCTATGGAATCTTTGCGTCGGGAGAAAAACAGCCGTGGGCCGACCCAGAACTGACCAGCGAGGAGAAGTGTGGCTTCATAGACGAGGACGAGCTGGCAGAAGAGACGGGCGATATCACTCAAAGTTACGGTGCCTTTGGAGGTTCGGCTAAGTCCTACGGTGCAACCACACAGGTGAATGGAGGCTGGGCTTCAGGTTGGGAGAAGACGGAGGAGTACGTCCAGGAGGAAGCACAGACAGGAGGCTACGGATATAAGAAGGATGAGGGATACTCCTAGACCAAACACACATTCACTGACACATGAGTAGACCTATTTTCCTGAGTGTGCATCAGTTTAGTCATAAAAATATCAACAAATGAGAAACAAGAAAACCTACAATCTAGTGTTGTATTGTTTGCACAAATTCTAAAAAAAAGTATCAACTAAAAATTTGTAAAATGTGTCAAGAAATCAAAGATATTCAATTAATAGAGGTGTAACACATATCAAATTGGCAGCCTGTACATGTATTATTATGCATATTGTTAATAGATGTATTCATTTGGAGTGCAGTTGTGTGTAAATGTGAATATTTTTATCCCATCAGCCAAAGGCTTTCTGACCACACTGAAGCCTGTAGGGTTCCATAGAAGCTGCCCATCAGAACCAACCCCTTATTTATCAAATTAACGGTTACAATACAAGGTCCTACAAGCCAGCCATTACAGTGTATAGATATGTCACTGCACATTGTTGTAAACAGAAACTAGACACTATGTTGCTATAGATTGAACTGTATCTCTCCTGAATGCACTCAGAGTAGTGTGTCCTTTTAATGCACAATATGATGTGTGTGTGTGTGTGTGTGTGTGTGTGTGTGTGTGTGTGTGTGTGTGTGTGTGTGTGTGTGTGTGTGTGTGTGTGTGTGTGTGTGTGTGTGTGTGTGTGTGTGTGTGTGTAAAAGTCCTTAACATGTAAATGACCTGGTGTAGCGATATGAGTGTCATGTAATGACTTGTGATGACCGTTTGGTTACACTTGCATAAGGTAAAACAAATACTGTCCAATGTTTGTTTGCTATATGTGATCCATTTTGTACCTCTGCAGCTGAGCGTTTGATTTTAGCAATTTCAACCCGTCACATCTCAGCAGTGTAGTGCAGGAGTAAAGCCATTCTCATCATTATACTCACCATTACTGTCAAAAGTCTACTGTAGCTGTACCAATGCATTATTAAATGATTCATCTTAAATAAAACATATATGAGAGAGATAACTAGAAAGTAAAGATGTATAAGAGTTTATAGATTCAATTTAGACCAAGAGATGCACGGTCATACGACCTTATGAAGGGTTTGTGCAATGCAAAAGACTTGTACAGATTAGCCAAAATCAGTATGAGAGTCTTACCATATAGCAAATCTAATAATGTTAAATGAGAAGAGGAGAAAAAATAATATTTAAAATAACGTGAAGGATATTTACATGATCAAATGGATGAGATAGTAATTCTTAATGTTAAAGCCCCTGAAAACTAAGTATATCTCAAAAACATCAACTATTTATGAATAAGCAACAATTAAAGGGGAAAAAAAGAAATCTGGCATGTGAAATAATTAAAACTGTTTTAACTTTAGCAGAAATCTAAGTGTTAATGTAGGATCACATTGTTAAAAGTGAGATGCTGATTGAGAAAATGTGTTTTCAGGGCCTTTAAGGGAGAAGAGTTTAAAATGTCAAAAGACATAGACGTTGAAGTGAACATTCCACAACAATTATTGTTTTATGTTTACATAAATCTATACTTTGCATGGAGTTCACCAAAACAGGATATTTCTATTCGCAATTATAGAAAAGCAGGATGGGTAATCACAAATGAGTGCAATTTGGACAAACTGCCATTTGTCCATTTCCATCACAAGTAAGATGAGACAGTTTATGATTTGTTGTATAATGTAATGGCCTGACTTTATGAGAGTCTGGCAATGAAAAGTGTGTTAGGCTCCTGAATAGAAAGAACAAGCAAAACACCTCCAGAATCTGTTTTGTCCTCATTCTGCACTTAACACCGACAAGGTCTGAAGGGGATCAATTTTGTTTAACTTGTCACATGTCTGTGGAGACAAATCAAATCAAATCAGCACTTCACAATATAGATGTGTGTGGATGTGTATTTATGCATGGAACAAAGTGAAATTTGTAGTGTCCTTTTTTTCTTCTTTTTTTCAAACTTATTTGTCTTTGTCTCAGAAACTGTTACTGATGCTTCAATTTCTTTGCACAATCAACCAAAGGTGAAAAGCAGAGCTGGGTTTTAGCCAACAGTCAAATATTTTTTAAGGGAGTACAGACCATCAGCAGCGAGGTTCCAGCGTTAAGACCCCAAAGTGTGCAGGTGGCACCAAAACATTACTCAGTGTACAAAGCAATAAATCCATAGTAACAGTTCTGGTCAAAACGTCATGAACAGTCATTATGTAACTGTTTTTATGCATTTGTTTAAGAGTCATGTTTTTGTGATAACAAATGTAGAAAATAAACACTTGTAAAGAAAAAAACATAGAACTATATGTATGACAAATATAGTAGTAGAGTCCAACACAAACTTCTTTGACAGCAAGGAAGTGCAAGGAGTTTGTGACGGGGCTGCTCACCCGATGAGAATGATAAAAAAAGAGCTTCGTCTGAGAAGCGGACGCTCTTCTTCTTCTTCATGTTACTGTTATTATTGGTCCACATGGACTGTGTGCTGTTGTCCCCCACCCTGTCTATCTCTCTGTCTGTCTGTCTCTCTCTCTCTCTCTCTCTCTCTCTCTCTCTCTCTCTCTCTCTCTCTCTCTCTTCACTTTTTAGTTTGATTAATGTTCTTTATTCAGTGGCTGGATCCCCGTTTCCCTACTTAACCACATGTACCTCCCCCCTCACCCTGTTAAAAACTGATTTCATTGTTACAATAATCATTGACATTAAGAATAAAACCTAAACAGGCAATTCTACATTTTCAAAAATGACAAATGTGCAACCTGAAGTAGTTAAAAGTTTCCTGTTGTTGTGCCTCTGAAGTTAAAGTGTGATTCTATGGCTTCTGTTGCTGTGTAAATTGAGAGGTTTGTTGGTGTCGAAATGAAATACTCTATATCCTTTTTTGATAAAAAAGCAAAGAAATCTGTGTGTCCCGACTATTTGTGACAAAGACAGTGCTGAAGAACATAACATATAAAAGGGCTTTTTTTTTTTTTAACTTTATACATTTCTTAAAAACTTCCATTGCTACACATTCCACTCAGTGCTGTATTCACATGTTGCTGATAACACAAGTTAAACATGCAATAACTTGAACAGGTGGGGGCAGTGGGAACAATGTGTGAATACGATCATCACTTTATAAGTTGATATGGTGACCTTGTTAGCAAACAGTTGCTTATTTACTGTACACATCCAGCAGTTATGGAGAAACATTATCATTCATTTGAAGTTGTGTTTCTGTCTTCCTGATGAATGTAAGTCCAATTCTCTTTTTAGCAACTCCTTTAGCTGCTAAATGCTCCACTAAATATTTCCTCTCCATGTGAAGTTAAAGAATACTTTATAATCATGATCAGTGGCCTGAAAAAGCGACAGTCACAGATTGAAGTGACATTATGAGCAAATGTGTGGAAAATTGAATTGCTTCACTACTTTAACATGCTAGCATACACTCACAATAAAGAAAGTGGATTTCTGATGGAGATAATAACACTGTGAGACATCGAGTGACATTCTGCCAATTTTTATTTAAAAAAAAGGGAAATCTAGTGATAACATTTGAAAAAAAAAATCAACAAATGTATGGATGCTGATTATATCGTCTGTCTGGGAAATGGGGAACAGGTGAGCAGGTGGGCGGGGAAATGGTTATGAAGGGGCCTAGGGAAGTGGCTGAAAGGAGGGACACAGAGGCAGAATGGGTAAAAATAAACATAACTGAGGCAGGCATTGTGAAAATTGTACACTGTGACAGAGCATGGAGGGTAAATTCACAACATACTGTATTAATTTTTCTGCAGGATTTTTCTCACCACTTATTAATCAAGACGCAATAATAAACATAAATATATAAGGTATGAAAAAAATGTGATGTGAGGGTAAAACCATGACAGGTTTTTCAGTAGAGTGTTAGCTGCTCCACCAAGGCCACAGGAAGTGCACAGTTAATGGATGCCCTCCTTCCCCCGCCGGTGAAATCAATAGGGTTGGTCCCCAGTGTTCGGCTGGACCTATCGAGGAGCACTTATTGAGCTATTTGGAGGTGTTAGTTTGATTCAGGAGCCAATCCCCACCTCCACCAACAAAGCTTCTCCACACAGTTCTCACAGATCATCATCGGAGGAGATACTGTACAACAAAACACAGCAGTATGAGCCTGAGTAGAGATAAATTATCTTTGTAAATGAAAAATGACATTTACCTGACAGTGAGGTTTTCCAATGTCCACAACTTAGATTGGGCTTTCCTGAATCATTATTTCCAATATTATCCGTATCACTCTGTATTTACCTGATTAGTGACTGTTTTTAGTGAAAACGTAAAAAAAAAAAACCTGTTAAAGTGCTCATATTATTGTCATTTTCAGGTTCATCATTTTATTTAGAGGATATATCAGAATATGTTTACATGGTTTAATTTTCAAAAAATTGCTGCAGCTCCTCTTTTCACCCTGTATGTTGAGCTCTGTATGTTGAGTATCTTTAGCTACCGAGTGAGGCATCACACTTCTGTTCCATCTTAGTTTGGAGTCGCACATGCGCAGTAGCTAGGTCAGCAGTCAGAAGCAGAGTATGAGGGCGTGCCACGTTAGCAGCTAGGTGAGCATTATAACATGTGTTACAAAGTGACGCACATTCATCACAGAAATAAAGGCTGGACTACAATAGAGCTGTTTAGAGCAGTTTGTGAACAGTGTTTTCTGTTGGAGTGGACTTTGGGCTTTTTCACTTTAAACCTATAACATGCAAAAAAAAGACACAATAAAGAAAAAGCAAAATATTAAATATGAGCACTTTGACATACAATATCATACATAGATAATAACCTCAACAAGTATACAATGGAATAACATTCTATTGATCAAACTACAAACAAACAAAACGAAAAATACGTTATATACAGAGACGTGTACGTACAAAATGATTTTGTGACATCACAACTCGTCTTAACAAGGTAAAACCAAACCAGACACAAGTACAAGTATTTTTTAATAACTCAACAACTGCTATAGATATTTTATTCATAAATATTAACTAAAGCAGACCAAAACATAATGATTAATGGTAGCATATACAGTATTCCAACTCTGCTAAATTATCACCTTCAGCATCAATGTACTGCAGTGTATCTGTGTATCTGCTCATCTCTTTCCTATGTAGTTTACCTAGAGATGTCTATCTATAAAGTCATTTTGTATGGATTCCTGCACTGTCGATCCATATTAGTGAAGTAAAATTCAGACCACATTCTCTCTCCTAACATCACTGACGTCAAACAACTCAGCAGAAGCTCTGAAAAGCCCAAGGTGAAACAGAGATCAGTGTTTGATTGACATTGGTGATATTAAAAACATCTCTGTCCATGTATGTGTGTATGTGTGTGTGTGTATGTGTGTGTGTGTGTGTGTGTGTGTGTTATTGTGACTCTTGTCCCAGCTCAGCTCATTGCGTTTGTTAATTTGACAGGCTCAATAAACGTGTCACCAGCCACCCCTAAATGGTATTTTCTCACAGTCAACCAGCCAGAACCGTCATCTTGTCCCGGTGCAAGTGAGGGAGGTGACCCATAACCCTTTGTGACAATCAATCTGCTTTTTACAAAAAAACCTGCCACTGTCTCTTCCCACAGAAAAGGTAAAAAAAAAAAAAAAAAAAAAGGCAACATCAGTCTCGGTGTCTGCGTATTGATGCAAGTCTTTGTGCAGAAACACGTCACCCGGCAGCTCTTTAAATGTTCTCTTTGGTTTTAACGTTGTCATTTGCATCGTATATATAAATTTAGCATTGGTGTGTGTGCGTCTGACAGCATGGATGCTAAATTGAGAGAATGCGTGCGCATATGTTCAGCGTCTTAAATGGCTGCTCAAATGTGGGTGGGGGGCAGGTGCTGCTACAGTCTCAAGGGAGCGGAGGGGCGTGTGTGAGAGGAGTGGAAGTGGATGCCAAAATCACTCTTTAATGACACGGGGGCTGTGCTCATGTTGTGCTCGGGCCCCTGAGAGCCTATGCTGATCATAAATAAGCTCCTGATTTGCACAATGTGCCTCCAGCACCTCTCAGTGAGTCACGGGATGATGAGAAAGTATATTCTTTAGATATCGACTTAAGTTAAAGCACGACATATGAGGATCACTTTAGTTATGACTGAATTAATGATGTGAATTCTTATCCTCAAAGTATCACAAACAAAGCATTTACTGCTGTCTTTATTTTAACTCATGAATTATTAAACAGTCTCTGTGTCATTCATTAGCATTTTTCAGAGTTGCTTCATTAAAAATAACTGCATAAAGAGAAATGTCTTTGTTTTGGGTAAAGGAAATGTGTTGTTACTTTATGCAGCCTCTCCTGCTTTCTGCAGTCACACACAGCCACACGTGAGCTGTCCATGGTGCTTAACAAACGATCACTGCGTAACACAACCATGGGCGTATTCACTGAGCTGTACATAGATGTGCAGAATACAGCATGGCATCATTGTATTCAAGCCCTTAAATGATCCTGTTCTATATGTTGCACCTCTACAAGAATCTGTGCCGGTTGGCTCGGGAAACAGCAGCAGGATCCTCCTCCTGCACGAGTCAGGAAGAATGATTGGTTGCACATACCAGCCTTTAGCACTATCACAACAGCTGGTATATATTTAGCTGGTCCCGACCACCTCTTTCTCCTCTCCTCATGTGCAGCCTCCTACCACCTTGTCAGGAAGTGCGTCATAGGCTTGTCGAGGGGGAGCCTCTGGGGCGAGGCATTCTAATATTACTAAGTCAGAAACTCTCCTTCATCAGGCCCTGTTCAAGATCACACTCACACACACACACACACACACACACACACACACACACACACACACACACGTGAAGAAAGACACTTGCATCAGTATAATGCAAGATTATGTGCATGGAGCTGAGAGGTCTGCAGATTCAGTTCACATGAAGACATCATAAAATTCTTTGTCTTTGTCGTCCAATGCTGGACCAGTTTTAAAAATCCAAGACAGAATATACAGAAGAAGAAATAAAAAGAATAGCTTTCTCTCAAGAGGATGCACACAGTTGTCCTAAAATCAAAAGGTTTGATCACAAATTCCTCCATTATTCAGATCAAACATACATTTGGTATATTAGAGGGGTGCAAGGAAGAAATCTAGTAAATAGGCTTATAACTTTCATAGTACACTCATTATTCTGTTTTTTTTCACACAAGCTCTGAGACATATGTTATAAATAGTCATTTTAGTGTATGTCAGGATTACTGATTCCTTGCTTTAAACGTTTTTGTTTTTATTTAGGTTTTTATTTTGAGAAAAATTACATATTTAATAGGATATTTGGATGGAGACAAAAACCAAAGAGCAGAGTTTTGCAGCACAAGTTGATCCTGAATAAAATAATAAAAGATACAAACCTTAGGAACATGGACAAGAAGGGGAGGGAGGCATTTTTTCTCTCAATTAATGTAGCTAAGGCACCTGGATTGAAGTGTGTGTGCATGTATGTGTGTGTGTGTGTGTGTGTGTGTGTGTGTGTGTGTGTGTGTGTGTGTGTGTGTGTGTGTGTGTGTGTGTGTGTGTGTGCGTGTGCGTGCGGGTGCATAGACATGCATGTGTGTATGCATGCATGCATGTGTGCCGTAGTTCCTTATTCAGGCTCCCCTCTTAATGCCCTTTCACCAGATGGGAGCTAGCGGTGTGTGTGTGTGTGTGTGTGTGTGTGTGTGTGTGTGTGTGTGTGTTTGTGTGTGTGTTTGTGTGTGTGTATGAATGTGTGTGTCTGGTTAGGAGGGGGGTATTTTCCAAAACCCGGGCATCAGGCCTCCTTTTGTCCTCTTGTCGGTCACTGATGGCTTCACAGTGGGGTGACACACACACTCCAAATCTCATTAAAAAGTGAGAGATGGGGGAGGGCTTTCATGTCTAATAGGACTGGAGAAAATATATGACAACAATAAGTCCAAAATATGATATTTTAAATGTTGCCTAAATGCTTTTTATGACATTGTTACACTTACAATAAGGTATTCATATTACTAAAATAAGGAAAACCAAAATTGTCTACATAGACACTCATACAGAGATACACACTTTCTTTCATTCTTTATTGATTTCATGGACAATAGTTGTCCATTTAGTTACAGTGATGTGACACATCTGATAGAGAGGTCTCAAAGCGGAGGGATAACACAAGGACGACACTATCACCGTCTGCTCTTTTGTTCTACGTTTAGAGAGACGGCTCAGAGCACCCTCCTCACTGCCAGGGCTGATTGTGATGAATCACTTTTCTACAACTTTCATTTGTGTTAGATAAAGACAACCCAGACAAAACACGTGTTAAACAATCTAAATCTTAAAAACAGGCCTTTTATCATCTCATGTTAAACCATTTGACGTAATTGCCAGTATGAATGGCCCAACAACAAGCCCCCTTTTACACACTGCAATTTACCCATTAGGGTTAGAAATTGCTTTGCAGTTGCAGGCAATTACCGCCCATCCACAGCAGCAACCACACGCTAAAGCCCCTTAATTGAAAAAAAATATAGCTCCAATAGAGTCCAACCAGTCGTTTATTCTTACTATTTGTTAGTGACTTCCTGTAGCCATTTGTAATGAGAACGTAACAGCACCGATTTGCATCCAGCTAATGGATTTTGTTCTGTGTCACTACGGTGAAAAAATATTGATGCACAGCGCCTTTAAGAGCTGAGTCTGTGATAGGCGAAACCTTGGGGCGAGTGTGTGTGGGAGAAAAGGGACAGACAATAAACAAATAGGATAAAACACACAGGAGACACTGCCTCTGACATTTGCTTTGGAAATATGATGGCAAATTGTGCAGCTTGATATTTCACCTGAAAACAGAGAGTGAAAGTTACAACTCTCATTAGTTTTATATCATAACTGGTAAGATTACACCCAGATTGGTTACATTTAATTGCTATTTTAGATTGTATTTTTTATTGAATGATTGAGTTAAAGAGTTGAGTGGAGATAACCAGAAAATTAACTCATGTGAATCATATAAAGTTGTAAAATACTGTGTCCTGCACCTTCCTGCATTTGTCTCATTTAATCCAAAACATTCTCTTTCCTATGTAAATATTTCAAATAAATACTACACATATATGACCCTACCTTTCAATGTCACATATTACTGACTATTAGAGAAATGTGCAGTATTATTTGAGCCACATGTTGACAATTCTTAGATTTTAAAAGTGTATACCTCCTATGAGCTCTAGATTGACACAACATCACTCGTAGACAAGATAACGCCTCTGACAGACTAAAGTAAGATCCGTGAATGCTGCAGAAAAAGATAAAATAATGTCATGATCTTTCTTTCAGCATATCAGCTTCCTTTGTTATATGCTCTTTTCCTTTTGCTCTGTCTCTCCCTCCCTCTTGCTAACTCTGTCACTGCTGCATGGTGACTCAGACACTGCAGAGATGCTACATCTGAATGCTATATCGGATGAGTCACACACCGATTGGATGCTGTCCATCTCTGAAAAGTTTTTTTTCGACATACAGAAGTACACAAACGCTGCACAAACACACAATGGCAGGCTGTAACCTCTGAAAGACTGTACATACTTATATCCACTCAAACGCCAGCAGATTTGGCTCTACAGACAGTGAGCTGCCATGATCGACATATCAAACACAGCTTATTTTCCAAACTCTGCACCTTCTCTCCTGACTAAACAAACAAGCTGATTTTAATGGTGTTCCCTTCACACTGCCCTGACCGCTGCTACACAAGAAACGTGTACACACTTAGTAAATCTGTCAATCCACTGCTTTACAGAGGGGCAAGGTTTTTCTTCATTCCCTTGCTCTCTCTGGCCATCTGTCAGTCTTTATCCCTTCTGCTCAAACAGAGAGTTTTAAACCACTTACACACTTACTCGCTGCACTCAAACACACACACACACACACACACACACACACACACACTCTCTCTCGCTCTCTCTCACACAAACACACACACACACACACACACACACACAGACACACAAACACATGCAACGTCTTTGTTTCAGGCGCTTCAGCAAGTCAGTCAAGCTCAACAACTCTCAGCAAGCAGTAGTGGAAAATAATTCTGAGGTACTTTACTTGAATAGTTACATGTTACATGGATATATTGTACATTTTACCTAATACCCCTCAACGCTTACCCCTCCCTTTCTTAGCGTGTATTAGAACCTACGGTGGCCTTCAGGTAACGCTAATGTCTCTAGAGCCAGTGTTTGGTGTCTGAAGGGCTCAGTCTACTTAGTTTCAGGTGCTTATACACTAATGAAAACACAATTTTGAATATAATATTCCATTTCTGCCAATAGATCCCGCTAAATCCTACACACTGCTACTTTAAGTCCCCTTATCATTAACATGCAGTATATAAACATGGAATAAATGGTTTATAACATTATTATCTAGTTGTAAGCAGATATAAATGTATTTGTCAACAACTAAAACTCCTCCTGTGAGCACCCATAAATGGAGGCTGGTGTATAAATAGTAATTAATGGAAATGTAGTAAAACACAGGTGTATTGATATAAATATATATCTTCTAAATAGGGGGACTTAAACTGAAATGTTACCCAATAGAGTACTGCCTACATGTTAATACATCAATAATAATGATCCTATAACATTATAACACTGACACTAAGCATTCTGCATAATTAGTGCAAAAATACTTTAATACTTTAAGTCTACAGTTTACAGATCTTAAGTGGGAGTACTACTGCATATGTGAAAAAAGCCCTTTGTGGCTTCAGAGGGAGCTGTGTGAAATCAGATACAGTGTTGTCCCTTTAGGCAGCGTCAGTTGGGTGTGAAGACTACAAGTTTGAAAAAGAATTTTTTTTTGTGAGTGTGGAGTTAGAAACAAGTGAGCTTACCAGACCTCTGTAGACTGCTCCCAATCTCTGCTTGAGGCTAGCAGCTCTATGAATAAAAAAGACATCTCTTCATCTCTTATTCTGCTGCATCAATTTTTTTCAAACTGTCCAATGTCTAATAGGAGTGCAATGCTATGCTAAATGGACCCAAATAAATAAAGCCGTAAACTAAAGGGTAAAGAGATATTTAAAGTTCATACAGTAGTTTGTTCACATGCATGACGTCTGAGAGTTAAGTTGAACGGTGAAAGCAGAGGGGGTAATAAAAAGATGACTCAGTAAAATTTTCAGAAATACACAAAGAAAAACGTTGGATATTAACATGACAAAGAATCTTATTACCGTAGAAAGACAATACAAAAGCAAAGTCATTTCATCAAGGCATTTTCAGGCTGGAGTGATGCCACTATGACGAACAAATATCTCGGTGACGTCGGTATTAGATTCTTCTGTGACGAAAGCAACAAAATCAATAAAATGACAATATGCAATGAAACATTATTCAAATCCAAAACATTATTCTTGTGTTTTTTAAACCTTTTTCAATGGTGAAAAGTGTAGGTGATATTTGAGAGCTTCTGCATCTGTGTGTAAGCTATGTGTGTGTATGTTCTATTGATTAATATGCGTCTAATTGTATTACTTGTGTATGTCCTTGCCTATTTTTCTTCTTTTTCCCCCGTATCTTTTGTCCATGTTTCTAAAACTGAGATGAGTTGCTATGGAGACTGGGATACTTGTGTAAAAAGGAAGAGGCAAAAGAGAGAAATGTGGTTGTCAGACACTCTGGGACCACGAGGTCAGGCGCGTCGCACACACGAGTGTTACAGGTGTTTCACAGAAGCATGGTTCCACCCCCCCTCTTTCAACAAGGTTGATGCTAAAAGACTGAGCCTGCAGTGTGTGTGTGTGTGTGTGTGTGTGTGTGTGTGTGTGTGTGTGTGTGTGTGTGGACTCAAGGTTCAGGTTTTCTCCACAGTGAAGTACAATCATGTTTCTTCTTTTCTTCATTCATTATGTTATACAAACACACAAAGATATAGACACAAAGACAGACATTCACCCACCCACTCTTCTGTTATTTGTGTTTGCAAATTAATGAAAATGTTAACCCACAATTATGCTCATACACGCTGATAAACCTTTGTTCATCATCAGACAGGGAGTGAGGGTGTGATCCTTCACATGTTGACAAGGGTTAAGCGACTGGCCAGTGATAATATAGCTGTTTCAGGCACTCCATCACTTGATAATTACATTACACTGGTACTCCATTGCTTCCACTCGCTCCCAGTAATCTTGTTAAAATCCCAGTGATTGGAATCGCAGTGACAGAAAGACGAATGACGCCTGGAGCCGAGCCCTCTCCACGTCTGACTGAGGGTTTTTGAAGTGCATTAAGCTTTTGTCTGGTAACCATGGAGCTGCATAGGCATACAGTTACTAAAATGCACTTTTAAATGCAGGTATTTCCTTTTTGGTTCCCATCAAAGATCTGTCCATTTGCTGTTTGCAGTTTTAGGATGAAGTGAAGGACCTACACAATGTTGGATTGATTTTTCTTTTTTGTTTTTTTTTTTAATTTTAATGCAGACGCATGAAAACACAATGGCTACGCCCCACTCCTTTAAAAGTAAAGACGGCTCCCCTTTTTCCTTTTAGTCTGGCATCAAGGGGGTTTGAATAAGTTACTATGCTACCCTCTGGTGGCCATTTTGTAACACTCCCAAGAAACACATTTCCTGTATCAAGATATTGCATGTTGATTTGTTTTATATAGAGTGTAACTGCAAAAACATGCAAAACATTTGCATAAAAATATTGTTTTCAGGTGTCTTTATTCCCACATTCCTGCTGTAGACTCAAAGGTAAAGTGCAGTAATTTCCTGGCCTTGAGTCCAGACTGGCTCCACATTTAGACGACTCAGTGTGACAGGTAGTTTAATTAAAGTAAAGGTGTGCCCTGCAGCTACTGACCCCCTGGCCTGCCAGCCTGAGCCGAGGTAACCAGCATTCATTTGTCATGTGCACGACTAGCTGACATATTATTTATGAGTCTTTTATATGAATGCCTCTAAGCCATACAGCCAACGACAGGCAGTGACAGTAAGACAGGTTTTTAATGCTTTGTAGGGATAATAAGTGGTAATTAAGACAATGCCATGACATGATATAAATCACAATAAATTCCTTTGAGATGAAAAAGGCAGAGTGGAGTATTTCCTTACAATATTTTCCCTACAATAAATAGTATGATGATGAGAGCACATTTCATGAGATACAAAGTACAGAGAAATATCAAGGAACTCCCTTTGCCGCTTTGAATGCATTTTAATTACATTTTATTGATTTCTTTCAAAAAGCATTTTATGTAAGTCCTGAAGGAGTGTTACTGATGGTATTTACAGATAAATAACAATTTTGTATAAAAAAAGTCATTGTGGTTTGTGGTGTGTAGTTCCAGACTCCTAAATTGCCACCCACATCTCTAATTTGTTCAGCGATTCAAATAGAAGTGATATTAAAATAATAGTGTGAATAAAGTGTAAATAAAAACTGTACATGTAAAACTGGCTGTTGTCTTAACTTCAGTATTGCACTTCCATAAAGGTGGTGTATTCAAAAGAGACACGTCTAAAGGGAAGGAAAATGGTGAAACTTGGTCCCTAAGCTCGTAAAACACCGCATCCTACATTTCCCATAATGCAACCAATTTTGTTACACCCTCCCTGCCTGGTAAATGCCCACATCTTTTAAACTCAATGCCCTTTGTTTGTAACACAGCCACTCTATTATAAATCTGCCTGTGCTGGAGACAATTCCTCTACAGTAGATATCATACAACTGTTTTCACAGGTTAAGTAGTTCTCCATGACGAATAACCTGATTTTTTTTCTGTTGTTGGGTTGGATTGAAATGTATAATGTTTACATGTGGGAAAATAAAAAGCCAGTTTTGCACTAAAACGTTCTGAGCTGAATGTAAAGTCAACATGAAGAACTCTTAATGTGTGAAAATCAACATGTGCTTTGGGTTCACAGTTTTCACAGGTGACATTTTTCTAAGAGGCAATACAAAGTATTTGAAACCTGAACAAAAAAATTGACGCATGCACATATCTGGCTAACAGCAGCACAGACACAAAAATAATCAATTACATGAACCCAGCTCATTCCACCTCAGATTAAAGATCTGCTTTTATCTGACAGAATGATAAAACACTTGTGAGTCTCTAATAAGTGTGTCCCCATCTGATGGGCCTCGGGTCCTTTTGACCCAGGGGACCAATTTGAGTGG